>NC_088867.1:51446530-51801530 GCF_032884065.1 Artemia franciscana
TGAAAAAATATAGCCCAAAATAATCAATTTATATGTTTTACCGTTTCTTGATTTCATCAGAGTTGATTAAATTTTAGGGTGCACGGGTTGAACCAAGAATGACACACAGCAAAATGGATGGGAAATACATAATTTGGGATATATTATTTGCACATTGGGGGAGGTTGGGATAATGTATAGTGGAACGGCAGTCAAAATATTTTAACAACTATTATACTGCATATTATGAAGTAAGAATTGTTTTCTTAACATGTTTCCCTCTGAACAACCCCAGTTCTAGGCTTAAAGCCTACCTTAATTTCAAATAAACTAGATCAAATTTGAAAGAAGATGGTAGGACAGCCATTCCTAGGGTCGGTGGCGTCCGGGGAAAAATTAATCACAGCATCCCCCCTCCCAAGTCAAATATAAGCAAAACAAGCCGAATAAAAGTGAAAAATTTGATCACTGGTCAACTCTCTAGCCGTACCCCCAGCTACAGCGTCCAGGGAAGCTTTCCCTGGTCACCCCTCCTCCTTTTGAACGGCTGTGGATGGTAGGCAAATTTAGCCAAAAGCTAAAGATGTGATTATTCATTCAGCCTCATTTTCCAAAGAAGACTAGGCCTATTCTATGAGGCCGAGGAAATAAACTATCAACCTCAACAAGTGTAGGGGAGACAAAAAGTAGCCTAATACCACCTCACTTGAAGCTAAAATAAGGGCTGTTGAAGAAGTCCTAGGGGCAAGGCAGGCGTGGTAATCTACTGATTTTTTTTGGTAAAATTCTAGGGTCAATGTTGATATTACCTGAACAATTGTTTAGGGTCATGAAACTATTGTTAATAGATGCGTTTTGACTTTCCGAACATCTTTTCTCTTGCAAAACTACCGCAACTCACCGTTAAGGAGTTATTCCGGCCCAAATATTCTTGTATTTATACATACAGAATTGCAATCATTTCCGTTTCGTTGATCGGACATTTGAAAATCGCGAATCTGTAATAGTTTAGAAACAAATATGGGCTATATATTTGCACATTAGGGGGGTGGGGGTAAAGCATAGTATATATTAAATACGCAAACTAACCATTGCTGTATTTAATATATGCTATGCTTTACCATCCCTCCCCCCCTAATGTGCAAATATACAATAACTCCATAACGGTGGGTTTCCGGTAGTTTTGCAAGAGAGAAAAGATGTTCAATAAGTCAAAATGCATCTATTAACAATAGTTTCATGACCCAAAAAAATTGTCCCGGCACTGACCAAAGAAACTGCTAACTGACAATTAAGGTAAAGGGTCATTTTGTCAAAATTTCGATAGGACCTGTCAAGTAGACTAGGCAAGTTTCTTTAGACTTGGAAGTCAGAAGAGGGTTAGCATTGGAGCCTGGGAATATCTTCCCGGAATATGTTTTTCGCCCTGGATTTATTACTGAGAGTTTCATTTTTCCCCAACCTTAAGCCTTTCCAAAATAGCTAAAAACAGCAAAACTAGAATTTTACCTTTTTTTCAGTGGACTCCACAATAAAGAAATGTTGGTAAAATTCTAGTTAATTGACTTCTTGCTATCTCAGACAGGGTTTAGGCTAGGAAAATGAAACTTTCAGGGATGACTCAACAGACTAAAGTATGTCCCGGGAAGGTATTTTGAAGCAACTACCTCTACTCCTTCTCCCTCAAGAAGGCCCTGACCTTTGATGACCTTTAAAAATATGTGTGTTATAAAAGTGAAACCTTGCAAATTAGATGTTCTGCTTAATTGAAGTACAACAAAATTGTTTTCAGCTTCATAATTTTGCTCAATTCCATTTTATAAGGTTTTAAAGATATGCAAATACATTTCCTAAATCTTGAAAAAAAAAACAAAAAAACATTGATATGGCTCAAAATCCTACTCAAATAACAGGAATTGCATTTTCAGAGCTAAAGGCAGAAAAAAAACAACTAGTAACTGAAAATTAAGGTAAAATGTTGTTTTGTCAAAATTTCAATATGTATAGACCTGTCATGTAGGCATATTTCATGGCCCTCTAGAGGGAGAAGGAGTGGAGGTGGGTACTTTAAAATACCTTCTCGGGACATACTTTAGCCTGTAGACCCATCCCTGAAAGTTTCATTCTCAAACCCTTTCCGAGATAGCAAGAAGTCAATTAACTAGAATTTTACCGAAATGTTTATTATTTGATAATTTGTAATAGCTTTCAGGGGATGGTCCATTGTCTAATCTAGGCTATATTCCGTAATGACTTTTGAAGTATATTTAACTACCTCCTCCCCCCCCCCTTTCAAGGGAATTTCTCTTAAGCATTAGAAACAACGGAGAACTAGAGATAGGAACCTGAAAATGGGGAGTAGCTTAATTAAGGCCCTGTCATTCCTGAAAGTTTCTTAGGCTATCCCAGCCCTACTAGAACTTGTCTAGGCTACTTTCTAAGACACAAAAATCCCCTCATATAGCCTAAGATTTTAACTTTTTTCCTGTCCTTACTGGGAGAGGGTCGAAGCTCCCTATGAAACAGAAAATGGATCATTAGAATCTGTGATTAGGTCTATAACAAAAATTAAACTTACATTTTTCATGATTTCGTCACTGACTATAGGCTCAGGCTCAGACCAATCGACTGCTACTCTCTGCTCAAACAAAAGAATTTTTGTGGCAGCAATTTGCGACGTGCCATCGCTGCCGCTTTATGGCTCTCATATTCCACAAATGCAAAGCCTCGCGATTTGGATTTGTCAGCAATACCAGGGTAGCAAATGACATCAACAACTCCTTCCGTAACTCGAGATATTTCATCAAAGATTTCTTCTCGATTTTTATCTTTAGGTAGGCCCCCACTGAACAGTCTGCAATTATCAATCGAAACAGTGACTCCTAGACGATAGTTGGGACGGATTGGAATTCTATCAAGTTCCTTCACAACCCTGGCTGCCGCCTCCGGGGTTGAATAAATTACAAAACAAAAGCCAGGATTTGTTCCAGAGAAATCCATCATCAGCCTCATTTCATAAATAAATCCTACTCTTCCAAAAATCGGAACTAGTGTATCTTCGAAAATGTCTCTCGGAAGCTTGTCAATAAAAACTTCACTCCCTTTGGGAGGCGGGGGCCCCATCCAGTTTGGTGCCCATTATTTCATTTAACAGCATAATTACACTATGTGCATCTTTTTCATTGTCTTCTAACGCTTTCAACTTATTTTTTACATGCGAGTCCAAGAGCTCCCTTCGACTATTGAATGGAAATTCAATCGTCGAGATTAAGCGTAATTTGAAGCCAGTACAAAATTCTGGTCCACCCTTTAGTGCTAGGCTCCCAAATGATCCCAATAATATTCCGATGAGGCTAGTTAGTGATGCCAGTGATAGTGATACTGAGACATTAGTACCATCGACCAGCACTCCTCAGACAGTATCGACAGCTGAAAGACCTGCTAGTGCTATTGTCAGCCCAAATGACTTGTTTCGACCAGGTTCTCGTAATGTAGCACCCAAAGGAAGCCATTCGCCAAGAAAGAAGTTTAATGAAAGACATCGTGGTGGTTTTTCACGTGATTTTTATGACAATAAACACCGAAGTGAGTTAGCGGATATAAATAACCGCACTTGTGGGTATTATCATGTTGCCTTTCCCCCGACTAAGACTAGTAACGAGCAATCTCAACCAAAGGCTAGTGATGTTAACGTGCTAACAGAAAGCGTAGAAACATAGGATATAGAGGGCCATATACTGAGTCTAGTGTCATGGAATATACAAGGATTACGTGATAAGTTGACCTATTTATATGACGATTTATTTTCGTTTGATGTGATTTCGCTTATTTAAACATGGAACGATTGTTCTCCTATATCACCTCTCCCCGGGTATTTCGTTGAACAGACCGTGCGTAATGTAGCAAGAAATAATAGACATTATGGTGGCATTTTGGTTTTGGTTAAAGCGTCTGCTATTGACGGCTATGAGAGAATTAGTAGTAGATCTGAAAACTTGCTTTGGCTGTCTATTTATTTGAAATGTGGGAAGTAATTTTCAATGCTTATACCGGCCTGGAGGCTGAGATCCCAGATGTATTGATCCCAGATTTAGGTGATTTTGTCCCAATTTGTTGTAGAATACCACGAAGCAACAAGGATGAAAAAAGAAAAATAAATGCATGGGAAAGAAAGCTCCTGGCGTTTTGTGGGGAACATGGTCTGATGATTGCGAATGGTAGGTTTGGGAATGATAAGGGTAGGGCCGAGTTCACTTGCCTTTCGGGTCCAACTCCAAGTGTTGTAGATTATGCGCTAATTAATACGCAATTTGTACCTGAATCAATAAATATGGGAGTATTAGATTTAGTTGGATCTGATCATAGAGCTATTATGCTTGAGGTGAAGATTGGGCAGTTTGTGAACCACGGTTCACGAGTAAGAAATTTCTATAATGCGGATTATAGAAAAATAGGTTTAGAAAAACGAATTAGAAATGATTTAACAGATAAAGATATTGAGGCATTTAGAAGGGAGCTCTTGGACTCGCATGTAAAAAATAAGTTGAAAGCGTTAGAAGACAATGAAAAAGATGCACATAGTGAAATTATGCTGTTAAATGAAATAATGGGCAGTTGTGCATAATCATATGGCCTGACTAAAAAAATTAAAAAAGAATGAGGGATATTTTGACTTGGATTGCAAGTTAATGAAAGAAGAAGCAAAATATTTATTAAATCGTTTGAATGAATTTGATAGCGCGGAAGATCAAAGTCTAAAATTGGCTAAATATAAAGATAAAAGAAGAGAATATAAAAGTTTAATAAAAAGAAAAAAAAGAGTACGAGAATAAGAAGAAACTGGACATTGCTGATGATTTTAGAAATAAAGATTTTAAAAAGTTTTGGGGCTATATAAAGAATGATAGTGGAAGGGGAAATGTTAATACCCAGGCTGTTCCGGAAGCTGATTCATGGCCTGATTACCTAAATAATTTAAAAGGTGTTTGTGCAGATCTTCAGGAGGTAGCGCATACCCCAGAGATGGTTATTTATCCCATGAGAGAACATGATTACGATTTAGTGGGTGATGTGAATGGCCAAGAGATTAAGTCAATATTTAAGAATTTAAAAGGTGGTACTGCTGCGGGTGTTGATGGTATACCAATATTGTTATTTAAGAATTTTCTTTCCATTTTGATCCCGATAATTGTTCTTCTTTGTAATAAGGTGTTAAGGTCAGGGCAATGGCCAAGCGCTTGGAAGACGGCATTGTTTATACCACTTTTTAAGAGAGGAAACCCGAAGGCTCATGAAAATTATCGTTTAATAGCACTTGTCCCTGCTTTAAGTAAGGTTTTGGAGAAAATATTAGATACCAGGCTTTCCCATTGGTTAAATAAAAATAATTTAATACATGAGGAACAAGGAGGTTTTAGGACAGGTATGGGACGACAGATAGTGTGTTTACTTTAAAGGCATTAATAGATCAATATGGAAAGAGTAATTGTCTTTATGTGGGATTTCTGGATCTCCATAAGTCTTTTGATAGTGTCGACAGAGAGTTATTGAAGGATGCCCTGCTAAATATTGGCCTTCCCCATTCATTTGTTACATTGATAGTGAGCATGTATACTTGTGTGAGTGGAATCATTCAAGTTGGTAATAGGTTTTCGAAGCTTTTTTATATTAAGCGGGGAGTAAAACAGGGCAGCACCCTTTCACCTAAGTTGTTTAATATTTTTATTAATGGTGTTGTTAATTTTCTAGAGAATAGATGGGCTCCGAAAGTTAGCCTAGGGACTCAAAAACTATCTCTCTTATTATTTGTAGATGATATTGCTTTGGTGGCTAATAAACCGCAAGATCTACAGACTCTTTTGAATCTCATAGAAGAATATTTGTATATAAAAAAGTTAAGGCTGAATACTGAAAAGAGCGAAGTTGTTATTTTTAAAAAAAGGAAGGTTGGGGACGATGAAAAATATACATTTGAATTTAATAATAAGGAACTATTTATAAGTAAAAGAATAAAATATTTAGGCTTTATCTTATCGGAAAATGGAAGCCTAAGGAGTCATGTTGATGAAATAATTAAGAGAGGTAGGGTGGCCATGTCAGCTATATTTAGAAATCCGACGGTAATGGGGATCAAAAACCTAAAAATGCATAAAAGAATATTTAACACAAAAATTTTACCCGTGATAGAATATGGAGCAGAGATATGGGGTGGAGAAACGGTGCAGCAACTGGAGTCCCTTCAGCTCCAGTATTATAAAAGAGTGTTTGGTCTACATCAGACAACTCATTCACAGATTCTGAAAGGTGATATGGGCCTGTTTTCTTTAAAGCTACGTAGGCATATTTTAATGCTTAGATTCTGGTTGAAGTTAACAAAGAGTAATGAAGATAGACTAGTAAGAGTGGCATATGAAAAGATGTTGAAATGTGGTTTAAAAACCTCGTGGCCAACCCAAATTAAATCATTACTATAAAAAGTAGGAATGCCTTATTTATGGAATAATGGTCTCTGCTCTCGTGATGTACTAACAAATTTAGAAAGCCAGGTACGATTTATATTAGAGAGTCAGGAAATTCAGCATTGGCAAGGGCTGGTTTTTGATTCTACAACCCTACAACATTATAATCAGGCAAAACCTAGTTTTGTGGAGGAAGTTTATTTTAAATTTAATTTACCGGCTATGATTCTACGTCGTTGGATTCAGCTTAGGGCAAATTGTCTTCCAATCCAGAACAGGCAAAAACGTTCGACAAAAATAAAATGATAGCTGGTCCTGATAGGCGGTATGTTTGTCCCTTTTGTAAAGATGATTATGAAGACTTGGATCATTTTCTCCAGAAATGCCCGGTGCTCTTGGATTTACGGGAAATTTATTTGCGTGGGATTAATTTGATGCTTCTGGGTATTCTACAAAATAGTAACCCAACCACAATATTTCGAGTGGGAGTATATATAGATAAATCTTTAATAAGAAGAAAAAGTTTTACTATGATTAATTTCTTTTGTAGTTAGATTAGGTACTTTTTGCGTTGAATTCTGTTTTTTTTGTGCGTGTTCGTACTGTTGTTAATTTTTTTGCTTGTTTGTTATTTGTTTATATTTTTGTGTGTATATGGCCCACGGGTTTTTGAAATACACCTATCTATCTATCTATCTATCTATCTATATTCGACGCCTTTATGCTTTATTACTGTAAAAAAATTGAATCTTTTTCAAAGCGACAACTTGATAAATACAATCAGTCTTGTAAAAAAAGAAAACGATTAAAAACAAAAGAAAAAACATCCGTTCAGAGGCGGAGGGAAAATACAAAAATTCCCAGCATTCATTTCAGTGAGAAACATTTCTGATTATATTGGCTTCATATTCATAGGTACACGGTCATGAATTAGTACACAGTGTCAAGCCATAAAAAAAATGGTGTATAAACATTGAGAAATCAGCTAGTGAGGATTTTTGTGCTTCTCTGCATGAAAAAATGACTCTTACTGCTACTAAAGTGCTTTTTAAGCGTTTTTTTTTTTGGAAAAATACAAGGTGTACCAACCGGAGTGGACACTGATATACTCTCTTCTCAAAATGGCATAAAAAATGCAAAGAGACTTGGCTCATCTCTGTCCGTAAAACTCGAGTTCGAAGACTCTTATTCTCACTCAGATTTTTTAAAGGAAGGGGTGAAGCTTTGCTACAAATTCACTCGGGTCTACCAACACAGAGAACTACCAAAATACTCTTTTAATTGTCGCTCCCCCAACCACTTTCAACACGGTTGTCTGGTTGATACTCCCAAATTTGCCTATTGTGCTGGAGCACACATTTGTACGAAAGATAAGCCATGCACCCCCCCCCCCTAGATGTGCTAACTGCAATCAAAATCACCCATCTTACAGCTTAGTTTGTCCTGTTACGCAAGAGAGACTAAAACTACCCCAATCCACATCAATGACTTTTCAGTTTTCTCTGATATCCTACAATATTAATAGAGCTATGGACAAAGACCTTTTCATTGATTAATTCTGCAGCCAATGTGATCTAGTTTGTTTGCAAGAGCATTTTTCACTTCAGCTAGCCTTAATTTTTTGCGGCGAAGTCCAAACCACATAGTATTTTCACCTCTGCCAGGGTAACTGATGGCCGTCCATCAGGGGGTCTGACATGCATATTTAAACGTGATGCACGTTTCCCCACCCCTATGCTTTATTATTATGATAAATTCTTCTTAGCAGTCCGTGTCGGATTAACTATTCTGATCAAGTCATATGTCCGCATGCTAATAGATCTAATCGCTCAATTACATTTTTTGCGAGTGCTTTTCTCTAAAAAATTAATTAAATTAATATTTCTCTAAAAATAATTTTAATTAAATTAAAAATTAATCATCTTAAAAAATTAATTAATTAAATTTCTCTAAAAAAATTAATTAAACGCTTAGTGTCTCAATATCTAAATTACATAGTGATTGGTGATCTTAATGCAAATATCAATACTGACTGTGTTAGAAAGGATTATGCTCTTGATTGTCTCCCGC
Source organism: Artemia franciscana (assembly GCF_032884065.1). Lineage (NCBI taxonomy): Eukaryota > Metazoa > Arthropoda > Branchiopoda > Anostraca > Artemiidae > Artemia > Artemia franciscana. The sequence goes on from NC_088867.1 coordinate 51,455,038, forward strand.
TTTACCGCATCATTCCTAAATCTCTACCCTTCACCTATACCCATCACTCTGGAAGTATTACTGACATTGACCACGTTGTGTGCTCTTCATCTAATTATTGTTCCATTGTAACTGTCCATGATGATGATCATGATATTGACCACCTACCACTATCTGTGATTTTTTCGCTTCCGTATGTTCCAACAGATTTGAAATTCAAAAAGAAATCAAAATTTCGAAGTATAATTGGAAAAAGGCAGATATCTCGTTATGCATATCAACGCTTGCATCCCCTCTATATCCTATACGTGTACCTTATCATTTATTGCAGGTTAAATATGTCAGATCTGACAGAGTTTCTGAGTTAAATTTGTATTATAAAGAAATAGTATCTTGTTTGAAAGAAACTGAATGCAGAGCTGTTTTGTTAGAACGTATCCGTATTGGTTCTCAAAAATCAATCTGGTCAGCAGATCCCAACTTAAAGACTATGAAAAACAAAACTAAATACTGGCTTCGAGATTGGAACGATTGTGGCCACCCATAATCAGGGTGTGTTGTGGATTTAAAACAAAAAATTAAAGCGGATTACAAGAAGTATCTTAGGTCGGTAAGATATCGTGGCATGGGTTTCCCTGTGAATAAACATGAATGGCGTAAACTGATTAATTCTGAAAAGCTTGAAAATGATTATTCTTCCAGCGATGCCACACCCCAATCTATCCAACAGAAGCATTATTCTTCATTTTTTTTCTGTTTTTAACTATTCTGTACATGCTGTATTCTCATCTCGTTACATATTCTGCTGTTTGTAGTTGTATTTAGAATCTAAAATCTGATTCTATTGATGTAGATGGGATATCTGAAGTTCATCCTTCGGAAAGTTGCCCTGTCCTTGTTTTCCATTTACAGTTAATGCACATTAACCATGCGTATATGCACATCTAGTGTTCCAGAGAGATTACTGTATGGCACTATAAGCTCAATATTAAAACGGGAAAAATATCCTGTTGATTGATCTTCATACCAGCCCATTACTGTCTCTTGTAATATAGGTATATTGCTTGAATATATAATTATTCCCCAGAAGCGGATCCGGGGGGGGGGGCAGTGGGGGCCTGCCCCAACCAAGATTTTTCTGGCACCCTTATTCCCGTTCCGTTCTTTTTTCTTGTTTTTATTCTTTTTTTAAGTAAACTTGTCAATTTAGTCAATGACTCGTAGCTTATTTACCCAATTAACAACAAAAAACAGAGCTTTCCTAAGAACGTAAAGAGCACAGTTGAAACTTAAAACAAACAAAATCTATTTATCTTCAGCAGGTTCAGTATCAGTATCAGCAAAATTGGCATAAAATCGTTGTTTGCTGCTAGTTCCCCCCCTATTTTAAGAACATGGAAACTTATGTTTCGATGAATCAGTTTTTCTTCGTGTTACTAGATAAACGTTAGGTAGCACCAGAGGCTATAGCTATTTGTCAATCCACAATCTGACATTAGATTGAAAAGTAGCTTTGCATCTAAAAGTTCAAAATGTACGCAAAGAAAAAAAATCCGGATACGAGCAAAGAATGGATAAGAGACGAAGACTGATGACTGAATGCGGAAGGGGATCGAAGGATATTTCCAGATATTTTAGTAAAATATCCGAAAATATCCAGAAACCGAAAGGTAAGTTCTGACTAATAATAAGCCCCCTGCTCCCTCAAAAAATTCTTAGTTTTAGTTTTGTGACTAATTAGATAGCGAATCGCCCAATAGAACTTTCGTGTGAAAATATCTATCAATCTACTTATTTCAATTATACAGCTAATTTGGTTGAGCTTTTTTGAACCGCCCCTGCCCCCTCCCCACTCAAAAAGTCCTTAGTTTTAGTTTTATGACTAATTAAAAAGCGAATGGCCCAATAGGGCTTTCGTGTGAACAAATCTATATATTCATTGTAATTATATAGCTAATTTGGCTGAAATGAGATGAATGAAAGAGTTAAAACGATTTAGGCAAGGAACAGATCCATGGGATCGGAGGGGGCAACTTTCCCCCCAAGAGACTCCTGGAACCCTCATTCCGATTTTTTCTTTTTTTTATATTATTTAAAATAAACTTGTCAATTTAGTGTCCGCCTCGAGTCACAACGGCACCTTTGGTCCAGTGACCCCCGCGCCCAAAATTTTGCTCTTGATCTGTTAAGAGATTTAAACATGGAACTGCTCGCACGATCAGTTTACAAATCATTTCGTCATAAAATTATAAGATATACCTTGTTTTCAGGAAAAATGAATTATATAATTAATCTTGCTTGCTTTGTGAAGTGCTGATTCTGAGGGTAGATCTTCATCTTAAGATTGTGCTTTCTTTTTCTCTTTTTTTTTTGGCAGATTTTTTTGGCTCTCTTTCTTAAGAGCCCGTCGATTTAGAGTACGGTTTCTGAGAATCATTGATGGGGTTATAATAAGGATGGGTCACGGGAGGGGAGACACATTATAAAGGAGCTTTTGGGAAATGTTTTGGACATTTGAGTTTGCCGATTGGGATTTGGGAGAGCTAATCCACATGCCCTATCTTATTCAGCTGCCTGACTGTAGTATGGTGCAGGGTAGAATACTATCTTCTTAGAACGAAGTCCTAGTGGAAAATCGTCTATGTCATTCAAACATAATATGGTAGTTGGAAACAGCCCTGATTGATAAGGTCAACGTAGATTAGCTGATTCACAAGTATCAATTATCTCAAGCTATATCGTCCTTGCAAGACAATTTGGGAGACTATTCAGATTTTTTTTTATTGCTCTTGTCTCCCTCCCTTTCGTCATTGACTACTCCGATGTTAGCCCCATATTTTTTTTATTATTATTACCGTGAAATTATGGGGAGATAAAGAGATAATGACCTTATCAGTGTCTATCTCATCGTATATTATTTCGTCTGCCGTAACTACAGCTTCTTTGATAGAAGCACATTTCTTGGGACCCATCCGCAAAACAGAGGTGATTGCCTGCTACAAAACATGTGAAAAATTTTAGGTCCGCGAAACATGCAACGTTCCCTTTTGGGGAACACTTTTGGTTAACTGATACTGCATCCTCTATTTGTAGACGTTTTGGTGCAATTGTTGCATAAATTCGAAGAGAGGCGATTATAGAACAACAAAACGCTAAAACAAGAGGTTTCAACCACTTGTCTTCCCTAGTATTCCATTAAAAATAGATAGCTTTCAAAAACTTACTTTTTCCCATATTTCACAGAAATTCCAGAGAATCAAACTAAACTAAATTCAGGTCCGACTAAATTTGAGAACTTCTCTGATTCTTCTAACAGTTTAAGGGACGCTTAAAATTTGCTTTAGCTGCTACCGTGTTAGTTATAAAAAAATTAAAGTAATGTGTTCCCAGATGGGAATGTTGGGCGCTAATGGGTTAAGCTAGAAATTATTAAAGCACGTGTAAAAACAGCATTTTGACCGTTTTCGGCAAAATGCCCTAAATTGAGACAAGATAGAACATCCAAGACCATCCATTTCTGAAGTGAACAATATCATCATAAGAAAACGATGTATCTCTACTTAGGGTGCATTTTTCAGAATATTTTTCTTATTTTTCCCCGCTTAAAGAGTAATTTCACACAGAAAAAATGACCCAACTGGTTCTAACGAGGGGAATACCTAGAATTGATCATTTAGTACTTGATTGAGCACTGGAGGTCACTATGCTGATCAGACAGAATTAATGAAACCCTATAAATTCGTTTAGAAAAAAGCCAACTCAGAAAAACAATTTTGCCCAGAAACTGTCGATTTACTGTCGACGAGTGTTGAGAAAAACATCCATTATTCTGGGTAACCTACCTTCACTAGCATTTTTTAATAGAGTTTTCTTTAACAAGAAAAAAACAAAACGAAATTTCTTTTAGATGCCCCAAGTCGTTTCACTCTGTTCAGGATGCTCATTCAGATTCAAAGACTCAGACGATAACTTCAAGTTTGCTGTTACCTGTTGCCTCTAGTTCTCACACAGATTTGACTGCAGAGACACTGCCTACCGAATCAGCTACCAGAAGGATCGAGAGATGATACAAGAACCAAAATGCAGCAGACGGAGACGACACACCCAAGTAACAGTACATCTTCCTTGCTTGACACCGGCATCACGTCCTCCTCTGACTTCGGTTTCGCAGTGGTATTAAAAGAAACAAACCAACTAACATCTGGAAACATTGCGTTTATTCTCAACGAAAGTTAGAAGCCAAAGAACCAAGCCGAAGTTTAGACTTCAATACAAAGACAAAACAGGGGGTGAAGCTACTCGTCGACTTAACATTGAGCTTCTTGCCCGGTTTCCTTGGCTCGCGATGAGCCATAAGAACACGAGGGACTTTGCTGTAGTGTTTGTGTTATAATGAGAATCTCCAGTAGTGACGGAGGGTGGTCAGCTGTGTCCGGGGGTGGGGGTGGTGGGCCAAAAAATGGGTCGACTTGTCTTAAAACCACTAAAGGGCTACTCGAATCTGACTGGAAAAGATGGTGCACTTACACGCCATGCCAAGTCACAGTATTATATAAATTACCAGTGTAGAGATGCAGCTCTTTTACCTTCATTCAAGCAATACCATCAAGATTTCAGGGATGCCTTGCACTCTGAAAAATGAAACAAATACACCAAAACCGCAAACTATTTACAAGCATTGCGGAAGCAACTAAACTTTGCGAGGCATAGATTATGCCCCTTCGTGGCCACCAGGAGGATGGTAGTAAGCCCAATAATTAGGGCCGTAATGTAGTCGCAACAGAAAATGATGGTAATTTCCGTCACCTACTTCGTTATCGTTTTCAGGGAGGCGATTCGCTGTTTCAAAGGCTTGTAGATTCTGCACCTGGAAACAAAAAATACACTAGTAAGCCGATCCAAAATGAGCTAATCGGGAAGATTGGATAACTTATAAAGTCCGTAAGAAAAGTCAGTAAGTTATAAAGAGGCAGTAAGAAAAATGAACACAGCAAGAGTTTGGTGTCTCTTTGCTGACAAATCCACCGATAGACAGACAAGGGAACTTATGGTAGTAGCGTGTCGTAATTCTTACAAATTGGAAAAGGGTTACGGAATCCGAGAAGATCCTGTTGCCGTATTCGACGCCTTTCAAACCTTATTGGGACTCGCTGAAGATGAAAAGGCCAACACCAGCTGAAATTTTGAAGAAAGGCTAGACGGCAAAAGCCTCGGTAGGCTACTTTTAAGTGAGGTCACCAAATCCAACTTAGACATGACAAAGTCCGTCGACCAAGGCTATGAAAAAGCCACCAGCATCTCAAGCTTGGTAAATGGGGCTCCTGGCGAAATAAAGCGCAGTTACCTAATTGCAGATTATTTTCGTTATGTAGGTCATACCACTAACCTATCGTGCTCGAAGTTTCTGTCCCGATTCTATGGAATGCGCAAGCTGTCGTACAAAAAACAATCACTCATTTCAGCTTGAGTGCCAAACGAGCAAGGCTTCTGAAGAAACATCTAATGTCAGACAAAGTAAGATCAGACATTTCTAATGTAAGACAAAGTAATGTCCGAAGCAGTAAGAAAAGTGAACAAAGCAAGAGTTTGGTGTCTCTTTCCTGTCGAATCCACCGATAGACAGACAAGGGAACTTATGGTAATAGCGCGTCGTAATGCATACAAATTGGAAAAGGGTTACGGAATCCGAGAAGATCCTGTTGCCGTATTCGACGCCTTTCAAACCTTATTGGGGCTCACTGAAGATGAAAAGGCCAACACTAGCTGAAATTTTGAAGAAAAGCTAGACGGCAAAAGCCTCGGTAGGTTACTTTTAATTGAAGTCACCAAATCCAACTTAGACATGACAAAGTGCGTCGACCAAGGCTATGAAAAAGCCACTAGCATCTCAAGCTTCGTAAATGGGGCTCCTGGCGAAATAAAGCGCAGTTTTTCCGTCCCTGGGCAGCAGAGGAGATCCGGCAGCGCACCTCAAAGCGGTGGAAGCGTGTAAACACCACTGAGCTTCACGCCGAGCGATTTGGTGGCCAACGCGCCCTGGGTGCCCCGCAAGACTGGGGACCTTGCGGTCAACTCTATTCCAAAGAAACATCGATGGATCTGAGACCTAGAAGAAAAGTTGTGACGGCTACAGCGTCCCCAGCAAGCGACGCGGCCCCCGTATTGGCGTGGGTGTCGAGAAGTAAAGTAGCCAACCATACTACGGCGTTCCCGGCAGGCGACGCGACTTTGAATATGGCGGTGAAGTGGAAAAATCCTTTCAACGCCATAAATCTAGAAAACCTACTAAAGTCATTAAACAGGCAAAATCCAGAACAAATGTTGGATGCCGGAATGTAAGATCCGTTAAACAAGAAGCCACACAAGCTTTTCTTGTCCATGAGATGGAGAAGTACAACATAGACATACTTTGCATATCCGAGACCAGAATCTCCTGTTCTGGCTCTATAGTTATAACGGCTCCTGAAACACTACATCAGTTCCAATTTTTCTATTCCGTAATAGAAGATAATTCCGGACTCCACGGAGTTGGTTTCATCATGAACCAAAGAACCAGAAACTCTCTCCTAGAACGGGAATCAGTCTCCTGTAGACTTGCTAGAATCAGACTCGTAGGAAAACCGGCAAATGTGTCGATAATTTCTACCTATGCCCCCACCCGTGACGCTACTGAAATGACCAAGGATGATTTCTACGGTTAACTGCAGCAGTTGTCTTCTTCTATAGCCGCAGGTGATTACTTGATTGTTGCTGGACACTTCAACGCAAGAGTTGGTCCGTCTGACCAGACCACAAGACAAATCCTGGGAAAATTTGGACAGGGTCACAGATGTGAGAATGGGCAGAGGTTGGTAAACTACGCCTTGATGAATCAACTTGTTATCACCAATACCATATTTTAGCACAAACCTAGCCACCTCTTAACTTTGTATTCAAATGACGGTGTCACTAAGGCCCAAATTGACTTCATTCTCGTACGCCAGCGCTGGAGAAGCTCCGTGCAGGACTCTAGCTCTTATAACGGCGCGGACACAGGCTCGCAGTCTGGGTCTGACCACAGGCTCGTCGCAGCAAAAATTGTGCTACGTCTTGCAACTCTAAGAAAAAACAAGCCCGAAGTCGGCTTCGATATCGGTAAACTTCAAGACAAAGAAGTGTGGCAGGCCCTCGACTTGGAACTAACTAACCGGTTTGATGACCTCAGCTCTGATGAAAACCTAACCCCTCATAAGAGATGGGAGACTTTTAAAACCAGGATGACAGAGACTACCGATGAGATCCTAGGCCTAGCGAAAATCAAACGACAACACTGGATAACCGCTAGGACCCTGTCAATAGTCAGTGAGCGAAGACAAAAGAGGGGGGGCCCTAAAGAAGAAACAAAGGAGTTACGCATACAGGTAAAACGCTCTGTTCGGCTGGACATTCGCCAATTGTGGGAAGATACTGCCAAGTCATTAGAGAAAGCAGCACGCTTACATGACACCCGCAAGCTTTACCAGATGATGAAGGAATCTGTTGGTAAGAAAGCTGCTGTCTCAGAAATAATCAAAAACAGATCAGGAAAAATCATTAGTTGTCAGAAGGAACGTTCAGCAAGATGGAAGGATCACTTTCAGTTCCTCCTAAACCCATCCCCTTCATCCGCTCATGATGCCTTCCCACTTTCCGTCTCTAAAGAGCCTTACGATATCGAGATGGATACACCGACCAGAGCCAAAATACTAAAGCGATCAAGACCCTAAAAAACCACAAAGCCCCAGGTGAAGACGGCCTCCGCCCGGAACTATACAAACAATGCCCTGAGGTCACTGCTGAACAACTCTATGGCATTCTCGAAGAAGTGTGGAGGACCAACCCTTTCCCAAAAGATTGGAAGACATCAGTCATCCTCCCTTTCCATAAGAAAGGAGACAAAACGGAATGCAAAAATTACCGCGGAATAAGTTCCATAGACATTGCAGTCAAAATATTCGGGATCATACTCTTGAACCGTTTCAAAGGGGCAAGGGAGGAAAGAACTTGAGGAAATCAAGCCGGCTTTCCACCACGTAGAGGCTGTACTGATAATATCTTCGCCTTTCGCCTCATTATCCAGCAGTTTGAAAGGTCTCTGGTTGAGTTTTGAATAAAACAAGGGCGTGTCCTCTCTCCGACTCTGTTTAACTATTGCATCGATTGGGTGCTTGAAAATGCTCTATTGTCTCATCCGAGAGTGCAGATTGGACAGAATCTCTCACTGACTGACCTCTATTATGCAGATGATGTCGGCCTCCTGTCAGACCCTATAGAAGTTCAAAACATGCTTGATAGTGTTTTGGTCTGGGCAGACCTGATTGGCTTGAAAGTCAGCACAGAGAAAACAAAATTCATGGCTATTAACCACGACACAGGACAATTTCCACTAACTGTCAACCAAGTTCACCAGGAAAAAGTCAATCGTTTCACATATCTAGGCTCCCAGCTTTGTACTGACGGATCTTCCGACGCTGATATACAACAGAGAATACAGAAAGCGCAGACAGTCTTTGCCTCCCTTCGGAAACCGTTATGGAATCGCCGCAAAATCAGTGTCCGAACGAAAATTCGAATTTACATGGCACTAGTCCGTACCGTTCTCCTTTACGGGTGTGAAACATGGTCGGCACTACAGCAACTACAGCAAGAGAATACACTTAAGGTGTTTGACCATACTTGTCTGTGAAGAATTCTCAGAGCACAGCTACATGACCGTATCTCCAAGGCAAATATAAGTCGAATGTGCAATATGCAGAGAGATGTTGTGCTCACTATTAAAGAACGCCGTTTGAAATGGTTGGGCCATGTATTACGGAACCCACCAAAGTATCTGCCATGCCAAATACTTCTAGTGAGCCTATTAGCTGCTGGAAGAAACACCAAGGAGGACAGAGGAAGAACTGGTGGAACCTGGCCAAGTCTAGACCTTGAACCAATCGGGGGTTTCAGAAAATTCGGTCACAGATGGTCAACACAGTGGCTCGCTTTTGTAGAGCAGCTGGAACACAATCAAACAACATGGTCCAAGAAGGTCTCTAAGATCATCGATGCCGGGCGAGGTGGAAACGCCTGATTCCCGCCATAAGTACACAAGTAAGTTCATTTCTTGGAAAAATCAAGATCCCATTTTGCTCATGCGGCTAAGCTTTCATTACTAATTCCAACAATTGTCAATAGCAAGAATTGGGACGATCTGAAGGAAGGGTACAAGAAGTACAAGAAACTTCTAAGTGGCACATTTATTGATTCGAAAATGGAATTTCAGATCTGGAAGAGCCACTGGTCCAAAGTACCAACGGAGAAGCCGAAGACGGCCATTTTGGCTCTCATTAGCTGTTAGGAGCAGATTCTCCCGAACATCTTTGCATTGCTTACAATCCTTGCGACGATTTCAATTTCAACATGCAAGGCAGAACCGGCTCAATAGTAAACGAAACTTTAAAAAACGGAATTTTGATGCTAAAAGATACATCAAAAGAACCGCTTTTTCATGTTAATTTTAAATATATAACTTTCATCAAATTTAGTCTTTGTCATCAAAAGTTACGATCCTGAGAAAATTTACATTGTTTTGGAAAATAGGGAGAAACACCCCCTAAAAGTCATAGAATCTTATCGAAAATCCCACCATCAAATTCAGCGTATCAGAGAATCCTATAGCGATAATTTTAAGCTCCTATCTACAAAAATGTGGAATTTCGTCTTTTTTGCCAGAAGACAGATCACGGATGCGTGTTTATTTGTTTGTTTGTTTTTTTTCCGGGGTGATCGTATCGACCAAGTGGTCCTAGAATGTCGCAAGAGGGCTCATTCTAACGGAAATAAAAAGTCCTAGTGCCCTTTTTAAGTGACCAAAAAATTGGAGGTCATCTAGGCCCCCTCCCACGCTCATTTTTTCCCAAAGTCAACGGATCAAAATTTTGAGATAACCATTTTGTTCAGCATAGTCGAAAAACATAATAACTATGTCTTTGGGGAAGACTTACTCCCCCACAGTCCCTGGGGAAGGGGCTGCAAGCTGAAAACTTTGACCAGTGTTTACATACAGTAGTGGTTATTGGGAAGTGTACAGACGTTTTCAGGGGGATTTTTTTGGTGTGGGGTTGAGGGGAGGGGGCTATGTGAGAGGATCTTTCCTTGGAAGAATACGTCATTGGGGAAGAGAAATTCAATGAAAAGGGCGCGGGATTTTCAAGCATTACTATAAAAAAACAATGAAAAAATAAAAATGAAATTGTTTTTTCAATTGAAAGTAAGGAGTAGCATTAAAACTTAAAACGAACAGAGATTATTACGAATATGAGGGTTCTAAAAATACTTCAGCATAAAGAGCAAGGTATTTAGGAGGTGATAAATACCTCGCTCTTTATGCTAAAGTATTTTTAGTAATTTCAACTATTTATTCTACGGTCTTTCGAATCAGGGGCCATTCTTAAAGAATTAGGACAAAACTTAAGATTTAGTATAAATATCGAGGTATTAACGAGGGAAAAACCCCCTCATATACATAATAAAAATATAAGAATATAAAAGTTTGTTACGTAAGTTAATTCTTAAGTTACGTATATTTTCTATTAATAAAAACGTTCGTTAAAAATTAAAAGTTCTAGTTGCCTTTTTAAGTAACCGAAAAATTGGAGGGCAGCTAGGCCTCCTTCCCCACCCCTTATTTCTCAAAATCGTCTGATCAAAACTAAGAGAAAGCCATTTAGCCAAAAAAAGAATTAATATGCAAATTTCATTTTAATAGTTTATGTGTGGAGAGCCAAAATCAAATATGTATTAATTCAAAAACGTTCAGAAATTAAATTAAAAAAACTAGTTTTTTCAACTGAAAGTAAGGAGCGACATTAAAACTTAAAACGAACAGAAATTACTCCGTATATGAAATGGGTTGTCCCCTCCGCAATCCATCGCTCTTTACGCTAAAGTTTGACTGTTTGCCACAATTCTACTTTTCAAAACAATTAAAAATTTTAGCGTAAAGAGTGAGCATATATTTCTTTTCATGTTTATCCCAAAATGACCAAAAAATTCAAGGAAAACTCAGATATCAAACATATTATTTTATTGGTGACGAATGTATGCAATTTAAAAACAGCCTATAGCCTATACAGCCAGTCTTATTTTATAGATTAAAACTTGATTTTACACGCTTTTTTCCAAGTTAATCAAACAGTTCGTGGTAACGAACTGTGGTAAGGAGAAACCCGGCTCAATAGTAACCAAAACTCTAAAAAATGGATTTTTTTTACTAATTTTGATACCAATAGCTACATCAAAAGAACCGCATTTTAATGCTGATTGTAAATATATAAGTTTCATCAGGTTTAGTCTTACCCCTCAAAAGTTGCGAGCCTGAAAAAATTTGCCTTATTTTAGAAAATAGGGGGAAATAACCCATAAGTCATAGAATCACACCATCACACCACTTAAAGAAAATCACACCAACAGATTCTGCGTATCAGAGAACTCTATTATAGAAGTTTCAAGGTCCTATCTACAAAAATATGGAATTTTGTATTTTTTGCCAGAAGGCAGATTACGGATGCGTCTTTATTTGGTTTTTTTCCTCAGGGGTGATCTTATCGACCCAGTGCTCCTAGAATCTTGCGAGAGGGATCACTTTAACGGACATGAAAATTTCTAGTTCCCTTTTTAAGAGATCAAAAAATTGGAGGGGGGCACATAGGCCCCCTCCCACGCTAACTATTTTCTCAAAGTCACCGGATCAAAATTCTGATCTATACATTTTATTCAGCGTAGTCGAAAAACCTTGTAATTATGTCTTTGGAGACGACTTACTCCCCCGCAGTCCCCGTGGGAGGGGCTACAAGATACAAGCTTTGACCAGTGCTTACATATAGTAATGGTTATTTGGAAGTGTACAGACGTTTTCAGAGGGATTTTTTGGTTGAAGGGGGGGGGGGGGTTGAGAAGAGGGGGATATGTTGGGGAAACTTTGCCTGGAGGAATTTATCATGGGGGAAGAAAATTTCCATGAAGGGAGTGCAGGATTTTCTAGCATTGTTAAAAAAAACAATGAAACAATAAATATGAAGAAGTTTTTTCAACTAAAAGTAAGGAGCAGAATTAAAGCTTAAAACGAACAGAAATTATTACGCATATGATAGAAATTGGGACAAAATTTAAGCTATTACCCCCTGGCCATAGAGCCTTATGGAAGAGTCTATGTTGAAGTGTTTTTGTTGTAAATTTATTGGTTGAATAAATTGATCGATTGATTGATTGAATGAAAGACTGTTAAAATGAGAAATACTGATTAAAAATTTGTTTCATTACTTACATAACTAAAACTGCAATTTTTTTGCAATGTTATTTCAATGAAAAGGATATATTTGTTTCCTATTTTTCTTCATTATAGTGTCAGCATCAGCTTCAACGTTAGTTACTTTTAATCGCAGTGAGTGTGATATATACAATTTATTTCTGTAGTTAATTTCAATGTAAACCTTAGCCAAAAATCTGGTCTCAGATATATTTGAGATGGTAAGGAATTTCGATAAGTGTTTACGATTGAAATTATTTTTCAGTGACGTATCTTTTGATAAACCAATGAATTCTTCACTGGTTTTTGATGACATATCAGTTGGTGAGTCGTCTTGATATGGGTTACAGATTCAACCCAATGAATCAAACTTTTTCATTTCTTCCTCAAAATAGTAGTCAAAATTATTTTTTTAAAGCGATAAATGACTGAAATTTACGACATTTCGTTCATCTTAGGTCACAGTTGATTTTCAATATTAAAGGTTTTAATTGTTTCAAAACAATCGTACTTGTCATAATCAATGCAGCTTTTTTATGAATGTTCAAATTTTATCATGAACTGCAAAATTGTGTGATCCGTTTGAATTTTGCAAGTACAAATCAAGTTCGTTTAATTTGGAAAAATATCCACCAAATAAGTGAGCTTGAGAATGAATTTGTTGTCCAGTAGTTATGGGCTTGTTAGAACAAGCCCTTGTTTTTGGCTTGTAGAACAAGATACCTTCTTGCATATCGTTCTAGCATATATAACGCAAAAAAAAGGAGTTGAGATAGACCTTGTGAGGTCTGTCATCTAGTTGTATTGTATAATATTCATTACCTCTTTTCTCTAAGACAGCAAGAAAATGAGTCCTAAGGTTGGAAATTTTTGTTAGCTGGGTCGGAACCCTGTCAGGTTTGGAAATCACTGGTCTAAGGTCATCACAATAATTATTAGCAGACTCTTTAAAATTAAGAACGTGGGTTAAAAATGAATATTCATGATGTGATCGAGCGAGAATGGTTTTTTGGAAAAATTTATCAATTAGTTTTAAAATTTTTGTCATTGCTCATACAGAAATTCCATTATTGCTGAAGAGTTGAACTTTTCTGTAATGTAACACAAACTTACGTAGCGTAAAGTTTTAAGTAAAGCTCGAGTCCAGATAGTTACAAATTACGTTAACTGCCTACGACACGGCCTAGGTTGGGGACAAAATTCACTTCGTAGAATTGCATATCGTAGTACAAAGCTTTAAGTTGGCATGGAGTATTAGGTTCTACAGTGTAGTGTCTAAGAACCGCGTAGTGAACAGCGCAGAGTACATCGTAAAGAATAGTGTTGTGTGTGGATTTCACCTTAGGGAACCATTTGCTAACTTGGAATACGAATGCAAAAACTATAGGAAACAAGATTTTATAACACTATATCCCTCTCGGTATATACTGGGATACGTTTGAACTACTTACAAAAGAAATTTGTCCGTTTGATGGCTTTCTCTTCGCCAACTCTTTAGAAAGTATCTTTTTAGGGTTCAAATCACTTGGCAAGCTGTAGTGCAAGTAATTTTTTTTTAAGATGATGCAATAAGAGCAAAACGTTTAGTTCTTAAATGGCCTGGCAAAATAAAAGAGAATCTGAGTGAATAACTCATATATTGTTTAGCAAGAACCAGGGTTGGCACTCCTTGAGATTTTTCACAAGAGATTGAATTTTCAGCCCTGAGCTAGGGATCTTGGAAAAACTGTATATAATAGGCATTACTCTTTAAAAGGTATTTCAATAACACTTTGATTAATGTTATATAAATTGTTTATCAATTTTTATTAAGATTATTCTTTATTATTGCTTATTAATGTTAATATTATCATTATTACTGTCATTACTGAACTAGCCAAAGAACCTGTCAGACAAGAAGTATGAAAAGAAAAACACTTAAACTTGGGCCAATACTATTTTATGAGGACCGGTGAGCTCTCCCCCCCATCCAAAATGAAGAACATACCCCTAGAATTCCAACTGGATCTCTGAGCCGTGAGACAAAACAGGGGACAAAACTACAAACAAAAATCATCACCTTTTAATAAACATACTGACTGTATACATTCTTTAGTCGCTTACCTTTACGTAATATGGTCTCTTACCTTTAGGCCTTAGGCGTGAAAAAAACACAAACTCTCTTGCGAGCATCCAAAATCCAATTGACTCTGATCTGAACGTAAACTTTTGGAGAAATAGTTATCTATTCTATGGAATAACGTCACAGTTTCAGAATAACGTTTCAGATTAATGATTTGTTTGGGCCTTACGGATACTTACCGATTATACAAATTTTGACACCCTATTATTTTGCTTTGTTGGGGCGAGTATGTTGCAAAGGGCCTAATGTTATATCTAGAAAATAAAATTCACCCAGAGCCTCACTCTCAAATCAGACTGTCTTTGCAAGGGAGCACTTAGCCAGGATATTTACTAGGGCTAACACGCAAGCAGTGTCTATTTCATTATTTCCCCCAAAATTTCAGGATTTTACCCCCCCCCCCCCATTTTTACTGCAAGCTCAATGTAGTGTGTTTTTCTTACAAATGCCCCTCCCCCTGAAAATGTGAGCACATAGCATTGGCAAACTTTAAGCAAAACTTTAAACTCAACAGTGTGGGTTCGAGTTTAAAAAAGGAGTTGTGTGGGGGAGGATAGGAAGTAATCTGGAGGGGAGTTAAGATGGTACGCCAGTTTTGGTACGAGTTTGTTATGGCAGAAGTGTTGAAAGAATTTGAGTTGATTTTTGGCTCTTTTTTTCCTTTTTTTCTTTTTTCTCTGCTCTTATTATCAAACAGTTTGTGCTTACCGTTAACAAAGAGTGATACGGCTCATTTGTAATCGAAACTTTAAAAAAAAAACAGAATTTGATATCAATAAATATATAAAAAGGATCGACTTATTATTCTGATTCCAAATATTTAAGATTTATTAATTTTAGTGTTACTCATCAAAAGTTACGAGCCTGAAAAAATTTGCCTTATTACGCGAGTTGTGGTGTGAGTTTGTTGTGGTATTAGTGTTGAAAGAGTTTGGTTTGTTGTTTGGCTCTTTTTTTCCTTTTTTTTCTTTCTGTTTATTGTTTCCATTTATTTTATTTTCCTATATTTTTGCACTCCTCTAAGTTCATTTTATGTATGTAAAGATAGTTTAAAACAATTATTATTATAATAAATCTTAAAAAAATTGAAGGCAAAGACGACATTCACGAAACAAAGATGATTCTTGAAAGCAGCTTGATGAAAAATCTATTTGTGGGACAATTGGACAGCAAACATTATTTGACTTTCAGCAATTGAGCAATTGGTGGATGGATCCTGCAAAACAAAAAATAATTTTTCTGCATAGATTCATGACATACGTACTGAAACAGCCAAATTGCTCACACTGCCAGCAAACCAGTCAAGTGTAACCACAGCTTAGATACCAATACAGTTATGAAAACTCCAATCTTGCCCATGATAAGCTTTTCGTACAGAGCTCTGAACTTGGCGCCTCCTTCAAGCCCGTGTTTATTTTATTTTTTGCGTTTTTTTCTCAGGGGCGATCGTATCAACCCAGTAGTCCTAGAATAACATGAGAGGACTCATTCGCACGGAAATTAAAAGTTCTAGTACCTTTTTAAGTGAACAAGAAATTGGAGGTCAACTAGGCCCCCTCCCCGGCTCATTTTCTTCCAACGTTGCTGATCAAAATTTTGAGATAGCCATTTTGTACAACATAGTCAACAAATCTAATGACTGTGTCTTTGAGGATGAATTAATCCCCCAAAGTCCCTGGAGGAAGAGCGACAAGTTATGAGCTTTGCCCCATTGTTTACATACAGTATTTGTAATTGGAAAGTATATAGAATTTTTCAAGGGGATTTTTTCTGGTGGAGGAGGTTGGGGAGGGGCTTACACGTGAAGATCTTTCCATGGAGGATTTTTTCAAGGGGAAAAGAAAATTTTCAAAGACAGAGGGGGGGTACCGGATTTCCCAGCATTATTTCAAGAAAGATCAGAAATAAAATAAAAAAACAAATTTTTCAACTAAAAGTAAGGAGCAATATTAAAACTTAAAACAAACAGAAATTATTAAGCATATGAGGGATTCGCCCCCTCAATAATACCTCGCTCTTTGCGCTAAAGTTTTTTTTTTAGTACTATTTATTCTAATTAAACGGCCTTTGCAATTTAGGGGTCATTTTAAAGAATTGGAACAAAAATCGAATCTTAGTGTTAAGAGCGAGGTATTGACGAAGGCCTAAGCAAAAGGTCATGTGCCTTCAATACTTTTTATTCCTGGCCACTTCATATGCTTGATATGGGATTAGAAACATATAGAATACAAGTTTTCAAACATATTTCAAACACATTCCAAACATATTTAGAAAAAAATGTTTGATATTCGAAACTTCAGAGGGAGGCTCATCAATTGAACATGAATAGATCTAATAAAGGAAAAAAGATACGGCATTAGACTTTACAGTCCCTACCGGGGGTGCTGATCTCCGTTTCTTGGCCTTTCAGTCAGGAAGTGCAATGGGGGGTTGGGGGCCAACCATCCTGTAGCTATGTTTTCAAAATAATCAAAAGGTCCACTAAATATGCCTCCAAGAATGGCCTGACCCCCACAGCCCCTTGTGCAGGGGTTCTAAGTAATGCGAACTGCCAGTTATTTACGCATAGGTTTTGCAATAGAAAATGGGGAGGGTGGATGCTACTTTTAAATTTGGTGTTCAATTGGATTGAAACTTTCAGGGATCGTCGTCTGGGTCCAGAGGTTAAAAAGGCAAGCTAGTTAATCAGGTGGAGTACTAAATGATAGGGAAAAATTAGGTCTGTAATCTACTGACTTAACCACTTTCTGTGGAAGAAATGCCCTAAATGCAGTGCTATTCCGTTATAATTCCAAATATTTATAGTAACAAAATTATTTGCAACAATAGGAAACTCCAATAAATTTAGACTAGTTCTGGATTAATTTATCATACGGATTTTGTCAACAAGCCACTTATATAGAAGTTAAAAAAAAGAAAAATTCAAAATTCTTAAATTGTTAGCCCATTTCACCTTTTTTTCTGAAGGCTAAAAGTTTGAACTGCGACTGACACTCTAAGGTTGGATTTCGTAGCCTGTTCTGAGTCAGTTTTCATAGCTTGGATCGTGATGCATTCCCACCTTTGTCCGTTGATTTTGAATTAAAATCGAAGAGTTGAGGGCATCAAGCCACGGCTAATTGTAGAAAAAGCCTAGACAGGTAGTCTGATTGAGTGAGAGGCAAATCTGGCATTGACCCCCTTATTAAGATTGTATAAAAATGATGTCCGTTCATTTGTTGATAGATAAAGGGGTTATACACAATAAAAATTATGTAAAGCATCAGAAATACAATCACGCCAGTGTCGGGATATGCTGTACATAGCCTAATACTAAAAATGTCGCCCCGAATGTGGTACCCACCCACAGCTATGGTTCCTGTTAAAACTACCTTCGCGAGGAAATACACTGCCAGGATTTTTACTAAGGTAAGTAGTGTCGTTTTTTTTTCCTGAGATGTTAGGATTCTACTAGTTTGCCCATATTTTGCTGCAAGCTCAATATTGTCGCATTGTTTTTCTTTTTCAAAAAATTTCGCCCCTCCCCGCCGGGAGAAAATGTGGATCCATCAGGTTTAAAAAGGCAAAGGTTAATTTTTGTTTATCTACAGACAAATGGTACTTTTTTCAAAATACAACCACGCTGCAGTTATGAAAAATTGACATTTTTAATAGGGTATAGCATAAGATACTAGCCAGTTTCATCAACTCTAATACAATCATAAAATAATACAATACTAAAACAGTTTTTTTCGACTCAAAGTAAGTAGCAACGTTAAAACTGAAAACGAAAAGAAAATATTGAGTACATGAGGGGGGTTGCTGATAAAGAATCAGTACTAGGTTCAAAATTTATCGTAAAGGGTGAGGTTTTGAGGAGGCGGTTCCCCCTCATATAGGTAATAATTTCCTTTCGTTTTCAGTTTTAATGTTGTTCTTTACTTTGAGTTGAAAAGTCTTGTTTATTTATATTTAGTTTCTGACCCTTTTTTAAAAATAATGTCGGGAAATCTGGCTCCACCTCCACGAAAAAATCTTCTAGACAATTTAGTCCTAAGGAAAATTTACCTCTGAGAGTTACCCTTAACATGTCCGCACGTAAAATTGAGTCGGTAAAGAGAAAGTAAGACAAATAAAAATAATTTTGTTTAGGAATTCTTGCAAGGCTCCCCAGTTTAAAATTTCCCAAGAAACTTCTACTTCCTCTCCCCTAAAAAAACTTCCTTCCCCCATGGAAAACTCGTCACGTGGAAAATAACGCCTAGCGAAAAATTCACCCTTCCCCACTCGAAAAATGTCTGCACATTTGACAATAACAAACACTCTACGTACACAAAGGGTAAATTTTATAACTCAAAAACATAGTTAATGGACCTTTCAACTATGCTGAATAAAATGACTCTCTTGAAAATTTTGTTCGGCCGATTTTGGAAGGAAAGGGGGCGTGGAAGAGGCGCTAGCTGCCATGCAATCTTTCAAATCACTTAATAAGGGCATTGGAACTTTCTATTTCCGTTCAAATAAACCATCTCCCAATGTTCTAGGCCGGTGGTGTGATACGATAACCCCTGAATAAAAAACAACAATAAAAAACGAATGCATCCGTGATCTCTCTTCTGGAAAAAAATACAGATTTGCACATTTTTGCAGATAGGACCTTGAAACCTCTAAATTAGGTTTCTCTGATACGCTGTATCTGATGGTATGATTTCCTTTAAGATTCTTTGACTTTTTGGGTTTTTCCCTTTTTTCGTAAATAAGGCAAATTTTCTCAGGCTCGTAACTTTTGATGAGTAACACTAAAATTAATATATCTTAAATATTCGGAATCAGAATAATAAGTCGATCCTTTTGATATATTTATTGATATCAAAATTCTGTTGTTTTTTTTTCTTAGAGTTTCGATTACAAATGAGCCGTATCACTCACTAATATCGGTTACAATAAACTGTTTGATAACTAAAGCAGAGAAAAAAGAAAAAGAAAAAAAAAGGAAAAAAAGAGCCAAACAAAAAACCAAACTCTTTCAACACTAATACCATAACAAACTCACACCACAACTCACGTAATAAGGCAAATTTTCTCAGGATCGTAACTTTTGATGAGTAACACTAAAACTAAATTTTATAATTTATCTTATCAATTTGATAACTATTTTCATTTTTTAAGTGTTCTCTCTACTTTAATTTAGTAAATGTAAAATCACAAAATGAATAGCCTACAAGTGTTATTTTATTTGAAATTGTGTGCCCCCTAAAATTTTTCGCCCCGGTCAAGTGCCCCCTTAAAAATATCTCTGGTGAGGGGAAAGGTTAAAAATAAATTGCTAGTACAAGCAAAGTGTCTTTTTTTTGGAATCTCATAAACTTTCGCTATTCTTATTGACTTCTTGGTAAAGGATTAACGCAGGGTATCTCCTCCACCCTCCCTACCCCAGGCACCCTTTGAATTAGCAGTAAACATACACATAAAACATTGCTAAATTAACATGTCTGCTCATAGTTACTCCCATCAAACTTTAACCTAATCAAATTTCAACCCTATTGAATAGTCTAGAATACATATTTTCATTTGGCATTTCCACTACATCAAAATCAGACTATTGCTGTTCTCAAATAAAATTAGTTTCGAATTCATTGAAAAGGATTTGACTAGTTCGAATGTCTCCATTTCATAATTCTTAAAGAGTTAAAGAGGCTGCGTCCCAAAGTCGAACCTTAAAACGTACAGGAATTAGAAGAGGCAGTGGGGGGGCTGCCGCCCCCCAAACCCCCAGCTTTTAAAGACTCTTTTGTACAGGTTTTTTGTTTTTTTGCTAACCCCCCGCTCTTGGCTTCGGAAAGGCCCTCTTTTAATTTACAAAAAATTGAAATGAATGAATAATGGAATAACTTCGAAAAATGTTAAACACAAGAGGACAGGAGAACCATTGCGCCGAAACTAGTAATTAGTAACAATGAAGTCCCCCCACAAAAAAAACCTGTACAAAAGAGTCTTTAAAAGCTGGGGGTTTGGGGGGCGGCAGCCCCCCAACTGCCTCTTCTAATTCCTGTACGTTTTAAGGTTCGACTTTGGGACGCAGCCTCTTTAACTCTTTAAGAAAACGAAGTTTTTTTCATATTATTTCTGTACGTTTTTCTACAATCCATGGTGGATGTAATTTAATAATTCCTGTACTCCTCGTACAGGAATTAGGAGAGGAACCCCCCCCCCTCCCCCCCCGCTTTTAAATCATTGTATAAAATAGAAAAAAAAATAGATAGAATGACCGAAATGTTTCTTTTGCTCATAAGAAGCTAATATTCTGTTATCTCTCAAATGATAAGCTGTCCAGGTGTTATCAAAATTTGTTTGATGTTGTGAAAAAAAACCGCCCGTAAGGGACTTGAACCCTTAACCCGAGGATTAAAAGTCTCACGCTCTATCAACTGAGCTGTTAACTTCACGTGTGTAAATATAACTTCTCAATAAGTTTTAAAAATTTCAAATTAACATGGGCTCTTATGGAGAGAAATCCGTTAATTAAATAGCTAATGCGTGGTTTCTGGAAAACAGGGAAGGAGTTATCGGATCGAGCTGAAATTTCGCGGATAAGCTCCTGGGCCGTAGGGGACCTTAACTTGTGAATTTCAGCCCGATCGGACAACGTTAAAAGGGGGGGGGGGGTTGGAGGGTCGAAACTTTCGGGGGGTTAAGATTTTCCTACGAAACTTTCCAGGAAAATTACTCGGAGAATTCCGCATCGAATGAGTCTTCGTACACCCAGGTCCGATGTCGGATGTGACCTGTAGGCGTCTAGGAAAAAAAAGTAAATGAATTTTAAGTGGCTATGCGTGGTTTCTGGAAAACAGGGAAGGAAATTTCGCAGATAAGCTCCTGGGCCCTAGGGGACCTTAACTTGTGAATTTCAGCCCGATCGGACAACGTTAAAGGGGGGCTGGGGTTGACGGGTCGAAACTTTCGGCCAGATTTTCCCCATGAAGGAAAAGTTGGAGGGGGATGAAATTTTGCAGGTTTCTTAGTTGGAGCTCGGGCTACGAAATGCATCCCTCCCCATCCCTCTGCAACCACTGGAACCGAAGATCGCTTAACATTGTCGTGTGTCGCCTCTTTATAGAGGCACGAGTGTGCCTCCTTGACGGTCAAATTTCTCTATTTGACATTTAGAAGCAGTTAGAAGTGAACGGCGCCAATAAATATTAGCCAATCAGCGTTCAAGGTTGCATTTCCCTTGAGTCAAAGTCGGTGGATGCTTGAAATATCAGTTGGGGAATTCTCTCAGATAAGAAGGGTAGTTCAAATCGTGAATATAATGTTCGAATATCAGACCCCTGGTATATTGCAGCTAATTAGTGGAACGCGAACAGGGTATAAGCTGGTTCAAGAAAATGGTCAGCGCATATATGGCGGCCCGCCACCAAACTGGATGGGGCCCCCTCCTCCCAAATGGAGTGAAGTTTTTATTGGCAAGCTTCAAAGAGATATTTTCGAAGATACACTAGTTCCGATTTTTGAAAGAGTAGGATTTATTTATGAAATGAGGCTGATGATGGATTTCTCTGGAACAAATCGTGGCTTTTGTTTTGTAACTTATTCAACCCCGGAGGTGGCAGCCAGGGCTGTGAAGGAACTTGATAGATTTCCAATCCGTCCCAATTATCGTCTAGGAGTCACTGTTTCGATTGACAATTGCAGACTGTTCATTGGGGGCCTACCTAATGATAAAAATCGAGAAGAAATCTTTGATGAAATATCTCGAGTTACGGAAGGAGTTGTTGATGTCATTTGCTACCCTGGTATTGCTGACAAATCCAAATCGCGAGGCTTTGCATTTGTGGAATATGAGAGCCATAAAGCGGCAGCGATGGCACGTCGCAAATTGCTGCCACAAACAATTCTTTTGTTTGAGCAGAGAGTAGCAGTCGATTGGGCTGAGCCTATGGTCGGTGACGAAATCATGAAAAATGTAAGTTTAATTTTTGTTATGGACTTAATCACAGATTCTAATGATCCATTTTCTGTTTCATAGGAGCTTCGACCCTCTCCCAGTAGGGACAGGAAAAAAGTTAAAATCTTAGGCTATATGAGGGGATTTTTGTGTCTTAGAAAGTAGCCTAGACAAGTTCTAGTAGAGCTGGGATAGCCTAAGAAACTCAGGAATGACAGAGCCTTAATTAGGCTACTCCCCATTTTCAGGCTCCTATCTCTAGTTCTCCGTTGTTTCTAATGCTTAAGAGAAATTCCCTTGAAAGGGGGGGGGGGGAGGTAGTTAAATATACTTCAAAAGACATTACGGAATATAGCCTAGATTAGACACTGGACCATCCCCTGAAAGCTATTACAAATTATCAAATAATAAACATTTCGGTAAAATTCTAGTTAATTGACTTCTTGCTATCTCGGAAAGGGTTTGAGAATGAAACTCTCAGGGATGGGTCTACAGGCTAAAGTATGTCCCGGGAAGGTATTTTAAAGTACCCACCTCCACTCCTTCTTCCTCTAGAGGGCCCTGAAATATGCCTACATGACAGGTCTATACATATTGAAATTTTGACAAAACAACATTTTACCTTAATTTTCAGTTACTAGTTGTTTTTTTTTTCTGCCTTTAGTTCTGAAAATGCAATTCCTGTTATTTGAGTAGAATTTTGAGCCATATCAATGTTTTTTTTTTCAAGATTTAGGAAATGTATTTGCATATCTTTAAAACCTTATAAAATGGAATTGAGCAAAATTATGAAGCTGAAAACAATTTTGTTGTACTTCAATTAAGCAGAACATCTAATTTGCAAGGTTTCACTTTTATAACACACATATTTTTAAAGGTCATCAAAGGTCAGGGCCTTCTAGAGGGAGAAGGAGTGGAGGTAGTTGCTTCAAAATACCTTCCCGGGACATACTTTAGTCTGTTGAGTCATCCCTGAAAGTTTCATTTTCCTAGCCTAAACCCTTTCTGAGATAGGAAGAAGTCAATTAACTAGGATTTTACCAACATTTCTTTATTGTGGAGCCCACTGAAAAAAAGGTAAAATTCTAGTTTTGCTGTTTTTAACTATTTTGGAAAGGCTTAAGGTTGGGGAAAAATGAAACTCTCAGTAATAAATCCAGGGCCAAAAACATATTCCGGGAAGATATTCCCAAGCTCCAATGCTAACCCTCTTCTGACTTCCAAGTCTAAAGAAACTTGCCTAGTCTACTTGACAGGTCCTATCGAAATTTTGACAAAATGACCCTTTACCTTAATTGTCAGTTAGCAGTTTCTTTGGTCAGTGCCGGAACAATTTTTTTGGGTCATGAAACTATTGTTAATAGATGCATTTTGACTTTTTGAACATTTTTTCTCTCTTGCAAAACTACCAGAAACCCACTGTTATGGAGTTATTGTATATTTGCACATTAGGGGGGGAGGGAGGGTAAAGCATAGCATATATTAAATACAGCAATGGTTAGTTTGCGTATTTAATATATGCTATGCTTTATCCCCACCCCCCTAATGTGCAAATATATAGCCCATATTTGTTTCTAAACTATTAAAGATTCGCGATTTTCAAATATCCGATCAACGAAACGGAAATGATTGCAATTCTGTATGTATAAATACAAGAATATTTGGGCCGGAATAACTCCTTAACGGTGAGTTGCGGTAGTTTTGCAAGAGAGAAAAGATGTTCAAAAAGTCAAAATGCATCTATTAACAATAGTTTCATGACCCTAAACAATTGTTCAGGTAATATCAACATTGACCCTAGAATTTTACCAAAAAAAATTCAGTAGATTACCACGCCTGCCTTGCCCCTAGGACTTCTTCAACAGCCCTCATTTTAGCTTCAAGTGAGGTGGTATTAGGCTACTTTTTGTCTCCCCTGCACTTGTTGAGGTTGATAGTTTATTTCCTCGGCCTAATATAATAGGCCTAGTCTTCTTTGGAAAATGAGGCTGAATGAATAATTACATCTTTACCTTTTGGCTAAATTTGCCTATCATCCACAGCCGTTCAAAGGGAGGAGGGGTGACCAGGGAAAGCTTCCCTGGACGCTGTAGCTGGGGGTACAGCTTGAGAGTTGACCAGTGGTCAAATTTTTCACTTTGATTCGGCTTGTTTTGTTTATATTTGACTTGGGAGGGGGGATGCTGTGATTAATTTTTCCCCGGACGCCACCGACCCTCAGAATGGCTGTCCTACCATCCTCTCAAATTTGATCTAGTTTATTTGAAATTAAGGTAGGCTTTAAGCCTAGAACTGGGGTTGTTCAGAGGGAAACATGTTAAGAAAACAATTCTTACTTCATAATATGCAGTATAATAGTTGTTAAAATATTTTGACTGCCGTTCCACTATACATTATCCCAACCTAATGTGCAAATACTATATCCCAAATTATGTATTTCCCACCCATTTTGCTGTGTGTCATTCTTGGTTCAACCCGTGCACCCTAAAATTGAATCAACTCTGACGAAATCAAGAAACGGTAAAACATATAAATTGATTATTTTGGGCTATATATTTTCACATTGGGAGGAGAGGTTCAAGTGCAGATATGGATAAACCCGTTCAGAGGGTTGGTGCTGCATGGGGAAATATTAATTGCATCGCCCCCTTCCTGC
This sequence comes from Artemia franciscana, assembly GCF_032884065.1. Lineage (NCBI taxonomy): Eukaryota > Metazoa > Arthropoda > Branchiopoda > Anostraca > Artemiidae > Artemia > Artemia franciscana. Next base: position 51,480,029 of record NC_088867.1, read on the forward strand.
TCAAAAATAAGCAAAACAAAAGCCGAATCAAAGTGAAAAATTTGATCAATGGTCAGCTCCCCAGCCAAGGCGCTCCCAACCACAGCGCCCATAGGAGCTTGCCCTGCTCCCTCCCCCTTTGAATGGCTCTGGATGGTAGGTAAGTTTAGCCTAAGAGATAAAAAAGTGTTAATTGATTTAGCCTCATTTGGCAAAACAGCAGAGTAGGATCTAAAGTCTCAACCTAAGTAAATACAGGGGAGACAAAAAGGAGGCTAATATCATCCCACTTGAAGCTAAAATAAGGGTCGTTTAAAGAAGTGGAGGCAATGCAAGATTACTGCGGTCCACGGTGCTCCAGGGAGCCGTGCCAAACACTGAGAAATACTGATTCAAGGTAATGATGTGACAGGAATCAGATAAGAAAATAGGTAATATACCATGTACATTCTCCACTTACTGCTCTAATATAAAACCGTAACTGCGCCATAGCCCTCCTCTGTCCCCCTGATGCGGCTTATAGTCCTTGACTATCCACAAAAGTTTTCTGTTTTTGCTTAAGTGGCTTTATTTTGCATTATGAATCAACTGTTGATGAGAAATAAACATCAATAAGCAACTTTTGTGTATAGCCTAGGCGTATATCTGGTCCGGTTAGGGGGAGGGGTGGATGGTAGAGACGCTATTGCAACGGCAGTGATTGCTATATTTGAAAAGAGCATCAAATGGAGAACCTAATGGTATACATTTTTTTTCCTTTCTAATTTCTGGCGTATAATAAACCATAGTAGGAATTGTTTTCTAACTTCACACTGTCCAAATATTTTACCCCCCTCCCTAATTTTTTTAATTTTCACTCTTATTTTCACTTGAATTGGGAAAAATTGTTCCAATTTTACTTTCCCCCCCCCCTCAGAATTTTGATGAAATTACGCCACTGGGCAGATTTCCAAAGGTTAGGCTTTTTGCACACCTATTTTGGGCCAAACTAAAAGCAGGTCGTTCTGAATGAAAGAGGTCTCAAACAGTCCGTAGTAATCTCAAACAGTTCGTGGTAACGAACTGTAGTAAGGAGCGACCCGGCTCAATAGTAACAAAAACCCTAAAAAATGGAATTTTGATACCAATAGCTACATCAAAAGAATCGCATTTTTATGCTTATTTTAAATATATAAGTTTCATCAAGTTTAGTCTTACCCATCAAAAGTTCAGAGCTTGAGAAAATTTGCGTTATTTTAGAAAATAGGGGGAAACACCCACTAAAAGTCATAGAATCTTAACGAAAATCACACCATTAGATTCAGCGTATCAGAACCCTACTGTAGAAGTTTCAAGCTCCTATCTACAAAAATGTGGAATTTTGTATTTTTTGCCAGAAGGCAGATCACGGATGCGTGTTTATTTGTTTGTTTGTTTTTGTTTTTGTTTTTTTGTTTTTTTTTTCCCAGGGGTGATCGTATCGACCCAGTTGTCCTAGAATGTTGCGAGAGGGCTCATTCTAACGGAAATGAAAAGTTCTAGTGCCCTTTTTAAGTGACCAAAAAATATTGGAGGGGATCCTAGGCCCCCTCCCACGCTAATTATTTTCCCAAAGTCAACGGGATGATTTTCTAGCATTATTAAAAAAAATAATGAAAAAATAAATAGAAAAAGTTTTTTCAACTGGAAGTAAGAACAACATTAAAACTGAAAACGAACAGAAATTATTACCCATATGAGGGGCTCACCTCCTCCTAATACGCCGCTCTTTGCGCCAAAGTATTTTTAGTAATTTCAACTATTTATTCTACGGCTTTTGTGATTCAGGGGTCATTCTTAATGAATTGGGACAAAATTTAAGCTTCAGTGTAAAGAGCGAGGTACTGACGAGGGGGCGAACCCCCTCATGTGTGTAATAAAAACATAAGAATATAAAACTTCTTTACGTAAGCTAATTTATAACTTACGTATATCTTTTACTAATAAAGAGATTTGTAAAAAAATAAAAGTTCTAGTTGTCTTTTTAATTAACCAAAAAATCGGAGGGCAACTAGGCTTCCTCCCCCGCTCTTTTTTCTCAAAATCATTCGATCAAAATTATGAGAAAGCCATTTAGCCCCACCCCCCTAAAAAAAAAATCTGCAAATTTCGTTTTAATTATTCCTCTGCGGAGAGCCAAAATCAAAACATGCATTGATTTAAAAACGTCCAGAAATTAAATAAAAAAAAAAGTTTTTTTTTAACTGAAAGTAAGGAACGACATTAAAACTTAAAACGAACAGAAATTACTTCGTATATGAAAGGGGCTGCTTCCTCACCAACGCCCCGCTCTTTACGCTAAAGTTATTTAATGTTTTAAAACGATGAGCTGAGAGAAAGAGTCAAACATTAGCGTAAAGAGCGGGGCGTTGGTAATTTCATATACGAAATAATTTCTGTTCGTTTTAAGTTTTAATGTCGCTCCTTACTTTCAGTTAATTTTATTTAACCAAGGAAGGATTTAATGGAAATAGTACCTTCGCCAGATGTGATAAAGAGTGGAGCCTAGAATAAATTGAAGTTGAGAACTCTGTGTTAGCCGCTGGCGGCTTTGTTGGTGTGATGGGTGGTTAGTTGCAATAGTAGCAGGGGCTCAAAATGTAATTAGAGATTAACTGATGCTTGTGAGTTCTGGTACTAGTGAAAAAGAACACAAGAACAAAAGGCAACAAAATACGTGATTGAAACGTTAAAGTTACGCCAACATGTATGAGAACTTTTAGTAGAATTGTCCATTGAAATGCTATAATGAAAGAAGGGTTAAAATGGCTAGGTCTTGTTTTACGGATGAAGCGTTATAGATTGCCAAAGAATGCACATTTTTCTCTTCCATCTTGACCCGACGGAAAGATAGCCGTTTCTGAACAGGGGTGGAAAGAGGTTATAAAAAGATTTAAATGCAACTGGAATTTCATCGGACGAGGTAAACTGTGAAGTTCTGAACAGATTGGGATAAAGGGGGAGCGGCTGTGTTGGCCTTGGGTGGTTTACTGATGCAGTGAGCTATTAGTAGTAATAGTAGTTGGCTATGTCATTGATAAATTGCTTCGATGTTTCATCACACTTGTTGTTTTTCAAAGGAAAAAAACCCAAAATTAAGAGGAAAGAATTTTATTTGCCAAACTTGACAGGTGTCTGGACATTGCTTCTACGCAATCTCCTAAGCCTTAGAAATAGGGATTGAAAACTTTCCACCATATTTGGTGGACGGACAGTCCTGTAATTTGGGCTATAGATCCATTTCTGAAAGTTGCACTCACCTAACTCCTGGTTTGACCAGAGAAAATAAAACGCTTGAGAACAGGGACATTTTTTGAATAGTTTCAACTTTTGGTTTGCCTGTCAGCCAAAACACGACAGAATTGTTGTCGATTTAGCTTATGATTCTCTTATTAATTGGTGACACAATTTTTGAGAAGAATAATGCCTCTAGTGTGGAATTACATAACTTCAACAATCACGTACATCAGGAGGCGTGTGCCAAGTGTGTCAAGCGTGGTTGTTAAAACTTATGGGGACTGTGGCACGTGTGGTGGATTTGTGTGGCACTACGAGATGCACGCCAGATGATGGAAAGTGGCCTCTGTTTATTTCAATATTGAATCTGAACGTTTTATTCACCTAGTTAAAAACCTTCCCAAAATAGCGAAGATACCCTAAACTCTGCAGTTCTACCCCCTTGCAATTCCGATGTCCTTGAAACGGGTCTCAAGCACCCCGGAGGTAGCGGTAGAGTCCACTTTGAGATGAATAGTCGGAGGTGAGCATACCAAATGGGGAATACTAAGGTTAATTTTGCTGTTGCGTGAATTTTAAATACAAAATAATCATACAAAATAGCTACACGACACCTAAAATGTTTTTGCAAGGTATTATTTGGATCTCAGGTAATAGAATAGGCTGTCGAGTTATATGGCATTGTGAAATTTGACAATGGAAGATCAGGTGACACTTGAGATTGTATGTTATATCAAAAGGTCAGTTCTAATGTCGGAGTCTTTTTCCATTTGTATTTTTCTCCCAGGGTTTGGATTTGGCTGAAAATTTTTCATTTGAACAGATTGCTTAAGCTGAGCAGCAATGTTGAGCCGAGGAACATTTGGTTAAATTGGATAATACATTTCTGTAACATGCACATAAATGTTAAAAAGATGAGTCAAAATACCCTTATATTTAAAATAAAGTACTAGCATAAGATTATTATGGATTTGCATTATCGAAGGAAATTATTCAAATTTGACAGATAGCAAGTTCTTACATTTCTCCTAAGATCACCACAGGGGTTCAGTGGCGTCAGTTCACCAAGATGTGACGGGGAGGGGGCAAAATTTATTTCATAAAATCTAATGGAGCAATTTGCTGTTTTTTGTAATTTTTAATGAAAATACTAATACAGTATTTTGCAATGAAAATATCCTAAAATATATTTTTCTAAACCTAGGAGGAGGCATACAAATTTAGAGGGGCAAGTTCACCTCCTGTCTTATACCCGAATTAACACCAGCCATCAAAAGACTGTATTTTGTCTGACTTTTGAACAGTATATGTGAGTAACTTCCTCAAAAATTTAAGTGGGAAATGAAGTTTCTTAATAAAATTCTAGCCCAGGGCGAAACATGAACCATGTTTTTTGTTTCTGTTCTAAAGTTTTTTCCGAAAATTCTTTCTCAGTTATATGTGGTGATATAGGAATGGTTCTATACAAGTTTCGTCAATTGTTAATAATAGGTGTTATGTAAGTTCTCATATATAACGAATTAATTGTGAAAATCAAACCCCTTTTTGGGATTGTTTCCTCCTTATTCTGAAATTATGCAAATATTACTGTGCTAATAAGTTACGATGGGTAAATTTAAAGAAATAAAGGTAGTTGTCGGTTATTGGAAACACCTAAGAAATGAAGTTAGGTTAATCCTAATGAAACAACAAAATATGATGATAAAATCATACTTTAGAAACAAAATTATGGAAACCTAACATAACCTAACCAGTCCCCCCTTAATGTGTAAATATATAGCCCAACTTATACAAGTCCAGTGCATTCTAAGTTTAAGGCATTTGGTAAAATTCTAGTTTAGTGACTTCATGCTATCTCGGAAAGGGGTTAGGTTAGAAAAATGAAACTTTCAGGGATGGGGCTACTGGCTAAAGTATGTCACAGGAAGATATTTTAAAGTACCCACCTCCACTCCTTCTTCCTCTAGAGGGCCGAAGATCTATTTTGCAAGGTTTCACTTTTATAACACACATATTTTTAAAGGTCATCAGAGGTCAGGACCCTCTAGAGGAAGAAGGAGTGGAGGTGGGTACTTTCAAATACCTTCCCGGGATATAATTTAGCCTGTAGACCCATCCCGTAAAGTTTCATTTTGCTAACCTAACCCCTTTCCGAGATAGCAAGAAGTCACTAAACTAGAATTTTTATCATCCCTCACTTGTTTTTATGGCACTTGGTATTAACCAAGTGTTTTTTCATTCGGAAAAAATAGAAAAATTGAAGTATTTTTAACTTACGAACGGTTGATCAGATCTTAATGAAATTTGATGTTTGGAAGGATATCGTGCCTCAAAGCTGTTATTTTAAATCCCGACCGGATCTGAAGATATTGGGGGGGGGGGGTGAGTTGGGAAGGGGAAACCTAAAATCTTGGAAAACACTTAGAGTGGAGGGATCGGGATGAAACTTGTTGGGAAAAATAAGCACAAGTCCTAGATGCATGATTGCCATAACCGGAACGGATCCGCTCTCTTTGGGGTAGTTGGGGGGGGGGGGGGTAATTCTAAAAAATAAAAAAATGAGGTATTTTTAACTTACGAACGGGGGATCGGATCTCAATGAAATTTGATATTTTGAAGGATATCGTGTCTCAGAGTTCTTATTTTAAATCCCGACCGGATCTGGTGACATTGGGGGGGGGAAGTTGGGAGGGGGAACCTAAAACTTGGAAAACACTTCGAGTGGAGGTATCGGGATGAAACTTGGTAGGAAAAATAAGCATACATGATTAGATACATAGATACATGATTGACATAACCAGAACGTATCCGCTCTCTTTGGGGTAGTTGGGGGGGGGTTAATTCTGAAAAATTAGAAAAAATGAGGTATTTTTAACTTACGAACGGGTGATCGGACCTCAATGAAATTTGATATTTAGAAGGATATCGTGTCTCAGAGCTCTTATTTTAAATCCCAACCAGATCTGGTGACATTGGGGGGAGTTGGGAGGGGTAAACCTAAAACTTGGAAAACACTTAGATTGGAGGGATCGGGATGAAACTTGGTGGGAAAAATAAGCAGAAGTCTTAGATACGTGATTTACATAATTGTAACGGATCCGCTCTATAGGGGGGGGGGGTTAATTCTAAAAATTAGAAAAAAGACGTATTTTCAACTTACGAAGGAGTGATCGGATCTTAATGAAATTTCATATTTAGAAGGACCTCGTAACTCAGATCTCTTATTTTAGATCTCAACAGGACCCAGCTTAATTGGGGGGGGGGGCAGTTGGGGGGTACCGGAAATCTTTGAAAATGCTTAAAGTGGTGAGATCAGGATGAAACTGGATGGGAAGAATAAAAACCTGTCTAAGATACGTGACTGACATAACCGGACCGGATCTGCTCTCTTTGGTGGAGTTGGGGGGGGGGGTGTAATTTTGAAAATTGACGTATTTGTAACTTACGAAAGGGTGACCAGATTTTAATGAAATTTGATATTTAGAAGGATCTTATGCTTTAAGCTCTAATTTTTAATTCCGACCAGATCCTGTGACATTGGGGAGAGTTGGAGGGGGAAACTGGAATTCTTGGAAAACGTGCAAATTGGGGCATTTTTATCTTACGAATAGGTGATCGAATCTTAATGAAATTTGATATTTAGAAGGAATTCATGTCTCAGAGCTCTTATTTCAAATCCCGACCAGATCTTTTGACATTGGGGGAGTCGGAGGGGAAATCTTGGAAAACACTTTGAGTGGAGGAATCGGGATGAAGTTTGGTGGATAGAATAAGCAAATATCCTTGATACGTGATTGACGGAACCGTACTGGATTCGCTCTATTTGGAGGAGTTGGGGGGAGAGGTTCAGTGATTTGGTGAGTTTGGTGCTTCTGGACGTGCTAGGACGATTAAAATTGGTAGGCGTGTTAGGGAGCTGCACAAATTGACTTGATAAAGTCGTTTTCCCAGATTCGACCATCTGGGGGGCTAAAGAGAGAGGAAAAATTAGAAAAAATTAGGTATTTATTACATACGAGTGGGTGATCGGATCTTAATGAATTTTGATATTTAGAAGGACATGACTCAGAGCTCTTATTTTAAATCCTGACTGACATTAAACCTCTGATTTTCCTTTTAAATCAACCTATTGATTCATAGAATTTTGTTAGAGCTCATACCATATGATCTCTTGGCTCTTAGCTCTTCATGCCTCGTCACAAGTGCCATATGAGCTCTTAGCTCTTGTTGTAGCTATGAAAACGGTTTTCTGAGATGTAACCTAAGCGTAGTCCTTGAATGTGTTTCCAATAACCGACAAGTACCCAAATAAATATTGCATCTTTGAAATAAATAAACGTGAAAAGCAAGATCTATTGTATATTTTTATGAAACTCCCTGTTTTTAGGGTGTCATTTAGTAATGACAAGGTCGCTCTTTACTGAATTAAGGTGACTCAAAATTTTATGCTGGAGTTTGGGTGAAACGATTTTATTCTTATCTTCACGAAGTTGATCCTACGGCTTTTGTTCTTTTCTGTGTGCTGCCCGACAGGCTTCAGTGGTAGTTGATTCGCAAGTATCAAACATATTTATTGACGCACCCTATTTTAAGAGGCCAGACTACTTACACGTAGCGTATTTGTCGGGCGTAATAAACATACTGTAATAGAAATCGAAACTAATTCTCGTTGTCAAACAAATACAAAGTAGAAACAATAGAAAATTACTATGTTGGCAGGACCCATCATAATCTAGAAAAACGGTTACAACAGCATAAAAAAGACATAGACAAGGCATTAATTTCAAATAGTTCCAACAACTCCTTTGATTCTGCTTTAAGTTGGCATATATTTATTAATCCGTCCCACACGATACTTTTTGAAAAATCTTCACTCATCAGTAATAATTTGGGGATAAAACAGGTGGTTCGAGAATCGATCGAAATTAATCGCAAAATAAATAATAATATTTCTTTGAACAGGGATTTAGGGGAATACTCACTAAATTCTTTATACTCAAATTTAATTAAAAATGATCTAACAAAATATTTTACTAAACCAATTTATAATAGTACTGAACCAACTACGAAAAGGCTTTTGAGACAGGCTGCTAAACAAGCAAGGTTGGCTCTGAAAAATTGCACTTAACCCTTTGATGCCTGAAGGTTCTCTCAGGAACCATGAACTTTTTAATTTATTTTAATCCTGACCGTTTGACCTATTAACGTCAATCCGTTTGCCATTGTCTCAATCTGATCCACCTAGACAGGTTTTTTTAATCCTGAGACAGGACTACCTAGACAGGTTTTTTTTTAAATTTATTTTAATCCTCACCGTTTGACCTATTAACGTCAATCCGTTTGCCATTGTCTCAATCTGATCTACCTAGACAGGAGAGAGAGAGAGAGAGAGAGAGAGAGAGGGGGGGAAGGAGAGAGAGAGGAGAGTCGAATAGTCGACTTTCTCTATAGAGTTGACTTTCTCTCAACTCTACTTTTTAAAACAGTAAAAAACTTTAGCGTAAAGAACGGAGCATTGATGAGGAAGCAGCCTCTTTCATATACGAATTAATTTCTGTTCGTTTTAAGTTTTAATGCTGCTCCTTACTTTCAGCTAAAAAACTTGTCTTTTTATTTAATTTCTGAACTTTTTTGAATCAATGTATGTTTTGATTTTGGCTCTCCGCAGATGAATAATAAGACAAAATTTGCATATTTATATTTTTGGTTAAATGACTTTCTCATCGTTTTGATCGAATGATTTTGAGAAAAAAAGAGCGGGGGAGGAGTCCTAGTTGTCCTCCGATTTCTCGGTTACTTAAAAAGGCAACTAGAACTTTTAATTTTTTACGAATGTTTTTGATAGTAAAAGATGTACGTAACTTACAAATTAGCTTACGTAACGAAATTTTGTATTCTCATGTTTTTATTATGTATACCAGGGGCTTCACCCCCTCGTCAGTATCTCGCTCTTTACACTAAAGCTTAAATTTTGTCCCAATTCCTTAAGAATGATCCCTGAATCACTAAAGCCGTAAAATAAATAGTTGAAATTACTAAAAATACTTTAGCGTAAAGAGCGAGGTATTAGGAGGAGGTGAGCCTCTCATATGCGTAATAACTTATGTTCGTTTTACGTTTTAATGCTGCTCCTGACTTCCAGTTGAAAAAACTTTTTCACATTTATTTTTTCATTTTTTTTTTCTAAATAATGCTAGAAAATCCTCGCTCCCTTCGTGGACATTTTCTTCCCCAATGACAAATTCATTGATGAAAGGTTCCCCCAACATATCCCCCTCTTCTCAACCCCTCCCACCAACCGAAAAATCCCTCTGAAAACGTCTTTACACTTCCCCATAACCATTACTATGTGTAATCACTTGTCAAAGTTTGTAACTTTTAGCCTCTCCCATTGGGACTGTGGGGGAGTAAGTCGTCCCCAAAGACATAGTTATAAGGTTTTTTGACTACGCTGAATAAAATGGCTATCACAGAATTTTGATCCAGTGACTTTGGGAAAATAATTAGCGTGGGAGGGGGCCTAGGTGTCCTCCATATTTTCGGTCGCAACATTCTAGGACCACTTGGTCGATACGATCACCCCTGGGGAAAAAAACAAAAAAAAACAAACAAACAAATAAACACGCATCCGTGATCTGCCTTCTGGCAAAAACACAAAATTTTACATTTTTGTAGATAGGAGTTTGAAACTTCTGCAATAGAGTTCTATCATACGCTGAATCTGATGGTGTGATTTGGTGAGATTCTACGACTTTTAGGGGGTGTTTCTCCCTGTTTTCTAAAATCAGGCAAATTTTCTCAAACTCGTAACTTTTGATGGATGTTTAAAATCAGCTATTTAATATCAGATATTTAAAATCAGCATTAAAATGCGATTCTTTTGATGTAACTATTGGTATCAAAATTCCTTTTTTTAGAGCTTGGTTACTATTGAGCCGGGTCGCTCCTTACAGTTCGTTACCACGAGCTGTTTGATCATTTCTGTTTTCTATTCAGTTTTATCTTTCTTTTATTCAATATTGCCGCAACAGCTAATTGACTGTTGTGGCCACGCCAACGTTTTAACACCCACTTTACAATTGCAACACTTTTGGTCAAATTTTGATGGACCTGTGTGACACTAAGATTGCCGCGTACATTAATCTGCTATGTTAGGCTTTCATTAAAATTCCTTCAATTAACTATATGTGTAGTGATGAAAATATGCTGTTGGCCGTTTGAATTTTCTATTAGTCAGCCAAACAAAAAGTAGGCCTAAATATATTTAAAGGTTTTTGTTTGTTTCACAGAATAGAACTGAAAAAACAAAAACGAAAAACATACACAGTCATTTTCTCTCTACTTTTCACTTCAAACTATTTTCTTTTCCCCTGACAACTTTAAATCGCAAAATAGAACATCATAGATAGAAAATAGAAATGAATAGAAACTGAAGAAATAGAAATAGAAATAAATAGAAGTAGAACTAATAAAAAAACGAAAAGAACAAATAGAAATACAACAAACAGATATGATTAGAAATAGAACAAATAGAAACAGAACATTTGACATACAAAAGAAACATAACGGAATCAAAATGCCAAAAATGCAACATCAGAAAAAAAGAGAATTCAGTCTTTTATAATTCATGCACTAACCAATGCAACTGCAGACAACCTAGGTCATTATTAGGTTATCTACATGTTCAAGAACTAAACAAAAAGCTTTTGTGTTTTTGACCAAGTAAAAGAATTTATTAGACTAATTCTAGCTCATCTTCGGCAATTACTTTAAAGTCAACATTCTACTCATTTTCAGCGTTCTTGTTGCAGTCAACATACACCTCGTATTTAACATCCCCTCAACTCATTTTAGAAGAATCTCTTTAGTTTGTTTGCTAAATGTCACGCATAAATGCTATCCAGCAAATCAATGATCGAGTAATCAGAACACCAGCATCCAGTAAATATGCTACCATTCCCCCCTAGCTATTACGAGAAGGTGTTGAAGTGGTGTCCAAATTGGTGCTCTGAACCACATGAGCTATCCTTCATCGTTGCAACTTCCGAAGCTCATATTTGGCAGAATTAAGACTATGAAATACACCCCCATAGTGCAACTCTTCAAATGGGAAACATCGTAGGAGTTCCATAAGTGCTCTGTGTCGTAACTGCACATACCATATTGGAACCCCTACAAGGAGTACCAAAAATAGAACTTCCTTAACATATTTTGGAATAATCCAAAATATGTCATGTGGAATGACCTTGAATGACGTCAAGGTCATGTAGAATGACCTTCCAGCAGAGTGTGTTAAGATGCTTTCTCTTAGGGGCTTTTAACAGTATACATAATATACAATTAGACAACAAATAGTGTATACAATTAATACAGTTTGCTAACGTTTCAATAGGATTGGGCTTCAATTTGCCCCCTCTAAAACTGGTCTTCTCGTCTACAATCCGTCTCAACAACCTTCCGTTACTATCAATGTTGGCCCAGAAAGTATTTCTGCGTGTCCTCTCTGAATTATTTAGGTTTTCCGTCTGGATCAAATTTAAAAACTACTAAAACGCTCGTTATCTCGACGTAGAAGGAGAAGCTAAGAAATTCACAGGGACTGCTTGCTCGAGTTAAAGGCCAATTTCACAAATAACCCTGGACAGACTTTATAACACTTTTTGAACCACATGTCCTCTTCTTGGTCCCTTGGTTGAGTTTTTTCACAATATCTAAGCGGAAGAAAATTAGATGTCTATTCTTCCGTTTTTGCAAATATTGTCGGCAATTGCCCCTCTGGACTCGCAACCGGTACATTTCGAGTAGATATGGCGTTTCCGATATTTCCTCAAAAATAAACCAGCTTGTGGATAGGTTGCACAAGCGTCGAAAAAATATTGTCGACTTTCCGCTTAATTGTTTAGCTTAATTGCGTTGCAAAAGTAGCTGAGATGTTGTTGGTTTTTCCGGGGGATTTTTTTTTTTTGTTTATTGGTTCCATTTATTTTATTTTATTTTCCTATATTTTTGCACTCCTCTAAGTTCATTTTATGTATGTAACGATCGTTTAAATCAATTATTATTATGATAAATCTTAAGAAAAATTGAAGGCAATGACGACATTCACGAAACAAAGACGATTCTTGAAAGCAGCTTGATGAAAAATCTATTTGTGGGACAATTGGACAGCAAACATTATTTGACTTTCAGTAATTGAGCCATTGGTGGATGGATCCTGCAAAACAAAAAACAATTTTTCTGCATAGATTCATGACATACGTACTGAAACAGCCAAATTGCTCACACTGCCAGCAAACCAGTCAAGTGTAACCACAGCTTAGATACCAATACAGTTATGAAAACTCCAATCTTGCCCATGATAAGCTTTTCGTACAGAGCTCTGAACTTGGCGCCTCCTTCAAGCCCGTGTTCATTTTATTTAATTTTTTGCGTTTTTTTTTCTCAGTGGCGATCGTATCAACCCAGTTGTCCTACAATAACATTAGAGGGCTCATTCGCACGGAAATTAAAAGTTCTAGTACCTTTTTAAGTGAACAAGATATTGGAGGCCAACTAGGCCCCCTCCCACGCTCATTTTCTTCCAACGTCACCTGATCAAAATTTTGAGATAGCCATTTTGTACAACATAGTCAACAAATCTAATGACCGTGTCTTTGAGGATGAATTAATCCCCCAAAGTCCCTGGAGGAAGAGCGACAAGTTATGAGTTTTGCCCCATTGTTTACATACAGTATTTGTAATTGGAAAGTATATAGAATTTTTCAAGGGGGATTTTTTCTGGTGGAGGAGGTTGGGGAGGGGCTTCCACGTGAAGATCTTTCCATGGAAGATTTTTTTAAGGGGAAAAGAAAATTTTCCAAGACAGGGGGGGGTACTAGATTTCCCAGCATTACTTCAAGAACGATCAGAAATTAAAAAAACAAAATTTCAACTAAAAGTAAGGAGCAACATTAAAACTTACAACAAACAGAAATTATAAAAAATATGAGGGATTCGCCCCCTCAATAATACCTCGCTCTTTACGCTAAAGGTTGTTTTAGTACTTTCAAAACAGATATTTATTCTAATTAAACGGCCTTTGCAATTTAGGGGTCATTTTAAAGAATTGGAACAAAATTCGAATTTTAGTGTTAAGAGCGAGGCATTGACGAAGGCCTAAGTAAAAGGTCATGTGCCTTCAATACTTTTTATTCCTGGCCACTTCATATGCTTGATATGGGATTAGAAACTTATAGAATACAAGTTTTCAAACATATTTCTAACACATTCCAAACATATTTAGAAAAAATGTTTGATATTCGAAACTTCAGAGGGAGGCTCATCAATTGAACATGAATAGATCTAATAAAGGAAAAAAAAGATACAGCATTAGACTTTACAGTCCCTACCGGGGGTGCTGATCTCCGTTTCTTGGCCCTTCAGCCAGGAAGTGCAATGGGGGGCTGGGGGCCAACCATCCTGTAGCTATTTTTCAAAATAATCAAAAGGTCCACTAAATATGCCTCCAAGAATGGCCTGACCCCCACAGCCCCTTGTGCAGGGGTTCTAAGTAAATGCGGACTGCCAGTTATTTACGCATAGATTTTGCAATATAAAATGGGGAGGGTGGATGCTACTTTTAAATTTGGTGGTCAATTGGATTGAAACTTTCAGGGATCGTCGTCTGGGTCCAGAGAATAAAAAGGCAAGTTAGTTAAGAAGGTGGAGTACTAAATGAAAGGGAAAACTTAGGTCTGTAATCCACTGACTTAACCACTTTCTGTGGAAGAAATGCCCTAAATGCAGTGCTATTCCGTTCTAATTCCGAATATTTATAGTAACAAAATTATTTGCAACAATAGGAAACTCCAATAAATTTAGACTAGTTCTGCATTAATCTAGCATACGGATTTTGTCAACAAGCCACTTATATAGAAGTTAAAAAAAGAAAAATTCAAAATTCTTAAATTGTTAGCCCATTTCACCTTTTTTTCTGAAGGCTAAAAGTTTGAACTGCGATTGACACTCTAAGGTTGGATTTCATAGCCTGTTCTGAGTCAGTTTTCATAGCTTGGATCGTGATGCATTCCCACCTTTGTCCGTTGATTTTGAATTAAAATCGAACAGTTGAGGGCATCAAGCCACGGCCAATTGTAGAAAAAGCCAAGACAGATAGTCCGATTGAGTGAGAGGCAAATCTGGCATTGACCCCCTTATTAAGATTGTATAAAAATGATGTCCGTTCATTTGTTGATAGATAAGGGGATTATACACGGTAAAAACTATGTAAAGCATCAGAAATACAATCACGCCAGTGTCGGGATATGTTGTACATAGCCTAATAGTAAAAATGTCGCCCCGAATATGGTACCCGCCCACAGCTATGGCTCCTGTTAAAACTGTTAAAACTACCTTCGCGAGGAAATACACTACCAGGATTTTTACTAAGGTAAGTAGTGTCGTTTTTATTTTTTTCCTGAGATGTTGGGATTCTACTAGTTTGCCCTTGTTTTGCTGCAAGCTCAATATTGTCGCATTGTTTTTCTTTTTCAAAAAATTTCGCCCCTCCCCGCCGGGAGAAAATGTGGATCCATCAGGTTTAAAAAGGTAAAGGTTAATTTTTGTTTATTCACAGACAAATGGTAGATTTTTTCAAAATACAACCACGCTGCAGTTATGAAAAATTGACATTTTTAATAGGGTACAGCATAAGATACTAGCCAGTTTCATCAACTCTAATACAATCATAACATAATACAATCATAAAACAGTTTTTTTCGACTCAAAGTAAGAACCAACGTTAAAACTGAAAACGAAAAGAAAATATTGGGTACATGAGGGGGGTTGCCCCCTTATCAGCTCCTCGCCCTTATCACAAAAGTGTTTTTGGTACTTTAAAATAAGTTTTCTTGTTGTTCTAATTAAGCGACCTTTGTGTTTCAGAATTTGTTATTAAAGAATCAGTTCTAGGTTCAAAATTTATCGTAAAGGGTGAGGTTTTGAGGAGGGGGTTCCCCCTCATATACGTAATAATTTTCTTTCGTTTTCAGTTTTAATGTTGTTCTTTACTTTGAGTTGAAAAGTCTTGTTTATTTATATTTAGTTTCTGATCCTTTTTAAAAACAATGTCGGGAAATCTGGCTCCACCTCCACGAAAAAATTTTCTAGACAATTTATTTCTAAGAAAATTTACCTCTGAGAGTTACCCTTAACATGTCCACACGTAAAATTGAGTCGGTAAAGAGAAAGTAAGAAAAATAAAAATAAAAAATTGACATTTTTAATAGGGCACAGCATAAGATACTAGCCAGTTTCATCAACTCTAATGCAATCATAAAATAATAATAATAAAACAGTTTTTTCGACTCAAAGTAAGAAGCAACGTTAAAACTGAAAACGAAAAGAAAATATTGAGTACATGAGGGGGGTTGCCCCCTCATCAGCTCCTCGCCCTTATCACAAAAGTTTTTTTGTTACTTTAAAATAAATTTTCTTGTTGTTCTAATTAAGCGACCTTTGTGTTTCAGAAGATGTAATTAAAGAATCAGTACTAGGTTCAAAATTTATCGTAAAGGGTGAGGTTTTTAGGAGGGGGTTCCCCCTCATATACGTAATAATATCCTTTCGTTTTCAGTTTTAATGTTGTTCTTTAGTTTGAGTTGAAAAGTCTTGTTTATTTATATTTAGTTTCTGACCCTTTTTTAAAAATAATGTCGGGAAATCTGGCTCCACCTCCACGAAAAAATCTTCTAGACAATTTAGTCCTAAGGAAAATTTACCTCTGAGAGTTACCCTTAACATGTCCACACGTAAAATTGAGTCGGTAAAGAGAAAGTAAGACAAATGAAAATAAAAAAATGACATTTTTAATAGGGCACAGCATAAGATACTAGCCAGTTTCATCAACTCTAATGCAATCATAAAATAATAATAATAAAACAGTTTTTTCGACTCAAAGTAAGAAGCAACGTTAAAACTGAAAACGAAAAGAAACTATTGAGTACATGAGGGGGGTTGCCCCCTCATCAGCTCCTCGCCTTTATCATTAAAGTTTTTTTGGTACTTTAAAATAAGTTTTCTTGTTGTTCTAATTAAGCAACCTTTGTGCTTCAGAAGTTGTTATTAAAGAATCAGTACTAGGTTCAAAATTTATTGTAAAGGGTGAGGTTTTGAGGAGGGGGTTCCCCCTCATATACGTAATAATTTCCTTTCGTTTTCAGTTTTAATGTTGTTCTTTACTTTGAGTTGAAAAGTCTTGTCTATTTAGTTTCTGGCCTTTTTTTTTAAATAATGTCGGGAAATCTGGCACCACCTCCACGAAAAAAATCTTCTAGACAATTTAGTCCTAAGGAAAATTTACCTCTGAGAATTACCCTTAACATGTCCGCACGTAAAATTGAGTCGGTAAAGAGAAAGTAAGACAAATAAAAATAATTTTGTTCAGGAATTCTGGAAGGCTCCCCAGTGTAAAATTTCCCAAGAAACTTCTACTTCCTCTCCCCTAAAAAAACTTCCTTCTCCCATGGAAAATTCGTCATGTGGAAAATAACGCCTAGCGAAAAATTCACCCTTCCCCACTCGTAAAATGTCTGCACATTTGAATATAACAAACACTCTACGTACACAAAGGGTAAATTTTATAACTCAAAAACATAGTTAATGGACCTTTCAACTATGCTGAATAAAATGACTCTCTTGAAAATTTTGTTCGGACGATTTTGGAAGGAAAGGGGCATGGAAGACGCGCTAGCTGCCATGCAATCTTACAAGTCACTTAAAAAGGCCATTGGAACTTTCTATTTCCGTTCAAATAAACCCTCTCCCAATGTTCTAGGCCGATGGTGTGATACGATAATCCCTGAATAAAAAACAACAATAAGAAAACGAACACATCTGTTATCTCTCTTCTGGGAAAAAATACAGAATTGCACATTTTTGCAAATAGGACCTTGAAACCTCTAAATTAGGTTTCTCTGATACGCTGTATCTGATGGTATGATTTCCTTTACGATTCTTTGACTTTTTGGGTTCACGTCATGAATATTCATTTTTAACCCACGTCTGCTAATAATTATTGTGATGACCTTAGACCAGTGATTTCCAAACCTGACAGGGTTCCGACCCATTTAACAAAAATTTCCAACCTTAGGACTCATTTTCTTGCTGTCTTAGAGAAAAGAGGTAATGAATATTATACAATACAACTAGATGACAGACCTTACAAGGTCTATCTCAACTCCTTTTTTTGCGTTATATATGCTAGAACGATATGCAAGAAGGTATCTTGTTCTACAAGCCAAAAACTACATCTACTGGACAACAAATTCATTCTCAAGCTCACTTATTTGGTGGATATTTTTCCAAATTAAACGAACTTGATTTGTACTTGCAAGATTCAAACGGATCACACAATTTTGCAGTTCATGATAAAATTTGAACATTCATGAAAAAGCTGCATTGATTATGACAAGTACGATTGTTTTGAAATAATTAAAACCTTTAATATTGAAAATCAACTGCGGCCTAAGATGAACGAAATGTCGTAAATTTCAGTCATTTATCGCTTTAAAAAAAAATAATTTTGACTACTATTTTGGGGAAGAAATGAAAAAGTTTGATTCATTGGGTTGAATCTGTAACCCATATCAAGACGACTCACCAACTGATATGTCATTAGAAACCAGTGAAGAATTCATTGGTTTATCAAAAGATCCGTCACTGAAAAATAATTTCAATCGTAAACAGTTATCGAAATTCCGACGCTCAGTTACTGATAACCAGTTACTGATCAGTTACTGATTTCAGTTACTGAAACAGTTCGTGGTAACGAACTGTAGTAAGGAGCGACCCGGCTCAATAGTAAACGTAACTCTAAAAAACAGAATTTTGATGCTAAAAGGTACATCAAAAGAATCGAAGTTTCATGCTGATTATAAATATATAAGTTTCATTAAATTTTAGTCTTTGACATGAAAAGTTACGAGCCTGAGAAAATTTGCTTTATTTTGGAAAATAAGGGGAAACACCCCCCAAAAGTCATAGAATCTTATTGAAAATCACACCATCGCATTCAGCGTATCAGAAAACCCTATAGCGAAAATTTCAAGCTCCTATCTACAAAAATGTGGAATTTCATATTTTTTGCCAGAAGACAAATCACGGGTGTGTGTTTATTTGTTTTTTTTTTCTTTTCCCCAGGGGTCATCGTATCGACCAAGCAGTCCTAGAATGTCAAAAGAGGGTTCATTCTAACGGAAATGAAAAGTTCTAATGCCCTTTTTAAGTGACCGAAAAAATTGGAGGGCACCTAGGCCCCCTCCCACGCTCATTTTTTTCCCAAAGTCAGCGGATCAAAATTTTGAGATGGTCATTTTGTTCAGCATAGTCGAAAACCATAATTACTGTGTCTTTGGGAATGACTTACTCCCCCACAATCCCTGGGGGAGGGGCTGCAAGTTACAAACTTTGACCAGTGTTAACATATAGTAATGGTTATTGGAAAGTGTTCAGACGTTTTTAGGGGGATATTTTTGGTTTGGGGGTGGGGCTGAGGGGAGGGGGCTATATGGGAGGATCATTCTTAAAGAATTGGGACAAAATTTACGGTTTAGTGTAAAGAGCGGCGTTTTAACGAGGGTACAAACCCCCTCGTATACATAATAAAAATATAAGAATATATAACTTTGTTACGTAAGTTAATTTTTAAGTTACGTATATTTTTTACTAATAAAAACGTTCGTTAAAAATTTAAAGTTCTAGTTGCCTTTTTAAGCAGACGAAAAATTGGAGGGCAACTAGGCTTCCTTCTCCACCCCTTATTTCTCAAAATCGTCTGATCAAAACTAAGAGAAAATCATTCAGCCAAAAAAGAATTAATATACAAATTTCATTTTAATACTTTATGTGCGGAGAGCCAAAATTAAACTTGCATTAATTCAAAAACGTTCAGAAATTAAATAAAAAAACTAGTTTTTTTTAACTGAAAGTAAGGAGCGACATTAAAACTTAAAATGAACAGAAATTACTCCGTATATGAAATGGGTTGTCCCCTCCGCAATCCCTCGCTCTTTACGCTAAAGTTTGACTCTTTGCCACAATCCTACTTTCTAAAACAATTAAAAAGCTTTAGCGTAAAGAGCGAGGGATTGTGGAGAGGACAACCCATTTCATATACGGAGTAATTTCTGTTCGTTTTAAGTTTTAATGTCGCTCCTTACTTTCAGTTAAAAAAACTAGTTTTTTTTTATTTAATCAAACAGTTCGTGGTAACGAACTGTAGTAAGGAGCGACCCGGCTCAATAGTAAACGAAACTCTAAAAAGCGGAACTTCGATGATAAAAGATATATAAAGGAAACAAGATTTTTATGCTGATTATAAATATATAAGTTTCATCAAATTTAGTCTTCGTCATCAAAAGTTACGAGCCTGAGAAAATTTGCCTTATTTTGGAAAATAGGTTAAAACACCACCTAAAAGTCAAAACATCTTAACGAAAATCACACCATCGCATTCAGCGTATCAGAAAACCCTATAGAAAAAATTTCAAGCTCCTATCTACAAAAATGTGGAATTTCGTATTTTTTGCCAGATCACGGGTGCGTGTTTATTTGTTGTTTTTGCCAGGGGTCATCGTATCGACCAAATGTTCCTAGAATCTCGCGAGAGGGATCATTCTAACGAAAATGAAAAGTTCTAGTGCCCTTTTTAAGTGACCAAAATTGGAGGGCACCTAGGCCCCCTCCCACGCTCATTTTTTCCCAAAGTCAACTAATCCAAATTTTAAGATAGCCATTTTGTTCCGCATAGTCAAAAACCATATTAACTATGTCTTTGGAATGACTCACTCCTCCACATTCCCTGGGGGAGGGGCTGCAAGTTACAAACTTTGTCCAGTGTTTATATACAGTAATGGTTATTGGGAAGTGTACAGACGTTTTCAGGGGGATTTTTTTTTGGTTTGGGTTGGGGTTGAGGGGAGGGGGCTATGTGGGAGGGTCTTCTCTTGGAGGAATATGTCATGGGGGAAGAGAAATTCAATGAAAAGGGCGCGGGATTTTCTAGCATTACTATAAAAAAACAATGAAAAAATAAACACGAAAAAGTTTTTTCAACTGAAAGTAAGGAGTAGCATTAAAACTTAAAACGAACAGAGATTTTTACGCATATGAGGGGTTCTAAAAATACTTTAGCATAAAGAGCGAGGTATTTAGGAGGAGATAAATACCTTGCTCTTTATGCTAAAGTATTTTTAGTAATTTCAACTATTTATTCTACGGCCTTTCTGATTCAGGGGTCATTCTTAAAGAATTGGGACAAAACTTAAGATTTAGTGTAAAAGGCGAGGTATTAACGGGGGGACAAACCTCCTCATATACATAATAAAAATATAAGAATATAAAAGTATGTTACGTAAGTTACGTATATTTTTACTAATAAAAACGTTCGTTAAAAATTAAAAGTTCTAGTTGCCTTTTTAAGTAACCGAAAAATTGGAGGGCCACTAGGCCTCCTTCCCCACCCCTTATTTCTCACAATCGTCTGATCAAAACTAAGAGAAAGCCGTTTAGCCAAAAAAAAATTAATATATAAATTTCATTTTAATAATTTATGTGCGGAGAAATGCATTAATTCAAAAACGTTCAGAAATTAAATAAAAAAACAATTTTTTTAAACTGAAAGTAAGGAGCGATATTAAAACTTAAAACGAACAGAAATTACTCCGTATATGAAATGGGTTGTCCCCTCCGCAATCCCTCGCTCTTTACGCTAAAGTTTGACTCTTTGCCACAATTCTACTTTTTAAAACAATTAAAAACTTTAGCGTAAAGAGCTCCTTACTTTCAGTTAAAAAAACTAGTTTTTTTATATTTAATATCTATTGGGATCAATTCCGTTCTTTGAAGTTTCGCTTACTATTGAACCGGGCTGCTCCTTACAGTTCGTTCCCATGAACTGTTTGATTACCCATCAAAATCCAAACAAAGATCATTGAAATATTGATCGTTTTTCTACGTGGCCAAAAGCATTGTATTCATAAAACTTTAAAGTTTCATGATATGTAATTAAACAAATAAAAAAGGTTTTTTCAAATAAAGTAAGGAGCAAGTTTAGAACTTAAACAAATATAAACTATACTTTTTATAAGTGGGACTGCTCCCTTCTCTAAACATTGCTCATTAAACGAACGTTTTTAGTGCTTTGAAAAATCTTATCTTTCCAATTGCAAAGTTTCTTAAAAAATTTGAAAAAAGACAGTAAACAGTTAGAAGCTAAGGAGGAGACAGTCCCCTTCATATAAAAAAATCTGTTCAAATATTTTAAATCTGTTCCTTGCTTTCATTTCTAAGGTTTGATTTTGTACCCTGTTCTGAGTCATTTTTCATTGCTCGAATCTGAAGCATTCCCTCCTCTGATTTTGGGGGGATCGGGGTTGCTATGGGGAGGGCTTGCACTTGGATCTACCATTGTTTTTACAACAATAAAAATTGCGTACAGCATCAGAAATCCAAAATCACGCCAGTGTTGGGATATGTTGTACATAGCCTAATACTAAAAATCTCGCAAAAAATGCGGTACCCGCCCATAGCCACGCTTCCCGTTAAAACTACCTTCTTGAGGAAATACACTGCCAGGATTTTTACTAAGGTAAGTAATGTCGTTTTTACTTTTTCCCGAGATGTTAGGATTCTATTAGTTTGCCAATATTTTGCTGCAAGCTCAATTTTGTTGCCTTGTTTTTCTTTTTCAAAAAATTTTGCCCCTCTTCACCGGGAGAAAATACGGATGCATCAGATTTAAAAGGTAAAGGCTCATGTTTGTTTATTTACAAACAGATGGTAGATTTTTTCAAAATAAAACCATTTTTATAGGGTGCAGCATAAGATTCTAGCCAGTTTTATCAACTCTAATGCAATGATAAAATTATAATAATAAAAAAGTTTTTTTTCAACTCAAAGTAAGGAGCAACATTAAAACAGAAAGCGAAAAAAAAATGAGAATATAAGGGGGGTTGCCCCCTCCTCAACTCCTAGCTGCAAGCTCAATTTTGTTGCCTTGTTTTTCTTTTTCAAAAAATTTTGCCCCTCTTCACCGGGAGAAAATACGGATGCATCAGATTTAAAAGGTAAAGGCTCATGTTTGTTTATTTACAAACAGATGGTAGATTTTTTCAAAATAAAACCATTTTTATAGGGTGCAGCATAAGATTCTAGCCAGTTTTATCAACTCTAATGCAATGATAAAATTATAATAATAAAAAAGTTTTTTTTCAACTCAAAGTAAGGAGCAACATTAAAACAGAAAACGAAAAAAAATGAGTATATAAGGGGGTTGCCCCCTCCTCAACTCCTAGCTCTTCACGCTAAAGTTTTTTGGTACTCTTAAAAAAGCTTCTTACTGTTCTAATTAAACGACCTTTGTGTTTCAAAAGTCGCTATTAAAGAATCAGGAGAAAGTTCAAAATTTAACGTTAAGGTGTTGAGGAGGGGTACCCCCCTTATATGTGTAATAATTTCTTATTACGTAAGAAATTATTATTACAAAGGTGCCAATAATTGACTAAATTTACTATAAAAAAGAGTGAAAAAAACAGAAAGAGGGTGCCAGGGTCCCCCCAGATCCGCCAGTGGCTTCAGTCGTGTTGATAAAAAATGTTGAAGATACTTGGCTCTTCACTGTCTTTCAAAATTGTTTTGTCCCTCTCTCTAATTTTGGCTTTTTGCTAATAAATAGCAAGTAACTAAACTATATACTCTAATTAATGGGTTGTCCATAAGAGGTTGTATCTGCTTGTAATTCAAGCTGTTATATTGCTTTTTTATTGGTCGGCATTTTGAACTGTTTCGCAGATGTTTATCCGACTATGACAAATGGAAACTTTTTGATTCACCGAATGGTCTCAAAGAAGGTCATTTGAATAATTAGCTTACCGTATCTAATTGATATGCTTTTTCGGCTGAACAAAGTAGCCTTGTTTCACCCATGGGATCTTTCCCCAGGGGCTACGGGGGCCATGTTACCTCAAAAGTAAGGAGCAACATTAAAACAGAAAACGAAAAAAAAAATGAGTATATAAGGGGGGCTGCCCCCTCCTCAACTCCTAGCTCTTCACGCTAAAGTTTTTTGGTACTCTTAAAAAAGCTTCTTACTGTTCTAATTAAACGACCTTTGTGTTTCAAAAGTCGCTATTAAAGAATCAGGAGAAATTTCAAAATTTAACGTTAAGGTTGAGGTGTTGAGGAGGGGTACCCCCCTTATATGTGTAATAATTTCTTTTCGTTTTCAGTTTTATTGTTGTTCTTAACTTCGAGTTGATTTTTTTTTTTTTTACTTCTGAATATTTTAAATAATGTCGGAAAATCTGGCTCCACCTACACGGACAAATCACCCCCACAGAAAAATCATCTAGACAATTCAATCCCAAGGAAAATTTACCCCTGAAAGCTACCCTTAACATTTCCACACGTAAAATTGAGTCGGTAAAGAGAAAGTAAGACAAATAAAAATAGTTTCACGTGGGAATTCTGGTAAAGTTCCCCATTGTAGAATTTCCCCATCAACTTCTACGTCCCCCTCCTGGGAAACTTACCTCCCTATGTAAAACTCTCCCCGTGGAAAATCCCCACTAGCAAAAACTTCACTCCCCCCGCCCGAAAAATGTATGTACACTTCCCAATAATAAACACTGTTCATACAAAATGGGTAAATTTTATAACTTGGATCTTTCCCCAGGGGCTACGGGGGCCATGTTACCTCAAAAGATAGTTATTGGATCTTTCAACTATGCTGAATAAAAAGGCTATCTCGAAAATTTTATCAAACAATATTGGGGAAAACGGGGTGTGGAAGGGGGGTTAGCTGCCCTCCAATCTCTTTGGTCACTTAAGAAGGGGACTGGAACTTTCAATTTCCGTTCGAGCAAACCCTCTCCCAATGTTCTTGGACCATTGGTGTGATACGATCACCTCTGAATAAAAAAAAAACAACGAACGCATCTCTGATCTTTCTTTTGGCAAAAAATACAGAATTCCACATTTTCTCAGATAGGACATTGAAACCTTTAAATTAGGATTCTCTGATACGTTGTATCTGGTGGTGTGATTTCTTTTAAGATTTTTTTACTTTTAGGCTTTCTCCCCCTTTTTCGAAAATCGGGCAAATTTTCACACGGTTGTAAAATTTGATGAGTAACACTAAGCTTAATAAATCAGAATAATAAGTCGATCCTTTTGAGTTTCGGTTACAATTGAGCGGTATCACTCCTTGCTAACAGTTTGTTACCACAAACTGTTTAATAACTAAACTAGAGAAAAAAGAAAAAGGAACGAAAGAACCAAACAACAAACCAAACACTTCCAACAATATCATTTCCATAAAAAAAAACTGATGCCACAGCTCCCTTACCATCCTATCTCCCTCCGCCATACCTCCTACCCTCCCCCTAGCAAATACCTTACTACCCATTCATCCCATTACCAAATTGAGTTGGAAGTTGAAACTTAAGCCGAAGATTGAGAAAAATCGTTTGGGGGAGGTGTCAACACTGTTTAACTTTTGTTAACTAAGCTTGGATTTTTTTTTTAACCTGGTTTGGGCTAATCTATAATAGTTTGGAACTTAACCTGACTAAG
Source organism: Artemia franciscana (assembly GCF_032884065.1). NCBI lineage: Eukaryota > Metazoa > Arthropoda > Branchiopoda > Anostraca > Artemiidae > Artemia > Artemia franciscana. The sequence goes on from NC_088867.1 coordinate 51,504,872, forward strand.
TGCTCCCTTGTAAAGATTAAATAAATAAAAAAAAAGTTTTCTTTAACTGAAAGTAAGGAGCGACATTAGAACTTAAAACGAACAGAAATTACTTCGTGTATGAAAGGGGCTGTTCCTCCCTGAAAGTCCCGCTCTTTACGCTAAAGTTTTACTGTTTCTCTCAATTCTACTTTATTAAACAATAAATTAATTTAGCGTAAAGAGCGGGACGTTGAGGGAGGAACAGCCCCTTTCATACACGGAGTAATTTCTGTTCGTTTTAAGTTTTAATATCGCTCCTTACTTTCAGTTAAAAAACTTTTTTTTATTTAATTTTTTTTTACTAAATGGCTTTCTCTTAGTTTTGATCAGACGATTTTGAGAAAAAGGGTGGGAGAGGAGGCCTAGTTGCCCACCAATTTTTCGGTTAATTAAAAAGGCAACTAGAATTTTTAATTTTTAACGAACGTTTTTATTAGTAAAAAATATACGTAACTTACAAATTAACTTACGTAACGAACTTCTATATTCGTATATTTTTCTTATGTATATGAGGGGGTTTGTCCCCTCGTAATGCCTCACTCTTTACACTAAAGCTTTAATATTGTCCCAATTCTTAAGATTGACCCCTGAATCACAAAGGCTGTAGAATAAATAGTTGAAGTTACTAAAAATACTTTAGCGTAAAGAGCGAGCTATTTAGGAAGAGATGGAGCCCTCATATGCGTAGTAATCTCTGTTCGTTTTAAGTTTTAATGCTGGTCCTTACTTTCAGCTGAAAAAACTTTTTCATATTAATTTTTTCTTTTTTTTAAAATAATGCTAGAAAATCCTTCATGAAATTTCTCTTCTCCCCTGACAAATTCCTCCAAGGAAAGATCTTCCCACATAGCCCCCTCCTCTCAACCAAAAATTATCCTTAAAAGGTCTGTACACTTCCAAATAATCATTACTGTATGTAAACGCTGGTCAAAGTTTATAACATGCAGTCCCTACCCCGGGGACTGGGGGGAGTAAGTGAGCCCCAAAGACATAGTTGTTATGTTTTTATACTATGCGTTATTTTATACATAGTTGTTACTATGCTGAACAAAATGGATATCTCATAATTTTGATCCGTTGAAAAAATGAGCGTGGGAGGGGGCCTAGGTGCCCTCCAATTTTGTTGGCTACTTAAAAAGGGCACTAGAACTTTTAATTTCCGTTAGAATGAGCCCTCTCACGACATTCTAGGACCACTTGGTCGATACGATCACCTCTGAGAAAAAAACAAAAAACAGACAAACAAACTAACAAACAAACAAATAAACACGCACCCGTGATCGGTCTTCTGGCAAAAAATACTAAGTTCCACATTTTTGTAGATAAGAGCTTGAAACTTCTATGGTAGGGTTCTCTGATACGCTGAATGCGAAGGTGTGATTTTTGTTCAGATCTTATGAGTTTTAAGGGGTGTTTCCCCCTATTTTCCAAAACAATGCAAATTTTCTCAGGCTCGTAACTTTTGATGAGTAAGACTAAATTTGATGAAACTTATATATTTGAAATCAGCATAAAAATACAATTCTTTTGATATATCTATTAGAATCAAAATTCCATTTTTTAGAGTTTTGTTTACTATTGAGCCGGGTCGCTTCTTACTACAGTTCGTTACCACGAACTGTTTGATAGTCTTAGTTGGGAGTGGGGCTCTGGGTGAATGCTATTTTCTTGGTATAGCATTAGACCAAGTGCAATATACCCGCCCCAACACTGATACGATTTCTTTACTCCATGCTGCGCACGATTTTTATTGTTATTTAAATAGTAGTCGATCCGTAAAGTAGCCGCCTCCACCGACTCTGGTGCAGCTTACTTTTTTGTACTTTGCGCTTAAATGTATACGAGTCTGTCCAACGAATAAAATCCTCGACCCGCTCTTGGCCAATAAGTGGAGTACTAGTACTAGTAGCCCAGTACCTTTTTTAGGTCCCGTTAACCATTTCATTATATTGCGTATTGTAATTCTTCTTATTTTATGTAAATAAGATGAGACCAATTAGCGGCAAATGGTTTAGAAAACAAATTTGAAACGTGGGAGGGGGCTAAAAAATATTAGTTATTATTAAGGTTTCAGTGCCTAAAAAGCCTCTCTACCAGTATATTTGTTGCTTCTGTAAGAGTAAAAAATTGGGACGGGGAGGGGGGTCAAAGGGTAATTCAAATGGATACGGACATGTCAATTATGTATTTCTGTAAATCAGTAATATTAGTGCCGCATTGGGATTACTCAGAGGCAAACCAAAGATAAAATGTGTAATTAAAAGTTATATATATATATATATATATATATATATATATATATATATATATATATATATATATATATATATATATATATATATATATATATATTATATATATATATATATATATATATGTATATATATATCAGAACTTTTGTGTTAATGGGCATATATGTCGAAAAGGGTTTCTAAAATCTGAAGTAGCAAGACTTAGTCCATGAGGAACGATTCCGAAGATATAACACCTTGTAGGCTATGTTTACTTAATTCGAGGCACATTAGACTATTTTAGAGAGAAAACAGAATGTTTTTAAGATAGCCTGATATTAACAAAAAATGTATTGTGGGGCCAATTTAGACGTGGATCCCATGCCAGTTCCCCTCTCCCCTCTTTATTGCCATATCTGTCTATCTCTGTCTAGTTAAAATTTTGACAGTACCATAATATTGTCTAAACCTGCACGGAAGAGGTATAATACACAAAACAAATATACATGGCTGTAAAATACCGACTCGGTTTTAGGGTGCGGGTGAGAAATCCAGAAAATGTGATGGAGGAGATATGTTTGACAATAATCTTCTTGTCTGAAAAACTTCATTTTAGGATTTTATAAAGTTTTATTCTGTGCGCATTGTCGGTACTCAAAAGGGGGTGTCTTCTTGCAGTATAACCACCAGTCTTCCCTTTTTCGCGGGCTAACAAAGAGATTGGGGACTTGCTTTATTTTGGCTACATGCAAGAACCGCCGTCAATCCATGACAATGTATGGGTGTGGTTGGCAAAAATTGTTTTTTTTAAATCCTGGGAGAAAAATCCTGTTGTTTTTTTTTTTTTTTTTTTTTTTTTTTTTTTTTTTTTTTTTTTTTTTTTTTTTTTTTTTTTTTTTTTTTTTTTTTACTGAACATACTAAAAAAGGTAGTTTCAAAATAAAAGTTCTAAAAATTGCTTGTTTTCAGAATCGGGGGGATGGTTGTAAAAAGTTTAGGCTGCAACTGTCCCTCACCCACCAATCGACTCCCTGCTACAAGGACAACCTAAGAGAGACCATCTGCATATTCGCGACACGGGCAGAACTTGACGTATTTGTAAGACTTATTTCTTAGTTGTGGGTATTGCTAGGGAAGAGTAAGATCAAATCTTTTTAAGGAAGCTGGTCGTAGATGATCTACAGACCTCTAGCCCCCCTTAAAAGGGGAAATATGTTGAAATGCACACAATAATTGAAATTGAAGACTCAGTCTACTTTATTCTACATCAAATCGTGTTCCAACCCTTTTTAATTTTGAAATTGATGCCCCCCCCCAAAAAAAGAAGAAAAAATCGATCAACAAATTTCACAGGCACTATTATTTTTTTTTTTACTTTTACTTTGATATTGTAATTTTAATTGCAGTAGTTGTAAATTGCAAGTCAGTATCAGCATCAGTAGACGGTTAAACCTTCCATTTTCTCAAAATGGGAAGTATGTTAAATTGCACAAAATCCTTGACAGAGAAGACTACATCTTCTTTGTTTTTCAGCAAAATGTACATTAACCCTTTTCTATTGGGAAATGAACCCCCCCCCCGAAAAAAATGAACACTAATTTTTTCCAGAGCTACTGATTTTTTTTTGTTTTATTTCAAAAGAAAGTATTTATATCATTTTGATATACTGCTATTTAGCCCGTATCATATATACTGAAGCAAAAAGTACTTTCTAATAATTTTGTAGGAACATTAGATGGCTTGTAATTAAAGCAATTTCTCATGGTTTCAACTTCTTTCAGTTAGGGTTTCCACATCTTATTGGGTTGAAATATTTCCATCTAGTCATAAAACATTTTCATACGCGTCGGATTAAAACACCCTGATATTTAACTGTTGCTACTGTCGGAGAGAAAATTATGCGCTAAACGCTAAACGACATTATGATTTCAATTGTTCAAACAGTTCAGTCTTCAGTTGAGCATTGTAGTGTCAGGTAAGAATTAAGATGTTTTGTCTATTGCTTTGAGTTTTCTAAGGTAATATTTTGAATAAAATTGTGGTGAAGAGGTGTAATTTTTTGTATTTGGCTCTTTGGTAAAACTCAAGATGGAGGATGTTTTGCCATTTTGGAAGTAGTTGAGTTAGGCTTGGTGAAAGAAAATCTAAGGAATGGGTACAGCCTAGGAGCCAGACCCTCATCCGTTCCTTTTTCAAAGGGTAACCTTCCATAAGTTACTAAAAGGTAGCTTATAGCCTATGTTTTAGACTAGGCCTATGATGTACAGTTAAAAGTTAATTAGGCTAGGCTTAGATACATAAATTAGCCTAGTTTTCAAATGAGCCCTTAAGCAAATTTATAATGTTTTAGCGCCCTGATAGCAAAAAAGAAAAAACAGAAGAAAAAAAAGAAATACTGCTACCTATGCCAAAGTGGGATTTTCCAGGGGGGGGGGGGGTCCATAAGTTTCATGTGTATGGTTTTCAGCAATGCTAATTCCAATTGTGTTCTTTTTTTGTCTGTGAAGTGATTTTTGAGAGGTCTTACACTCTTTTTAAAATAGCCTAACACTTTGATTGGTAAAGCTCTAGATTAGGGCTATTGAGAAGGAAACTTGGGTCAATTTGTAGTTTTCAACAGAAGCCCTTAATGGGGCCCCAAAATATAAAGCAGTCGATATTAGCCTAACCAGAAGTTTACAAACATGTTTATAAAAAAAAAACTGTCAAAAATTGCTTAGTTGCGGATGATGTAGGAAAGGTAAGTCTTTTAGGATATTTTCATAGTCTTAACAGAAACTGTTATTCTGAAAAGAAATTTGTTGGAATTTTTAAAACGAGCCTGAAATCCATCAAAAAGGACATCACAGTAAAGCAGACGTCATGTTTGAGGGATTTCTAGCTCATTTTCAAATTCCCGCAAATTTGTTTTTCTAAATAACATTTTACCATTAAGACTAAGGAAAGTAATTGTAAAATTCTAGTTTAGCTACTTTTCGCTATCTTGGAAAGGGGGCTAGGTTAGAGAATGAGTAAATATTTGACTGTCCATATTATTGACTTACCCATTAAGTGAACATACCACTCAATACCTTTCTTTATGCTCTTTACGAATAAAATAATTGCTTCTGTCGCAAAATTCATATTTAAATACTTTTGGAGCTCTTAAAAAGGCCGAATTTTAAATTAAAGTACCAGTTATCGGTTGTTTTCTCTGTCATTTTTGACAAAATAATGCTACATTTTCTCTGTGCCAAAATCATATATATATATATATATATATATATATATATATATATATATATATATATATATATATATATATATATATATATATATATATATATATATATATATATACTGTCTTTATAAGTGGGTAATAATTTTGTATGTATGTGTGTATATTTTCTCGAAAACGAATCCGTATTTTTTCGGGAAAATTGGCATACACATATATCCTGGCCTATAAAAAAAGATTTAGATAGGTCCGAAGTTTGAGAAAATTCGTTAAGAACCTTAATTTTTGGGAAAAAATAAATCGGCATTGCTTCAGTAATCAAGTATCTTTGAAAAAACACTAATGAATACCATTAAGACATTTTTGAATACCTTTAAATGATGAAATACTTAATTCAGATACAATTTTCTTCTTTTCTCTTTCTTTTTTTTCTGATTTCTTGAGGAGGATTTAGCTTAAGCTTTCTCAAGCCTTCCTTTTTAAAATTTACTTTCATTATATTCTTATCTAATAATTTTCCAGTTTATATATTTTGTAAAAATTTTCAAATTCATGTTTTTTCGAATTTTTTGGCTGTTTAAATCTTTTTTACGGGATACTTAAAGCTTGATAATTTATTCAGTTTTTGAGTCAGCTTTCTATCCTCAATCTGAACCCATATTAAAAGCTTTTTACAAATTATAGTTTTTACATGATTTTTAAATTACGACCTTGGAAATTTCAAAAATACAGGTGCTTCAAAAATACAGTACTGAGGTTGATTCGACGACTGCTATTGTCAAAATAAGCGAACTTCTCGCTTATTACTGCTTCTGCTACTACTATTACAACTGGGATAATGAACGGCCGTTGAACTAAATCAAACACGGTATACGCATGCAGGTTGTCAAAAGACTCAAATCAAAGCACATTATGTGCATTTAGGCTGTCAAAAGGGTGAATCAGAATCATCCCAGGATTGGCTTTGTCTTAATAATTTGAAACTTTAAGGCTTGTTGTGGGGATGTTGAACCAACCAAAAAGCATTATGCGTATACTACTACTACTACTCCTCCTATGATTACTGCAACTAATGAGGCTTTTGGTATTAACCTGAAACTTTCTTTCATAGAATGAAAGCTAAATAAAAAGGGCTTAGTGCATCTAGTTTTCAAGAAGGTATAGATGCAATGACTCATAAACAGAACCGGGTATAAAATTTTGTTTTGCAGGGAAAGTCGAGGGAGTGTAAAACTAAATCAAAAGGTACTGTGTGTATCCAGAGCTTCAAAAGGGCGTAAGCCCAGTATCACACCAAGGGTTTTACGTTCGAACTTTAAGGTCATGTTTTCAGGAAACCCAAGTAAATCAAAAGACACTATGTACATCCAAGTTGGTAATAAGGGCGTATTTGCGATATCTTAGAAACAGTTTAAGGTATTAATAACATGATTTTCAGAGTTTATATTATGGTTTATTAATTCGTGGTTTCGTATAATGAATTATATTTCCGTAATTAAACATTTCTGCTACTATTTTTGTAACACAGCTGGTGAGACCATTGTTTTACCTTATGATAAGTCGGCCATTTATATTGTCTTAATGACTTTTCAGTTGTGAAAATAAAATTTCTTCCATTTATGCTTGAGTTTTTTAACCAATTCAAATTGCATACTAAAAAATGTTGAATACTCTTTCCTAGTTTTTTTTTTTTTTTTTGAGTTTGAGTGATCAACAAAAGGTCAACGTCAGTTTTTGTTAAAATTGGGCGCTGTTTTACATATTATTTTCCACATGCACAGTTTGATCATGCATTGTACCCCTTGCCAAAGGCAGAGAATCAGGAGATGGTACGGTACCTGCGCTATGCAGACAATTGCTCAAAATGCGAAAGATGTTTCTCTGGAAACATCTGGTGTAAGCCTACACCGAACACTTCTAGACCCTCGTAAATTTGTATAAATGTCTGAAACGTCATGTTTTATTTGTGTTTTGGTCACTGGAGACGAATTAATTATACTTTATTGACCTCTTAATAGCGGCTACAAAATACAATTTTATATTAATTGGTAACCTTTATTTTTACATTTCTGGAAAATTTCAGGTCCCTTCCTTCAAAACATTTTTTTATATGTTCGGACCGAAGTCTTAATGCTACATAGTCTCTAGCCTAAAAGCATCTCAAAGAAATAAGAATCTTAAAACTTTGAATTTGGAAAAGAATATGTAAAACCTGTCTTTAGCACCCAATTTTAACGAACACTGACGTTGACCTGTTGTTGACCACTCAAACTCAAGAAAGGGCTTTTTGTCGTGTTTGTTTTACATATTAAAAAAAAAAAAAAAAATAAGTAAGAATGAGCATTCAACATTTTTAGTATGCAATTTGAATTCTTTAAAAAACTCAAGCATAAATTGAAGAAATTTTATTTTCACAACTGAAAAGTCATTAAGACAATACAAATGGCAGACTTATCATAAGGTAAAACAATGGTCTCGTAAGCTGTGTTACAAAAAATCGTAGAATAAACTTATAATTTCGGAAATGCAATTCGTTATACGCAACCAAGAATTAATAAACCCTAATGTAAACTCCATAATGTAACCATAAAAATGGAAAATTCTGTTATTTCTATCTTTAGCACCGATATTTTCAAGCTACAATACGAATTTATGAGGTTAGTCTATAATTGAAAACCCTTCCCAGACACCTTCACTTCAGATTTGTCTAGAAAATAAAAATCTACATTGCGTACCAAATTAAGCAAATTCAAGGACCAGGGACCGGACCAGATTAAAATCAGGGGCCGGACCAGGGACCGGACCAGATTAAATTAGAAATAGTCGTTTTCCCGATTTGATCATCTGGGGCGAGTAGGGGGGCCGCTAATTTTGAAAAAATAAAAAAATGAAGTATTTTTAACCTACTAACGGTTGATCAGATCTTAATAAAATTTGATGTTTGAAAGGATATCGTGTCTCAGAGCTGTTATTTTAAATTCCGACCGGATCTGGTGACATTGGGGGTAGTTGGGAGGGGGAAAACTAAAATCTTGGAAAACACTTAGAGTGGAGGGATCGGGATGAAACTTGGTGGGAAAAATAAGCACAAGTCCTAGATACATGATTGACATAACCGAACGGATCCGCTCTCTTTGGGGTAGTTGGGGGGGGGGGGGGTAATTCTGAAATATTAGAAAAATGAGGTATTTTTCGGGTGATTGGATCTCAATGAAATTTGATATTTAGAAGGATATCGTGTCTCAAAGCTCTTATTTTAAATCCCAACTGGATCTGATGACATTGGAAGGAGTTTGGGGTGGGATAACCTAAAATCATGAAAAACGCTTAGATTGGAGGGATCGGGATGGAGAGACTGGTGGGAAAAATAAGCAGAAGTCTTAGATTCGTGATTTACATAATTGGAACGGACCTCTCTTTTTTTTGGGGGGGGGGGGGTTAATTCTGGAAAATTAGAAAAAATGACATATTTTTAACTTACGAAGGAGTGATCGGATCTTCATGAAACTTCATATTTAGAAGGATCTAGTAATTCAGATCTCTTATTTTAAATCTCAACCAGATCCAGCGTCATTGTGGGGGGGACCGGAAATCTTAGAAAATACTTACAGCGGAGAGATCAGAATGAAACTGGACGGGAAGAATAAAAACCTGTCTAAGATACGTGACTGACGTAACTGGACCGGATCTGCTCTCTTTGGTGGAGTTGGGGGGGGGGGTAATTTGGAAAAATGAAGTATTTGTAACTTACGAAAGGGTGACCAGATCTTAATGAAATTTGATATTTAGAAGGATCTTGTGCTTTAAAGCTCTAATTTTAAATTCCGACCAGATCCTGTAATATTGGGGGGAGTTGGAGGGGGAAGCCAGAATTCTTGGAAAAAGTGAAAATTGGGGTATTTTTATCTTACGAATAGGTGATCGGATCTTACTGAAATTTGATATTTAGAAGGAATTCATGTCTCAGAGTTTTTATATCAAATCCCGACCAGGTCTTTAGACATTGGGGGGAGTTGGAGGGGGAAATCTTGGAAAACACTTGGAGTGGAGGAATCGGGATGAAGCTTGGTGGATAGAATAAGCAAATGTCCTTGATACGTAATTGACGTAACTGTACCGGATTTGCTCTCTTTGGGGGAGTTGGGGAGAGGGGTTCAGGGATTTGGCGAGTTTGGTGCTTCTGGACGTGCTAGGACGATGAAAATTGGTAGGCGTGTCAGGGAGCTGCACAAATTGACTTGATAAAGTCGTTTTCTCAGATTCGACCATCGAGGGGCTAAAGGGAGAGGAAAAATTAGGGAAAATTAGGTATTTAAAGCTTACGAGTGGATGATCGGATCTTAATTAATTTTTATATTTAAAAGGATATCGTGACTCAGAGCTCTTATTTTAAATCCTGACCGGCATTAAACCTCTGATTTTTCTTTTAAATCAATCTATTGATTCTTAGAATTTTGTTAGAGCTCTTACCATATGAGCTCTTGGCTCTTGTTTTCTACTGTAAGAGACTCCAAAGCCGCTTTATCTTTTTACTCAACCAAAATGCTTTGTTGCCTAGTGTTTTCAGCAAAGGACTAGCTTTTCAAAATGAAATAATTTCTTAGACCACACTGCTTTTCCATTTACGAAACAAATAATTGAAGAAAAAACGGGTTTAATTTTTTTATAATAAAGCAGTGACAACAAAATAAAATAAAAACTACACTTTAACTAACAAAAAATAAAAATACTCCGAATATTTCGGCCCCACCTCCGGGAGCCTTTCTCAACGGGGAAAAAAAAAACAAAAAAGGAGAAAATTACAACAATTTAAGACTATTTTTAAGACATTATAAAAATACCACGACAACTAAACCAAACTAAAAATATAAACAATCAAATATAAAAGAAACAAGAACTCACATTTTAAAACAAACACTCCCGCACTTGACTGTAACTTTAGAAAAAACTGCAATAATTGTTTCTATTGGCACTTTCCTCTGCCACAATCGCTGTATAAATGGGGATCTATCAAAAATGAAAAATATAAATACTTGTAACAATACGAAAAAGAGGTCACCCAACCCCCAAATCCAATCAAAATCTTACAGGTTAATGAAACACGATTAGGAATTATAAATTGAATGGATTTTTTCATTTGCTATTTTAGCTGCCGTCCGTTGACTTCTTACAGCATTGACCATGCTTTGACCTCCGTTCGCAAGGTTATTACTTGTTTCAGGACAATTATGCAAATCAATACTCATTGAAGTTTTTGACTGGTCTTTAATTAAACTATTATAAATTGAATTTATTTTAAATTCCCCCTCATCTCTATTTATACTAATACCCCCATAGATAATCTTTTTTATTTCTATAATTTCTCTGAAACTTTGTAAAAGTCCTACAGACTTATCAATAATTTTTGTCTGATCAAATAAAATACTATGATGAGGAAAATTATACACGTGACCAGCTATAGCGGATTCAAAAGTATCAGGTTTTTTATTTTGTCTTAGCGAGCAATCTATCGCATATTTGTGTTGCTGTAGCCTATTTTTTAAATTCTGTTGTGTTCTACCTACATAAAATTTACCACAAGAGCATGGAATTTTGTATACCCCCTGTTGTATATTTCTTGGAACTTTATCTTTTCCGTTATTTAGCCATGAGCTTATATTTTGTCCTGATTTAAAAGCTGTTTTTATATTATGTTTTTTTAATTCTTTCCTTAATTTCTGTGACAAACTTGGGATATAAGGCAAAGTTATGTAATTTGGTTTTTGATTTGATTCATTTTCTTCTAATTTTACAGGTTCCAGTAACTTTTTTTTCCTTTTTTCAATTATTTGAGAAATCATATTTTCGGGATATCCATTTCCTACTAGAATATCCTTAATAAAAATTAATTCACTACTAATGTATTCTGGTGAAGCTAAATTTAACACTCTATCCACTAAAGAAATAACTACCCCCCTTTTTACTTGGATCGGGTGATTTGATGTGAAAGACAAATAGCGGTTGTTATTAGTTGGTTTACGGTAAATTGAAAACACTAGTTTATTATTCTTTCTATGGATCCAAATATCCAGAAACGGTAATTTTTTCTCTGTTTCATTTTCAATTGTAAAAACTAATTCCCCTCCCAAATTATTTAAATGTTCCAGAAAACCTTCAATTTGTGATTCCCCATAATTCCAAATAACTAATACATCATCCATATATCTGCCCCAAAATTTTGGTTTTAAAAAATATGGATCAATAGCTAAATTTTCTATATACTCCACATAAATATTAGCTAACAGTGGACTTAAGGGTCCTCCCATTGCTAATCCTCTAACTTGATGGTAAAAATTGTCTCTAAATTTGAAATAATTAGTATACCTGCTAGTTATTTTAATTAGATTTAATATAGTTTCTATCTCAATCCCTTCAGACAATTCTTCCATTTCACTTTTATGCACATCAAGTTTTTTTGATAAAACAAAAACAGATTTATCGAAAGGTATATATGTATACATTGACTTTATATCAAAACTAAAAAGTCTAGAATCACTTGATATTTCAATATTTTTAAGTTTATTTTTTAAAAATACTGAGTTTTTTATATAAGACTTTTGGAGAGTCTATACATGTACTGTATGTAACCAGGTTGTCAAAAGGGCGTAAAAGCAATATCTAAGGAAACGGAGCTACTAAAACTACTACTGGTACTTCTACAATAACAACTATTTTAACTACTATTACTTATGCTACTATAATCACTATTGCTACTGCGAGTATTCGTAATCGGAACTGTGACTAATTACAACTGTGACTTCTAGTGTTTGTGACTACTTGCAACTGCTTACGAGTTTTACTTAAAGTCCTTTTGACTGCGGTCGTGACTACTGGGAATTATGATTAAGACTGCATTTGACTGTGACTGCAACAACTGCTTGCAACTGTGACTACTTGTGACTGCTTCTTCGAGTGCTTTGAACTACGACTACATGACACTGTGACTGCTTGTAGATGCTAACACTTGCGACTGCTACTACTACTACTTCTACAATTACTACTACTGCTATTACTACTATTACTACTACTATTGAATTAAATAAAATTAGTTTAAGTGCATCCACATTGTCAAAATGGCACAAATGTAAAATCTCAGCTTTGGAATAGGGTAATAAGTTGAAACTTTTAGCGAAAGCTGAGGGGGATGTAAGACTAAATGAAATAAGTTATGTGTTCCATATTGTAATTGCTCCTACAGAGGCACACGCTCCTCGGGCGATACCGAGTACGAACTGATGGTGTGAAATATGGAAGAGGGAGGTACTTCCTTTTATACACAGATTCAAATACGGTACTTCTTTTGTCTGAATCTCCCGACCTCAGCAGGTGGAGACGTTCCTTGGGTTAGGGTAACCCTTCCTAATAATCCTGGGGTCATTGGGACTATTTATAGCCCTTGTACCTGCCAGATAATTTAAAACCTTCCTAGATAACTATCGGGAAAAATTCGCTGTCTCCTATCATCCTCCATGGAGATTTCAACGGCCATCCTAGATTATGGCTCTGTAGCAAGAACACTGAAAAGCAGGGGTTGGACCTGTGTGATCTTTCTGTTTCTAATGGTCTTAAATAATTTGTTTCGACCCAGTGGTTCTAGAATCTTGCGAGAGGGCTCATTCTAACGAAAATGAAAAGTTACAGTGCCCTTTTAAGTGACCAAAAAGTTGGAGGGCACCTAGGCCCCCTCCCACGCCAATTATTTTCCCAAAGTCACCGGATTAAAATTCTGAGATAGTCATTTTATTCACCGTAGTCGAAAAACCTTATAACTATGTCTTTGGGGACGACTCACTCCCCCACAGTCCCCGTGGGAGAGGCTACAAGTTACAAACTTTGACCAGTGCTTACATATAGTTTGTTTATTTGGAAGTGTACAGACGTTTTCAGGGGGATTTTTAGGTTGAGGGGGTGGGTGGTTGAGAAGAGGGGGATATGTTGGGGGAACTTTCCTTGGAGGAATTTGTCATGGGCGAAGAAAATTTTCATGAAGTGAGCGCAGGACTTTTCAGCATTATTAAAAAAATGAAAAAATAAATATAAAAAAGTTTTTTTCAACTGAAAGTAAGGAGAAGCATTAAAACTTAAAACGAACAGAAACTATTACGCATATGATCGGCTCACATCCTCCTAATACCCCGCTCTTTACGCTAAAGTATTTTTAGTAATTTCAGCTATTTCTTCTATGGCTTTTGTGATTCAGGGGTCATTCTTAAGAAATTGGGACAAAATTTAAGCTTTAATGTAAAGAGTAAGGTACTGACGAGAAGGTGAACCCCCTCATATACGTAATAAAAACATAAGAATACAGAAGTTCGTTACGTAAGCTAATTTATAGGTTACGCATATCTTTTACTAATAAAAACATTCGTAAAAATTAAAAGTTCTAGTTGCCTTTTTAAGTAACCAAAAAATCGGAGAGCAACTAGGCCCCCTCCCCCGCTCCTTGTTTCTCAAAATCATTCGATCAAAACTATGAGAAAGTGTTTTAAATGAACATCGTTTTAATTATTCATCTGCGGAGAGCCAAAATCAAAACATGCATTGATTCAAAAACATTGAGAAATTAAATAAAAAAAACAAGTTTTTTTTACGGAGGGTAAGGAACGGCATTAAAACTTAAAGCGAACAGAAATTACTTCGTGTATGAAAGGGGCTGCATCCTCATCAACGCCCCGCTCTTTACGCTAAAGTTTTTTACTGTTTCAAAAAGTAAAGTTAAGAGAAAGAGTCAAACTTTAGCATAAAGAGCGGGGCGTTGATGAGGAAGCAGCTCCTTTCATATACGAAGTAATTTCTGTTCGTTTTAAGTTTTAATGGCGCTCCTTACTTTCCGTAAAAAAACTTTTTTTTATTTAATATTTTTATGCTATGATATATAACCCCAACATATTATTGTGAGAGAGTAATGGGTGGGTTTAATTCAATTCTTTCGTCCTTCCACTCCCCCAAAACTGAATAGAGAGCACTGAGAGACTTTTTTGCGAGACTTAGTCTTGGCTCTTGATGGCCCCAGCCAGCAAAAATTATTTAAGATACATCTTTTTTAATTTTATTCTAGTTTGTTAAGTGATGTATAACAATTTAATTAATCAATCAAATCATTTGACCTTGCCTGGATGTCTTGTTTACTGGCTTATTAAGTGTATATTTTATTTCATCACTAATTGTAGACAGCCTCTAAATGAGACATCTAGCAGTCAGTCTCTAAATGAAACATTGCTCCTTACTTTCAGTTAGCAAAACTATTTTTTTAGTTTTCAATTTCTTTTCATTTTTCTAATAATGCAGGTAAATTTGGCTCAGCCCTAATGAAATTTATCCCCCCACCCCCTCACCCCCACAGGAAACTTGAACATTTCATCCAGCATTAAGTACACCCCCCGTCAAATTCCCTCCAGGCAGTTCCATCCTAGCTGAAAATCTCCCTCCACGTAAAATTTCTTGCAGACAGTTCAGTTGAAAATTTATCATTTGCATAATCTCATTTGAAAAAAGACTTTAATCTCTAATCGTTTTCTCGAAGACTCCGGAAATGCCCTCTTCCACAGAATTTTTTTCTGGAAATCAAAGTGAATGGAAAATAGCCCCAGAATAATTCTCCCGGAACCTTTCCACATGCAAAGTTGGGTTGGCAAAGATAATGTAAGACAATTAACAAGAATTTCGTATAGTAATTCTGTCAAATCCCCCAAGTGTAAAATTTTCCCTGGAAAATTCTTCCCCCGGAAATTTTCTTCCCCAAGGCAGATTCTCCCAATGAAAACCTACCCCAATTACAAATCTACTCCTCCCCACGTCTGTATACTTCCCAATAACAAATACTATGCGTGAACAATGGAAAAACTTCATAACGTACAGGCATCTCCCCACGGACTGTGGGAAATGAATGGCCAGCTGGAAGGAAATAAATGGAGGTAAGAGGAAACTTCATTTTTTATAGTATAGATTTTATGTATCTATTTATGTCAAATTCTGTTTTTTGAGTTTTGGTTACTATTGAGCCGAATCGCTCCTTACTTAAAGTTCATTACCACGAACTATTTTAAATTGAACCCAAATATGATTAATTTGCCGTCAATATATAAAGCATATGAAATAATGACTTTTTCGTGATTACCTCTGAAGAAGTTATTTTAATTTACTGATGTTTAGTTCTCATTATATTACGTTTGTTACCAAATTACCATTTAATATAAAATAATTGTAATTAATAGTGCCATTATTAAGTATTTGAATCAATACAGCCAGTAGTGGTTTTAGGCCTCGTAATCAGGGGGAGAGGTGTCTCATTAGGAGCGCTAAAATATAAAATAAAGGAATTAAATTCATATAATATAGGACTTTAATGTCTCGTGTCTTAAAAAACTAGGAGGGGGTGGCTATCCTTACTGCCAAGATCTAGAATTGCCAATGAATACAGCACAAGAAAATATACTATTTTTTATTTTATTTTCACTGCTCTGAATGTCGAGTTTGCGAAATAAGACAAATGACATTTGATTGGTTTCTAGTGCCCAGAGTAAATGTCGAAGAAGTAAAGCTGGGTGGAACCATTTTTTATGGCACTTGGTATTAATCAAGTGAAATATAACGATCGCAAACTCTGTCGGTCTGTTGTTCTGTCTGTCGGTACAGGTTTTCTAGTTTAGGCACTTCCAAATAAGCTAGGACGATGAAATTTGGAGCCGAAAAATTGGTTCCTGCCATATGAGCTCTTGGCTCTTCTGGCTTCGTCACAAGTGCCATATGAGCTCTTAGCTCTTGTCTTCTTTTACTAGCCAACTTTTGTCTTTTGATATTTAATCACAGCACAGTCAAAATCAATTAATTAATTGAGAGTTGATGTTTTTAATAGTTTTTACCAAACTAATTGTGACCTACATAATTATGGATCTTGACGAAGTGGTAATATAGTTGTTAATTTGCGTCTCGGGGCCAAGTCTTGATTTTCAGTGAAGCAACTGGGCCCATGTATGTGGAATGAGCTAACATTGACCGTTAGGGTGGCGGAACATGTACCTCAATTTGAAAAGAATTCAAAAGATTATTTTTTTTGGGAAAATTGTTCCATTATGTTTGGGTGGTAGGATGGGTAGAGAAGGAAGGGTGATTTTAGAAGGTAAGTTTGGACAGGGGTTAAGGCAGGTTGGGAGGGAAGAGTGATTGAGATTGGATTCGTTATTCTTTTTTATTTATCTATGATTATTTATATTTCAATAATTTCTTATTTTTTATTATTTGCTTAATATATGGTTTGTTTATTATGGTTTATTTATAATAAAATTATTTAAATAGTAAAGGTTTTTTTTAAATAGTTGTGTTAATAGAAAGTACTTACGTCGACTTTCGTGCCACCTCAAACCCTGGTAGGTTTGTTATTTATTTATTTAGTTAGTTGTGAATGTGAAAATAAAAATCTTAAGTTTTGTTCTTAAAATTCAAAACATTAACCAATCAATTTTCACTTTCTTGCCCGAAAACTGTTAATTTACGGTTGGAACTCTGGAAAATTTTTATAGCTAGATCTAATCTTCACATTTTTTGTCGATTTTTAAGAATATAAAAGAAATTTAGTGGCAGTTAGTCCACTGAGGCAGCAAATTTTGAAAGTGGTCTATGGCAAAAAAAAGTTGGGGAATTTTCATTTTAAGGTTCGCTATTCGGTCTTCTGATATTTCTTCTTTTTTTTCTTTTTTGTAGTCGTTTCATCTTTTCACTCGTAGAGTTAGAACAGACAAAAAATTCTTGTTTTCTCTTCTTTGTTTAAAGTACAGAACAAGGTTAAAATTTTTTCAGGCTAACCGCTATGAGCTTGTGGCCTACATTCAATAAATCATGTCCATTTTATGGTTTGATTACATGACGATCAAATGGTTTTCTACCGGGAGAAACTACTCCAAACTCATTTGTTTTATTTTAGTTTTTTTCGTCCCCTCATTATCTTGGGTAAGGATTTTTAAGTTACTGAAGCATGGATTACCTATAAATATCGGAGGGGAATGGGATCAAAGGTCCTGCGTTAGGTCCTGCATTATGCCCTTCAGCTATAACGGCTGAAAATCGCTGAAGATCCAATATGTACATGTTTGAAGCTGAGATAGGGACGGGATATTCTTGAACAAGAACTTACACAGGGGTTCGGAGTTTGACCCTTCCTCCCTAAAAAAAAATAATTCTAAAATGACTTCATGTTTAGGTTTCTTCCTGTTCAAATTATGCTATAGAAGTTCTTTTTATTGTTACCCCGCCGCTCAATTTTCTGATTATCACCCCAAGAAAACTATTGGGTATTGGGTGTCTGGGTTGAACGAAATAGATTGAACACTGGAAACCAAGATAAATAACCAGTAATGCTGTGAAGAAACCGATAGAATCGACGTCAAGGTTGCCAATATTTTGGTCAATAAATGTGCTCCCTGATCATTCAAGAATATATTATTTTTAGCTGAAATTTGTCCATCTTGAAATCTCAAAAACTAGAGTTTACGAAATTTAAAATCTCAAAAACTCTATTTTTAAAAAAATTGCTATTTTTTGCCAATTGTATTATTGACCAGAAGGTGCTTTGTAAACAACCACTTTCAAAGCGGCCAGTTAACATCAAAGATGATGAAAACAGATAAAATCCATATAGCACGAAGCTGCTACATATTTTATATATTTTCATTCGAAGCATGAAAAGTTGGTAACCCTGATCGACGTTCGATATTGTATTCACCGAAATGACTCATGTTTATGTTTGTGTTCCAGGTTTGCCGTATCCACTCAAATATGTTGAAATGCAAGCTATGTAATGGATCTTTTCGTTCGAAGTATTTGCTGAACATTCATTTTTACAGGTTTCATAAAAGGTAACTAAAATAAGTTCATATTTGTTTTATTTCCCTACCGCAAAATCTGAAAAACTACTCACCAGGCTTGCATAAAAATTAATAAAATTGAGAAAAAAAATTTAAAATTAAAGAAAATGAATAAAAAACAATATGAATTGAAAAATGAACATGAAAAAAGCTCAAAATGAATTAATAAAAATGAAAGTAAAGAAAAAATAGGAAGAAATATATGAAATGATACGACTTTACGTTGTGCTCTATGAGTAAAGCAACGATGCACTAGTGAGGCACGACCCTCGCAGAAAGATAAGTTGCTTTTACATTCGCCTCCTTAATTAGAAATACCTACCTTTAAAGAGTTTGACATGGCGGTAGATGAACGCGATCGTCCATTGGGATTGTGGAAGGGTTTGCCTCCCTTTGTTGGCCTCAGACGGCTTGGTGCTGCAGTGATTTGTTAGAAGCAATAGTAGTAGATGTATCGTTGGTAAACTTGAAACTGTTTCCTGATTGGCCAGTAAAGTTATTAATATTCTTCAGGACAGCAGACTAAAGTCGTCATAGTTTTTTTTTTCTTATGGGTTCATAATGAATATAGGCTTACTGAAGGTGTCATAATGGAGCATAACTCCAGCATTAGTTGGACATTGACTCAGACATCTGTAGAATTAACGTCCGGAGTAATTGCAAAATTCACTTCTGATATGGCAAGAAAAGCTTTCAAATGGAAAGCTAAGTTAGCATCAGATATTTTAAATGCTGCGACGTGAGTTAGGGGGCGGGGGTATTTGTCTATTTAGAAAAATAGATCTTTGGTATTTTATTGAAATTTTTTATTGATAGATATGAAGGAAAGTCTTCAAACTGTCAGCCAAGTTAGCATCAAGAGGTGTTTATGTATCGGACCCACTGACAAAGAGGCGACGGGACCTATTAAATGCATTGAATTCAGTCGGTGGAGGAATTTGCCCGCTGTAAGATTTTTCTACCACCCCTCCTCCCTCCTCTTCCCTCTCATAGATTCGGAAAAATAACGTTTCTGGTATTTTCTTTGAAAAATGGCTTTTTTTGGCATTTTCATCGGAAAAGAATAACTACAAGGTCTATTTTAGCTTATGAGTTATAATTTATCTAATTAATTGAATTTTGTATCCCTCTTTGATACTTTAATGTATTCACATGTTATTGCGTTAGTTTATGATTTAAATCCTTTGCTGTCTTGAAGAATAGTTTTAAAAGGAAAAGATTATTAAAGTAAGCCAATAAATTTGTTGAAAATAAAAATTAAGATATGTTAACTTACATTTAACGTGTAAGTTTCTCGAAGATTAATTTACTGTCTGTACCTGTTCTTAGGACTCATCCGATTTATCGTGTTTTACCTTTACTTTTTATTTATTGGACCAGATAACACCATTGGACTAGATAAGTTTCTTGTGAGTTTTGCCCCTGACTATATTTTGTCCCCTGGAGGACAACCTTCTGAATTAGAATATAATCCGTTAGATGTGATAACTATTGTTAATAATACCTGTTGCCACGTAAATAGTGATTCGATTACCTTGAACCTCCCGATAACAAGTAAATTTTTTCCTTTAAGAGAGGTTACCAGCATTGATGGCTGTTTTTTATCCTTCAGCTGATTATACAGGGTCTCTCAAACCAGGTCTCATTTCAGAAACTCAAGATCTAATTAAGACAAATTGTTTCTGACGGACTACTTGTTATTATCGGTTTAGGAATGTATGGCTAAATTAAATGGAATGAGAATGGAATAGAAATGAAATGAATACGTGATTTCTGAAAGTTGGCTTTCCCTCGCTCGAGGCTTTGCAAATGAGATTACTTATCAACTAATTCTAAATATTTGACATGAAATCATGATGAAACCGCCAAATTTTAAATCCGAATTCAAAATTTTCTACACGTGGTTCATTTTTGTGATTATTGTCTTTACAGTGTAAATTCTATTTCAGTTGGTGATGTTCTCTTAATATATTTAGTTTTCCCTTATTCTTAGCTATTGTCGTGGTTTCATGCTTACCTAAAGTTTTTTTTTTAATTTCTTTTTACTTTTAGACCACAATATGTTGCACAACATGAATTACACCAATCACCAACTTTAAGTAGAGACCGATTGGATCCAACATTTGTACCTGAAACTCCGTCTTTAGTGAATCCTCGGAGATTAGGCAGTTCATGCTTAGTTTTACCTCACCTAGTTTCATTTAGTCCAGAGTATCGGCCAAGACAAAATGAACCAAGAACCAGACACAAAGAAGGTTTGAATTCTCGTTTACCAGATATGTTCGTTAATAGTGTATTTATTTCATTTTTTTTTTTTTTATAGCTCGGTTTGAAGGACAAAAGATGTATTGCAGTCTTCATTTCAATTGCTTTTTCTTTATTTTTCAAAGTCCTAAGTATTTCTTGCCGAAGCGTAATTTATTTTGCAGGCTGATCAGGATTTTTTTCCTTGGGGGGGGGGGGAGGGAGGGAGAAAGGGACTTGCAAAAAGTTGCCAAAAATTGGCACACTATATTGAAAATACAAGAATTTACAGCAATAGTTGTAAACATCTTAAATTTCAGAGGGGTTACACGCCTACATAAAATCTAGCCATAGGTTTTGTGCGGGACGGTTTAATTTTTTTTCTCTAGTATTTTTTGAAATCTAAAAGCCCGATTTTCAGCAACCCTTCACCCATAAAACGTTTCCCCATCATAGCCTTTCTTTCGTTATAGACCAAGATGGCGGATTCGAACGGCACTGTACACTGCTCACTATCTGATGCGCTATTGCCCTGAAATTACCTGAAATTACACTCAAAAAGCCTCTTGCATATCTTCCTTTCTTGTAAATAATCCTAGTTTTATTAATCCATTTACCCTCCTCCCTTGAGTTAGGATAAATTTATGGTACCTAAACGAATCAACTCAGTAAAGAAAACTTAAAGACAAATGTGATTTTAACCTGTGATTACCTGTGATTTGTTTTTGTGATTCATTTATTATTGTGATTACAATTGTGATTTTAATGTGTGATAACCTGTGATTTTGAACTGTGATTTTAATTATGATTTTGCATAGAATGCATGCGTGTCTTAGAAGCGACTGTGCCGGCGTACTTTGCTATTGCCTATATTCAGGGGTTCTGCCTTTTTGCCTGTTTTTCCTCATTTAAGGCCCAGTCACAATGGGATCCATTGACTATCTAAAACTAATTGTTCCTAACGAACTACCTGAAGTATTATTTTGTGTGAAGCTTTCTTAGATACCAGAAATTAAATGGCTGGATATATCCTGGATTATAGGATGGAAGAAGGGAATCGACAATTAATGGCTTATAGTGAAGGGGTCACAATATATGAGAAACTTGCCTCTTTGTTCCCTGTCTCCTTGCCTCCTCCTTCCTCTGATGCAAACACAGGTTGTTAACGCACATCTTCCTTTTTTTAGATAGATAGATACTTTATCCAATATATTTAAAAATATAAAAAACATTAATCCGAGTTGAGAGCAGTAAGGCTGGCTGTGTAAATAATAGGACATACACAAAACAAAACATCTCGTTATAGTAATAGTAGCAAAATTAACTTAATTGACAAAAAAAAATAACAACAAAAACCTAGTGAACAAGGAATAAAAGAAAGGAAGGAAAAAAAAATGCTGGGCAGGAGGGGCATGGGAAGCCTTTCCATCGTGGAAATAAAAGCAAAAAATCAAATTTTTCCCTCGGTACTTAAATCACATCTTGTCAAAAAAGCTAGAAATCTTATAGAAGATAATGAAAATTTTAAGGTCCATGGGGTCTTGAACCTAACTAAGTTTTTTTTTAGACCGATTTTGCTTTTGTGTTAGTGAAGGGTCCCTTGGACCAATTTTCGGATGTAAATTACCCATCTTTCCCTATAGTGGAGGAAAGATACGGGAAAAAATGGTCAAACCTCGGGGGAATTGCCAAATATTTTTTTTTACACCAAAATGTTCAAAAGAATCACCTTAATTCAAAAAAAAAATTCGCCCAACCCCCCTTGCGCAAGTATCCCAAATACGCCTTGAATGGGGAATATGAGAGGGGGGGGGGGGTCCATTTTTGCGTTTATAAATGTTTTGGAGTTTAAATGGTCGTTTCCTATCAAGCATGCTAACCCCAAATCTGAATTCAGATATTCATTTTTGCGTCCCCTAATGCCCATTTCCAACCTGAAAGGGCGGAGAAGGGGGGAAGGGGTTAAAACTCAAAATTAAGAAGTTGTCGGATTGTTTGGTCGTTTCTTATTAAGTCAATGTTGGGGGTTTCGAAAACAAAGTTAAAAATCTGATCTTACGTAGTCAAGTACCTCATCTTACCTAACGGTTGTGAAAATTGACATACATGAACTAGTTATTTTAATCAGTTATGGTCGATTCACCGTTTCCTATCAAGCTACGAATGGCGCCTTAGAATATGATTCTTGAAGAGTTTAGTTTCAAAACAGTATTCCAGATTCCCCCTCCAGTTCGCGGTTTCCATTCCATAGAGCCATTCTTTGTGTGATCTACTCAGTAGGACTAACTACCATAGTGCTTGCTAGGTGAATGGGTTTAAGACTACACACAAGGTTCGTGCAATCATTTACTTCCGATACAAGAGCAGGACGACGTTTCTGTGGCCAATACATCAAAAGCTACCTCACCCGAGAAATTCAAATATTTGTTTTCTTTTCAATGATTAACCACAAACCAGGCGATATCTCTTGTTCTTATTCTACAGCCTATGTGGGCTAGAATACGACCGCGCTTGTCGAGCTGGAAAAACTGTAATTGTTACTTTTGACTAACCACTTCAATGGAAGTCAAAGTGTATTATCGATGCAGAGCCTGTCACAAGTGCTCTAAGAAATAATATTGTTGCCCTACATGGATTTCACACGCTTTGGAGCCATTGGCTTCCTGATGGCTGACTCGTTACTTTTGAAAATCTTAAGTCAAGTATATGTACCGAACACTGGACGTAATATGTTACAAGACAAAGCTGTTTCTTGTGCTGTGCGAGTCTATGGTTTGTTGGTGTTAGCTCTTTATGCGAGCCTTTTATCATCAGAACTGAATAGCAGAGCATTTGATGGCAATGACATGCTACCAGAACTCCTTGAAAAGGCAAAACAGGTGTACGATTCGTTCCCTGAAGGAGATACACTCGACGATGCGCAGGTATCGGAAGCAGTAGAGTTTATCTATGAAATAGTTCAAAGAGCAAAAGAACGATTATCCGAGTCCAAAACTGCCCGTTTTTGGTTTCAGTATCAGGACCTACTCGGAATCCTGAGAAGCAACCTCAGGATTCCTGAGTTTCACTGAAAGAAGTGGAAACCTTGAGATTTATCTACATTTGTTGTTAGAAATGCTTCTTTACTTTGCTGCTTCCAGCCACAATCTTTGCACGAAGTCTATTTGGCTGTTTGTGCAGTTGATTTTTTAGTTAAGGAAAGACAACACAGAGCATTGCAGAATGTTACAGGAATACATGTTCATCCAAAGAGCTGACATCTACTGGGCAGCAGTTTCTCCTGCTTTGGTAATTGAACAGACGCTAATGAGAAGCTAGAAAACAACTAACGGTCTGACGAGAGTTAGAGGCGTAACTGAATTGCAGCAGACAATTTGGACAATTTGCAATGCCTACTTCGGCTTTCGTTAACGAACGTAGGTAGAACCTGACTCGCCTTGCGGATTTGATTATTGAAAATCACGCAGAAGTAATATCTTCAAAGAGAGCTAGACATCTGGCGGACATCGATAAGATAGTTCGATACATTGAGCCCCTTTAATCGTTTGGCCGGATTCACAACTGTTGAACTTGGTTACCGACTTCTTCATCTGTAAACTTAGACGATGCCTAATATATGGGAGAAACTATTCTGAAGAACATAAAAGCATAAGATAATGACAAATACGTTTTCAGGAGAAAGGAGAAAGGTGTAACTATAGCTAGGAAGTCATCCATGGTGATAGACAGGGAGAAATAAAGGTTAGACCCAGCTCTAATCTTCCAAGGTCTAGCCGCAGTGGCTAGCACCAGCGGTCCTGACTTGAACAAGGTTTTGTCGTTAAAGTTCTATAATTTTACATCATCGTTCTTTAGTTCGTTCAAGGTGCTGAGGACACCCGACAAAGCTTCTCTAACAAATGCACTGATGAAAATTGAGGGGCTCAATGGTCTGGTGACATTGCCAACCTCCCAAAAAGTTTTGAACGATGGTTGGCTCCTCACCAAAATCCCTTGGACTGCCGGACCCACGTATTCTGAGGTGGCAGGATCTTACTTAGATTGTGTAACAAGACATTTCGGTCAGGCAGTGGTATTTTTTTACTCTTACAGTGATACACCAACGACAAAAATTGCAGAGAACCAAAGGTTTGTCGTGTCTGACGATTGAATTTTCTCCTTACATGAATATGGTCAAAAGTAAGGAGGAATTTTTGCGAAATTCTAAAAATAAACAACGCTTCATCAACCTACTTACTGAGAGGCTGTCGAACTCAGGATATAAAGTTCTATATGCTCAAGATGATGCCGATATCTTATTTGTACAAAATGTAGTCAGTTGTGCTGAAACTTCGTCGACCACTTTGATTGGAAATGATACCGACGTATTTGTCCGTACCATGCCAAACTTGATGCATGTGATGCCTTTATGCAGACATACACGCATGAATATAACCGACGAGTGTACGACATATAAAGGATAAAGAACAAACTAGGAGCCGAAGCAGCAGAAAATCTACTCGTATACCATGCGATCGCTCGCTACGATGCAACATCTAGGCTTCATGGCCTACGAAAACCAGCAGTGGTTTCTTTGGAGCTTAAAGATTTGATTTCTAAGGATACTTGTAAGATCTTCACGACATCAGGATTCAACCACTAGGAGATAACCGAAGCTGGAGAGAAAGCTTTGGTATGCATATACAAGGGGTCAAGCAGGGGCGGGGACCCTGCTTGATGTTTGGTCGCGAGCATTTATAATGCGGGTTGCAAGCACATATGCTTTCGTTCAGGCAGAGTGGTTTCCACGGGCCAAGAAGTACCACTTTTACAGGTGCTATTTACAAATAATGAAGTGGCAAGACACATCCAATTCGCTAAAGCCCGAAGAGTTGGGCTGGTGTCTTTCTTCATCGCAAAATATGTATCTTCCCATTATGACTGACGATTCAGTAGCATCGGAAAATCTGTTGAAGATGGTGCGCTGTCAGTGCAACAGCAGTTGCGAGTCTCAGATGTAGCTGCCGTTGGAACGGTTTGCCTTGCAGCTTTGCCTGTGGGGAGTGTATAGAGGTATTATGTACTAATGCCACAGCTAGACAGGATGAGGACGAGAACGAAGACGAGCAGGAAGGAGAATTAGCTTTAGCTCTTGCTTTAAAAATCGAAATATTTTTGCTATTAATTTACCTGATTTCTCAAAGCTCCTTTTAATAGCTGATTTATCTTAAATTTCGATCTCGATTAAAGAAGTGGTTTTCAAGATCTTATGCTTGGCAACCGCTCATATTACAAGTCCCTTGGGGGTAGAAAACAGGTAAATAGTAAAAAAAATTTTTTTTTACCTTGTAGTGCTGTATTTGATATAAAATGATCCTTTAGCCAGAGGAATCAGCAAATAATGATCCTCTCCCCATTCCATGAAGATGAAAATTGATACCGGGGGTACTAAAAACTGGATTTCTGACGACATATTTAATTTGTCATGCTTGATTGGATAGGAAAACTCCTTGATTGGATTAAACTCCAAAATGTTATAAACAAAAACATTGATTCCCCCTCTCATTTTCCCCAGTTTAGGGCAATTTGGGACATTTGTGCAAGGGGGATTTGGGTGGATTTATTTTGTGCAATTAAGCAGGTTTTTCTGAACATTTAGTGCAAATAATTCTGTGACAACTCCCCCGTGGTCAAACCGTATTTTTTCTCCAATACGATGCACATATAGTTTCTATCACAGGTATTGTAGTAAATTATTTACAATCTTGTTAATTATAAATATAGCCCCCTGTAAAATCCTATTAATAACCTGTAATAATAACCGTAACTTTAGACATTTTCTTTTTGCCAGGCCCTTCAAGAACTGAACACCTTACTCCACCAAGGACGAATAACCTCAAGAAATCAGTTTCACAAGAATTGACGAGTCAAAGTTCATCAGATGGGCTTGTTTCTGTCGTAAGTGTCTTAATACCCGATGGGAATTTTATGCCAAACGTTTATTATGTTTACCTGATATTAGTACCTCCTCTAGATTCTCACGGTTTTCCTTTACGAACAAAACGGGTGGAAGGATTTGAGGAAAATAGTTTATGAAGTAGTAGACCGTGTTATTGGAATGACAGCTAAAGAAGCAACTATAAGGTTTCTTAGAAGTAGGGAACACATTAAATTGCAAATCGCTGGATACGAGCCTGGGACTAGGTCAAAGAAGTTTTGAAAGTGCAAATTTTGTATTAAATGAAATAGAAATTAGCTCGACATTACGATGTTCAACTATGATTCTTGCGACACTGAACGTCACCGACTGTAGTTTTATGCTATTTCATAATGGATTTATATGTATATTAAATAAAAAAAAAAGAAGTTTTTTCTACTGAAAGTAGGGAGTTGCTTATTGTTTGAAAAAAATAGAGCCGCGAGAAAGAGTGAAACTTTAGCGTAAAGAGGGAGTCGTTGAGGAGGGGACAGCCCCTTTCATATACTGAATAATTTCTATTCGTTTTAAGTTTAAATGTCGCCTCTTACTTTCAGTAGAAAAAACTTGTTTTTTAATTTAATTTCTGATCGTATTTTAAATGATGCCAGGAAATCTGACCCACCTCCACGAAGAAACCCCCTCAATTTGGAAATGTCCTGTACACAATTCAATCCCGGTGAAAATTTGCCCCGAACAACTACTCTTAACTACTCCGCGCGTAAAATTGAGACGAAAAAGAGAAAACAAGACATAAAAAGAATTTTGTATAAGAATCCTGGCAAATTCTCGCAGTGTATAATTTCCCCTGACAAGTTCACTCCCTGGAAACTTCACGTTCCATGGAAAATCCCCCCTTGGAAATACCCCTTGCAGAAAATTTGCCCCCCCCCGAAAATGTATGCATGCATCCCAATAACAAATATTATGTGTAAACAATGGGCACATTTTGTAAGTTAATGACCCTTCCCCTCAGGCTTTGGGGGGGGGGGGTGGGGTGGGTCATGTTATACCCAAAGACAAAGTGGCAAGGGAGGTGGCCTAGTTCCCTCCAATTTTTTGGTCACTTAAAAAGGACAATATAACCTTTAATTTCCGTTTGAATGAGCCCTCTTCTGATATTCTACGACCGCTGGGTTAATACAATCACCCCCCCAAAAAAATACGCATCCGTGATCTGTCTTCTGGCAAAAAAATAAAAAAAAATACAAAGTTCCACATTTTGCAGATAGGAGCTTGAAACCTACGCAGTAGGATTCTCTGATACGCTGAATCTGTTGGTGTGTTTCTTATTAAGATCACCTGACTTTAGGGGGTGTTTTCCCCCCTAAAAGTCAAGAAAATTTTCTTGACCTGAGAAAATCAAGAAAATTTTCTCAGGCTTGTAACCTTTTACGGGCAAGACTAAACTTAATGAATTTTATATATTTGAAATCAGCATAAAAAGTTGATTCTTTCAATATAGCTGTTGGTATCAAAATCCTTTTTTTAAGCAGTTTTTTAGAGTTTCGGTTACTATTTAGCCGGGTCGCTCCTTACTTACAGTTCGTCACCACGAATTGTTTGAACTGCAATTTTCAAATTTTTCTTTTAGTTGTTATTACGTATATGAGGAAGTTGTCCTTCCTCAGTAACTCGCTCTTTACGCTAAAATGTTTGTGAATTTGTACAAAGCTTATTATTCCAATTAAACGGTCCTTGTGTGTCAGGAGTCATTCTTAAATAATTGGAACAAAAAGTCAAACAATAGCGTAAAGAGTGAGGTACTGATAAGGGGGCAGCCCCCTCATATACGTAATAGTTTCTGTTACTTTTAAGTTTTAATGTTGTTCCTTACTTTCAGTCGGAATTTTTTTTTATTTAATAACAGCCAAAAAAGAAAACATACAATATCTTTGGTTTGTTATCACATAAAAATCATAGTTAAGAAGCTGCTTAAGATAATATTATATGCTAATATTGGCCAAAAAATAACACAAACAAATTATTATTTATATCGGCCATTATATAACAAAATTCTCACTTTAGCGTAAAGAGTGAGGATACTGACGAGGCGAAGAAACTTCCTCATATACGTAATATGAGGGGGTTTGCCCCCTCGTCAATGCCTCACTCTTTACGCTAAAACTCGTATTTTGTTCCAATTCTTTAAGAATGCCCCCTGAATCCTAAAACCGTTTAATTAGAATAAAAAGCTATTTTGAAATTACCAAAAATACTTTGGCGTAAAGAGCAAAATACTTAATAATTTCTGTCGTTGTAAATTTTAATGCTCCTTACTTTCAGTAGAAAAAACTTGTTTTAAGAAAAATTTAATTTCTGATTGTTTTTTAAACAATGCTGGGAAATCCAGCGGCCCCTTCATGGAAATTCTCATCCCCTATGAAAAATTCCTCTATGGAAAGATCTTCCCACATAACCCTCTCCCCTTGACCTCCCTCCCCCCGTACCAGAAAAATTTCCCCTGGAAATGTCTGAATACTTCCCAATAGCCAATACATGTAATATACATCACAATAGCCAATATATGTGAACAATGGGCAAAGTTCATAGCTTGCAGCCCTTCTCCCGGGGACTGTGAGGGATTAAGTCCTCCTCAAAGACATTAGATTTTTCGACTATGTTGAAAAAATGGCCATATCAAGATTTTGATCCGGTGACCTTGGGCAAAAAATGAGCGCGGGCAAAAAAATTTTCTTCTGGCAAAAAATACAAAATTACACATTTTTGCAGATAGGAGCTTGAAATCTCTACAGTAGAGTTTTCTGATACGCTGAATCTGATGCTGTGATTTTCATTAAAATTCTACGACTTTTAGGGTGTGTTTCCTCCTTTTTTCAAAAATAAGGCAAATTTTCTTAGACTCGTAACTTTTGATGGGTAGGACTAAACTTGATGAAACTTATAGATTTAAACTTAGCATAAACATCCGATTCTTTTGATGTATTTATTGATATCAAAATTACATTTTTTAGAGTTTCCGTTGCTATTGACCCGCTCCTTACTTACAGTTCGTTACCATGAACTGTTTGATATATATATATATATATATATATATATATATATATATATATATATATATATATATATATTTATATATATATTTATATATATATATATATATATATATAATATATATATATATATATATATATATATATATATATATATATATATATATATATATATATATATATATTTAATAATAGATTATATGAAAATTAGTTTAATCCAAGTTAGTTTAAAAAATAATCTCAGAAAACAAATCTAAGAAGAATTAAAGAAAATTTGTTTAGAAAAAGCAGTTTTTGTTTTCATCTTTTTCTTTCTTTTTTTTCTAAAAAAAAAATCCTCATTGGGACTGGAGAGAGCAGGAAGATACCAAATTGGAAGACATTTTGAAAATTTATTGATACTGTTAGGTGGAGAAGTTTGCTTGACTCTGACAGTTTTTAGTTTCAGGTTGAACATCTTAGAACATTCTTCTTTTCAGAGGGTGGACTATTGTCTAAGGGAAGGAGGAGTAAGATCCCTCATGAACAGCCTCCAGATCCCACGACCTTAACAATTGCTCAAATTTCACAACTTATTATACAAAACAAAGTGAAGACCAATACAACTAACACGGTTTTTAAAACTGCTTTGATGATATTTCAATCTCCTTCAGTTTATATTGAAATTCGATTCATATAATGCTAAAATTACTCTAAATTAGTTACTCTCAGACTAGTTGGCACGGCACCCTGGACTGCCTCTAGTGCTTGTACCACGAGGTCCACGGTTAAAACGATTAAACACGGAAAACGAATCGGCTAAATATCGCGGAATTATAAAAAAATGTATACCGAAACTTAATATTTAAGAGTTCAGTTGTACTCAGTCCCCAGTGTCAAAAATAGATATCTGGAATGAAGTCAATCTGATTTATTACGTAAGCTGATGGATGTCTTCAAATACCACGCTTTGTCTCTTAGGGCAGGATCAACCATGGTGTACAGAATTTCTAAAAATCGAAAATGAAAACGCAATTGAAGCTCAATTTATCTTCATTTTATATATTGGGAAATGTGGTAACCCCTATGTAGCTACCACTGGCACAGATTAAACCGTTACAAGTTGCATGTTAGGTCCAGATATGGCTATAAAATTTACATCTGTTAATAGAAAAAAGATTTCTAAAATATAAAAAAAACACGCAGCTAAAGTTCCATTCATCAATTGACACCGAAACGATCGGAGAAACTTCTAGTTATATTCTGTCACCTGAGCATCAAAATTGACCTGTGGATTTTTCATTGAATATAGCATCTGAGTCAGACTCACAAGAACTGGATAGAAATGACGAAGGTATATTTGGAGCTACAAGAGGTACTTAAAAATTCAGCATGACTAAGGATAATTTTTCGAAAGCTTTTTCATACCTAACAAACGTTTTTCACGTTTCTAGTATTTAAATACTATTGCCAAAAATATTTTGATATTAAAATAAGTCATTAAAAATTATTGCCAAAAGTCTAAAGCAAGGCTTAGTTTACGTTTCGACTCGTAGGCAAGTGAACGGAATTTAAATAAAAAAGTACTGAAATAGTGTAAAACTAAAAGTGGGCCTTGAGCCTCTCAACATTAATCTAAAAACTTTCTCTATAATGTTAGACTTTCGAAACAGAGGTGGAGTTTGCTTTTTTGCTTTGTTGATTCTTTTTTAATATTTTACAGCAAAAAAACTAATTTTCTCTCGAATATGATGGAGCTTAAGAGAAAAATTTCAAACAAGACTAAAGATAAACAAGTATAGAATTAAACTTATAAGTATATTAATTATTACGTAAAAAAATAATGACTGGCTTCTCTGGTGCTTGTTTTTTTTCAAGCAGGGGCTTTCTTTTTCTTCAGAACGTCAAATTGTGATAAAGCTCCTTCTTGTGTGGTATTATCCGTTTATCAATAATAAATGATAGTTTTGATAATATTTTTTCATTGCTATCGGTGTTAAACTAACTTGTCGCTACCGAAAGATTCAGCTGTCTCGAGGATGCTGAACGCTAATTCAATTTTTTTTTTTTTTCAAGTTCAATGGACCTAATATGTTTTATCCATCCTAGTTTTTCGAATTCTGGATAATAAGACCCTAAAACCCCTTAAAAATAATTTCAAGTCGAAATAAAAAGTAAAATCGTCAAAATAGTACTTATTTTACAAAACTGTAGCTTGAACTAAAAGATATTTGTTTTATGAATTTAAAAAGAGCCTGAAACCCCTCTTACATGCGGTGGCGTCAAGTTGAAGTAAGAAATGTACTATTCTTTTCGGATTGATAGCAGTAATTTGTCGCTTTATAGCACAAACACTAGCAGGATACTGGAAAATAAGGAGACAAATGGCTTAGACCTCGATCTTTGTTTTGGGTCAAAATCATCAAAGTAACTTTGATGACAAATATTTCTAGGCTACATGGTATTGATGTGGAACTTTTTGTCTATTTATTCTCTTTTGTGCATTGAATATATTTCTAAGCAGGTCTTAGAAATGAAGGTGATGGACCCAAACGAAGCAGCAATGCCATACATCTAAAGATTTAGTTTTTGCTCGTGCTGAAAGTAATTGAACATATAAACTTCAACTTTTTTCTTCTCTTCCAATAAATTTTTAAATTAAAGTGACCTCTGTAAATAATTCCGAAGATAAAGCAAATACTGCTATAGTCAGAAAAATTTCACAGTTTTTCGTTTTTCTCATTAAGAATCAAATAAAAAGACTTCTGCATTGCTGCAAAATTTTTGTAAGTCAGCCAAGGGTACTGCGGAGAAAAACTTTTGGAGCTGCCGCTGTAAAGTCATGAAAATACATATTTACAACTACCAAAATCACCAAAGTCACTTTGACGGCAAATATTTCGATGCCACCTGGAATTTTTGTGGCATGTTTTAGTCTCTATATCCTTTTAGTCTGTAAATAGGCAGGTCTCGGAGATGAATGCGATGAAACCAAATGAAATGCAGGGTGGTAATTGGCCAGTTTAGGATTTACAACTGGCTAAGGCTTTTTCTTGAATAGTCGTATTTTCCATTTTGGGTCAAAAATTGAGCTTAGATCCCTGTTTGCTCATTTTTCAATTCTCTGAGTAGGCCAAAGATCTAAAAATTGTTTAGGGCATATTGAAGCACTTAAAGCGCATTGACTATATAACATGGTTTAATTATAGTTGATAAACATTTGAAACTAACAAACTCTATATTTTCTGTAAAGCTAAACCCTTAAACTGCTTAACCCTTCATCTGCTTAAGGCTGTTTAACCCTTCAAAGGGTTTGATTGCTATATTAATATTCTAGAATACCAGCCTTCTATTAATTCCCATCATATGTTGCTTCTTATGCTTTGTTGTTAATTTTCCTATGTTTTGTTCCAGATTTTGTTTAATGCTTTGCTTTTCACGCTTTGCTTTGCTTTCAACAAACCTCTAGATTGTCTCCAAAGGTAACTCATCATCTGCTTCTCCCTAACTCTTTATCTGTCCAATGCTGTTTAACACTTCAAAAGGTTTGATTGCTACGTTAGTGCTCTGGAATACCAGCCTTCCATTAATCCCATCATATATTGCCTCATATATTTTGTGGTTAATATTCCACCTTTATGTTCAATCCTTATTCCGCCTTTTTATACCACCTTTTGTTTAATCCTTTGGTCTTTATGCTTATTTTTAGGGAGAAGAATATAATGACCAGCGACTGAACGATCTTGCTCTTTTTCCAAATGGAAGTTTCCATCCATTATTTTCAAGATCTCCAATAGAGAAAAATCTAAAGTGTAATATTTGTGACACCCTCGTCATTGGAAGTGCCGTGTATGAACATATTAATGGGGAGGGACATCTTAAGGCTTTGAGCGATTTAAAAGGTAAGTGTATGACGAGCTTGAAGCTTAGACCGTTGTTGATTTCGCTTCGTCTGCCGGATATTTTGTCCCCCGAGGAAAAAAAAAAGTCTTCATGCAGTGGCTATTCGATTTTCCTCTGTTTTGGACTAGAATTGATAAATTTGCTTCTCTTGGCGAAACTCTGTTTTAAAATGCGATAGAGTTCTTTAAAAGTATTCCATTGGTATTCTTTTTAATAGGTATTTTTTTCTTTTTTGTGCAACTAGCTTTTTCTGCCAGATCTTTCGCCACCTACAGAAAAAAAAATCTCTCATAAAAAGTACTATTCGATTCGCCTCTGTTGTAGAGTAGACTATAGGCTACAAATTTGCTTCTCTGGCCGAAACTTTGGTTAAAAATGAATTAAATTTTTTCATTAGGCAAAATTAAAAAGTATTCAGTTGACATTCTTTTTAAATAGGCAATCTTTTTTTTTCGAAATTTGCTTCGTCTGCCTGATCTTTTGCCACCCGCAGAAAAAAAGTCTCCGGAAAAAAAGTACTTTTCGATTCGCCTCGGTTGGACAGTTGACTATAATTGACCAATTTGCGTCTCTGACCAAAACTGTGCTTAAAATGAATTAAAGTTCTTCATTACGCAAAAATTAAAAGTATTCAATTGGTATTCTTTTTAAATAGGTATTTTTTTTGTGAAATTTGCTTCGTCTGCCGTATCTTTTGCCACCCACAGGAACAGAAAAAAAACAAACAAACTATTCGATTCATCTATGTTGCAGACAAATAGTTGAACACTTTGCTTCTCTGGCCGAAACTTTGGTTTAAAATAAATTAAAGTTCTTCACTAGGCAAAATTAAAAATTATTCAATTGGATTTCATTCTTTTCAAATAGGCATTATTTTTTTTCTTTTTGTGAAATGTGCTACGTCTGCCGGATCTTTCGCCACCCGCAGGAAAAAAGGTCTCCGAAAAAAGAAAAAAAAAACTAATCGATTGTAGACAATAGTTGACAAATTTGCTTCTCTGGCCGAAACTTTGGTTTAAAAAGAATTAAAGTTCTTCGATAGGCAAAATTTTAAGTAT
This sequence comes from Artemia franciscana, assembly GCF_032884065.1. Classification (NCBI taxonomy): domain Eukaryota; kingdom Metazoa; phylum Arthropoda; class Branchiopoda; order Anostraca; family Artemiidae; genus Artemia; species Artemia franciscana. The sequence continues at coordinate 51,539,394 of NC_088867.1, forward strand.
TCAATTGAAGTTCTTTTTAAACAGGCAATCTTTTTTCTTTTTTTGGGGGGGAAATTTGCTTCGTCTGCCGGATCTTTCGTCACCCGTAGAAAAAAAAAGTCCAAGGAGAAAAAAAGTACTATTCGATTCGCCTCTGTTGTACAGTAGGCTATAATTGATCAATTTGCTTCTCTGACCGAAACTTTTGTTCAAAGCGAGTTAATTTTCTCATTTATGAACAAATTCTTTTTAAATAGATATTCCTTTTTTTTGCGAAATTCGCTTCGTCTGCCGGATCTCTCGCCACCCGCAGAAAAAAGTCTAAAAAAAAAAAAATATTCAATTTGCCTCAGCTGTTAAATATAGTTGACAAAATGACTTATCTGACCGAAAATTGTCTCTAAAACCGAATAGTTTCTTTGTTACGCAGAAATAAAAGCAGATACTTGATATTATTTTTAAATAGGTGTTCTTTTTTTTGTGAAATTTGCCTTTAGTCAGAGATACTATTAACACTTTTTCGTCACGGCGTAGCGACGTGTCAACCACCCCACACCCCTTTTTCACCCATCCATAAGAACCGTTAAGTGCCATTTGTGCTTTCGATTTGGATTCTTATTCTGTATTTTTAACTAAGCTGTTAGAAATGTGTATTTTTTTTAGTGGGGGGGCTTTAGTATATTTGTAAGTTTAGTAAATTTGTGCTGCGAGAGGGAAATTAGGAATAGTTGTAACCACCGATTTAAAGTAATTTCTACTCGTTAGGTGTTTTTTTTTTTTTTTTACTTATGCTGCTTATGAATTGGTCACGTTGTCATAGTTACTTCCATAATTTACACGGAGGGGGGGGGGTGGTCTCAATCACCTTTCTCGGCGATAAATTGTCATTTCTGATTTAGTTGAAATAGGATATCATTTTAGTTGCTATTTTTAGGTTTCTTCGCTTAGAAAACACACAAGGATCAATTTTACAATAAAAACACGTAAAGGACCTAATTTGTTTTACAACCTGTATCCGTAAAATTTGAGTTTCAACCCCTTAACCCTCAGAAAAACTCGGGAAGGAATTTGAACACCTACTATGAAAAAGAAAGTTCAGAAACAAGGGAAAATTGCCTAAAGCTAAAGATAAAATTGATATCTCTGTCATATAGCTAGTCCAACACAAAACAATAACTCTATAGAACGATATCCCACCAGTGCTGCCAACTCACAAAATTGTTGGCGAGGGATTTATTTTTCAACCTCTGGTTGGGAGCAATTTTTGTTCTCTGAATTATTTCAGTGAAAACACCAAAGAAGTCTGTTTTTCAAAAATCTAGGGGGGAATCCTCCATTTGGTGCCACTGTTTCCTCTTCATTATTCCTTATTGATTGCAATAAGAAGAAAGAATTGTATTTATGGAAATAACCTAAAAAATGTTAATAATTAACGTGAAAACAAGCTAAAATTTGTCTCGACATTTTTCTTAAAAACAAAAATACAACTTTTATCAGGCATAACTGGTTGCATCACCTGAATTTGGGGAAATTCACTTTTTTAGTTTTGTATGTTAGAAGTTCTGTATGGTTTAGTTTGCAAAAACCAGGACTCTTGGTTGAACTTCGTTGAAGTACGGTTGCTAGGGCTGTTTTTAAAAAGTTTTTAACATTATTAGTTTTAATTTTCACATTTTAATATACGTTTATTTATGTATACATATTTTTTTTCTCTCTCTTTCTCGTATTGTGCTGAAGACGGCCCTTGGACATAGGGCCGAAATATTCACAGAATTGATTCCCACTGTCTTGAAAAGATTTTCCCTATTGTTTCAACTTTATATTTGTCTGTTATGGATAGGCAGTGTGGTCTTCGTCGCTATTTTTTATGCATGAACATGTATCAAACAGTTCGTGGTAACGAACTGTAAGTAAGGAGCAACCCGGCTCAATAGTAACCAAAACTTGAAGAAACGGAATTTTGATTCCGATGGATATATAAAAAGAATTGGATTCTTTTTCTGAGTTCAAATATAAAAATTTCATCAAGTTTAGTTATACCCATCAAAAGTTACGAGCCTGAGAAAATTTGTCTTATTTTCGAAAAAAGAGGGAAACAACCACTAAAAGTCATAGAATCTTAATGAAAACTACACCTCCAGATTCAGCGTATCATGATCAGAGAACCCTACTGTAGAGGTTTCAAGCTCCTATCTGCAAAAATGTGGAGTTTTGTATTTTTTTGCCAGAAGAAAGATCACGGATGCGTGTTGTTTTTTTTTTTTCAGGACTGATTTTATCGACTCAGTGGTCCTAGAATATCAAGAGAGACCTATTCGAAAATAAATAAAAAGTTCTAGTATCCTTTTTAAGTGACCAAAAATTGGAGGGCAACTAGGACCCCTCCCGTGCTCATTTTTTCGAAAATCACGGGGGGACGGTCCCTTTCATATACAGAATAATTTCTGTTGGTTTTAAGTTTTAATGTCGCTCCTTACTTTCAGTTACAAAATCTTGTTTTTTTTTCATTTAATTCTTACAGAATTGGATCAAAATTAGAAGTATAGCGTAAAGAGCTAGGTATTGACGTGGGGGAGAACCGTCTCATATTCGTAATAATTTCTGTACTTTTTAAGTTTTGATGCTGCCTACTTTCAGTAAAAAAAATTTCATTTTTTTAAATTTAAACTCTTCACAGGTTTGAGAGATTTCTTTACAAACCCTCACCAAAACTAGACAACTAGGAAGAAAAATATCAAAGGCAAGCATAATTGTCTCTCTTCATTCTTCTATTTTCAATCAAATTAGTATTATTTTTTTCTTTTTTCAAAATTTTAAATTTTAAAACAATTTTTTAAATGCAGGATATTTTTAACAGTAAAGAAACGATACTCACGTCGACAAGGATTTTTTTTTTCGGGCTTTTGCTTTTATCTGTTCCTCTATTGTAACTTTTAACTTTGTTCAAGTCAATCAACGCAGAAAATGGTTTGGGGGGGGGGGGGGGTCAATGAAATATATTGTAATTTTACCGGAAAGATTTTAAATGTTCAAAAAATTTCAGATGTTGGGGTTGCTATTGCAAGTGCCAGATCTCCTCTTGTCAAAACGTTCCAAGTTTCTCCAGAAATTCCTATTACAAGGATACATAGAGGTAAGTGGGAATGTTTTCAAATATTTAGTCTGTTTTGTGCTTTTTTTATATTGCCCCCCTCTCCCCGTGACTTGCGCTTCCGTAAATTTCGCTTGTTGGCGTCTCTTCTTTCCTCCTCCCTCCCTTGAATGAACTGATGTGTAAGCGTCCTGTTATCCAAAAATATCAATGATTGCAAATGGCTGTAGATAGGGAAAAAAGGAATTAGCCTGCTGCAACAGCGTTGCCACTCAGCATCTCAATCGTACACCTCTTCACCCTCGAAAGTAACAAATAAAAGCTTTATAATATTGGCAAACATTATGCGCATGGAAGAAAACGCCCCGAAATACTTTAAGCATGAAATAAAAAAAAATGAAAGTAAAATTTAAACTGCAATGTTTTTTGCAAAACCCAACGAATGCCGTGACAAATTAAGCAAATGCAAACAAACAAGTGACAGTACTTAATATCAAACACGCCTATGCAATTATCGTAAACATGCGGAAAAAAAGCTTATGGTTCTACAGTAGTCTCAGGAATTTCGCCTGAAATTTCTCAGGAATTTCTAGTCTTGGAATTGCTAGTCTAAGAATTTCAAACCGGTACTGTATTACAATACAGTGCCAGTTTTCTCTGGTGTCAATGAAGAAACCAGTTTTTTTTCTGAAAAAAATAATTTCCTACTAAATATAGTTGTTTATCTGATTCTATAAAGCTTTTCTATTCTTCTTACTATATGATATTTGTTGAAATATATGGGTAAAAGCTGTGTTTTTTTTCCTCGGATTACAACAACTACTTCTTTCTATTATCATAGTGATTTTTTTGGGGTAAAGGGATATTTCATAGAGTTGTTGCATACACAGGAATCTTTGTGAATCTTTGGGAAGGAATCTTTGGGAAGGAGAGAGGAAGACAATATTTTGGGAATTTACAATTTGAAATACTTAAGAAAAATCGCATTGCACGATAAATAAACTGATTATAGTAAAATTGAAAAAAATCAAGATGTTTCTGGGAAAGTGAGAATTCATTTCCCGGGCTCGTCTTGAATGTCGGCGGGCTTCACCCGAGCATAAATAAAATACGTATAATTTTATTCCCCATGATGATTTTCCCCCATTTATAAGATGAATTATTTGTTAAAGCTCTAGTTTAAATGTACAATTATTTTTTACCAATTAATTATATTAATTAACCAATAACTAATTAACCATAACTAATTAACTAATATATATATATATATTACTAATATATATTACTAATTAACATATTATACTAATTAACCATGACTAATAACTAATAAACCATATTAATTAACCAATTAGTCATATTAATCATACCAATTAACTATTCTTTGAGTTGCAGGTGTTGACTGCAAGAATCAAGGAATTGAAGAAACGACATTGGTGACTGATGGCAACACTAATGACAAGAATGAAAAGAACGGAGCTGATCCTGGTGTTTGTGTTGACTCCACGAATCGAAGAAAAGAAGAAATAACATTGGCGAATGATGGCGAAATTAATGACAAGAATTAAAAGAATGGAGCTGATCCAGGTGTTGGTGTTGACTCCACGAATCGAAGAAAAGAAGAAATAACATTGGCGAATGATGGTGAAATTAATGACAAGAACGAAAAGAACGGAGCTGATCCTGGTGTTGGTGTTGACTCCACGAATCGAAGAAAAAAAGAAATGACATTGGCAACGGATGGTAATTTCCTTGACAAGGATGGAGCTGATCTTGATCAGAGAAAAATGCTAGATCATCATGCTGAATCGAAAGAGGAACCTTTTCACTGTTCTATGATAGCTTCGCCCGATGACGAAATTAATGTAAGTCATATGTTGGTAGCATTTATTTACGTTATCGTGCATAATTTTAAACAGGGGTACACAATTAAGAAATTACTTGAATTGGTCAATTCAGTGCTGAAGTTCGTTTTTTGAAGCAAATTAAGCAAAAAAAACAAGTTTTTTTTAAAACTGAAAGTAAGGAGCGACATTAAAAGTTAAAACCAACAGAAACTATTCCGTATATAAAAGGGGTTATTTCCTCCTCAACACCCCACTCTTTACGCAAAAGTTTAACTCTTTCTCATAGCTCTACTTTTTAAAACAATAAAAAAAATTTAGCATAAAGAGCGGGGTGTTACTGAAATATCAAACAAGGTGTCTTCAGCGCTGAAGAAAACCAAAATTTCCCAAAAATTTTTCCCCCCAAGGCTCTTCCTCCATCCACTCCAAAAATCCCCTTTCTCAAATCTCTAAACCTTTCATACTTCCCCAGAAAATGCAACAAGTTTTCCTCCCATTCGCCACATATTGGGCAACAATAAGGACAACTTGTCTTTCTAAGCCTTCCCAAATATATTCTTCTTCCAACGAGTAGTATAAAATTATCTCTACATAGATTACCCACTCAATATCATTCCGAGAAAGCCAAGCTCTAAAATATACATTTTCTCTCCAGGTCTCTTTTGCCCTAGAACACAAACCAAGAGACTCAAACGTTCTAATACGAGATCCCTATTTCTGAATTTCCCGATCAACTGAAATCGAATAAACCTGTTTAGAAACCTCTCCAACTTCCTTACCCCTACCATAAACCCCATTCCATGCACTGAGCATTCCCCTCGAATCCAAAAATGCCTCAATCTGTTTTATCCACGAATATCTTATTCCGTCTAGCAGAGACTCTACTAATGCATCCCTCACTAACCTATGCCTCTCCAAACTTTCCCTCTTTCCCAATGCTTTTTACTAGCCTTCAACTTATTAACGACAAAATTCACAAATCACGTTTAATAACTAGTCTATTAAATCTCTCACTTAAGCCTAAAATTCTTTTATAATACTTTATTAAATAAAATAAAATTCTCTACTCAAAGTAAGGAGCAAAATTAAAACTTAAAACAAAAAGAATATGTTCTGTATATAAGGGGGAGGGGGTGCCCCCTCCTTAGCACCTCTCTTTTTACACTAACTTTTCTTAGTACTTTAAAAAAAGCTTCTGATTCTAATTAAACGGGTCGTATGTTTCAGAAGTCGTTCTTAAAGATTTGAAACAAAATATTGAACTTTTGTGTAAAGAGCGGGGTATTGATAAGGAGGTATCCCTCCCCCCTCATATACGGAATAATTTCTGTTCGTTTTAAGTATTAAAGTTGCTCCTTATTTCGAGTTGAAAAAACTTTTTTATGTTTATTTTCTGATTTTTTTTTCAAATAATACTCGGAAATCTACCTACCCCTTGATGTATCCCCCCTCTCCCAAAAAATTCCTCCGTGAAAAGTTCTTCCTGAGTAAAATCTCCCCCCTCGGGAAATTACCCCTGGTCGATTCCCAGTCAACATACATAATTCTTGCGATCCTCTCTAGGGAATTTCCCTCCCGGAAAGTTATGATGTTGGTAGACTTCAGGATGAAAATTTGAGAAAAAAATTCCAGGAACAGTTGAGTACTAAACTTGAGAGTTTAAAATTTGACAATGTGGAAGATGGATGGAATAATTTCAGAAAAACAATTTGTGAAGTTGCTGATGGTGTCCTAGGGAAGAGTGCTAAGACCGCAACTAGGAATATTAGTGAAAAAGCTTTAGGTTTAATAGAGAGTAGAAGGGGTTTGTATAAGAATTATCTGAGTGATAGGTCGTATGAAAACAAAAGGAATGTAAAGGAAGTGGAGAAAGCATTAAAATATGAACTAAGGAGATGTGAAGTGGAAGCCAAGCATAAAATTGCTGAGGATCTGGAAGATGCGGCTAGACGGCATAATAGTAAAATATTATACTGGCATATTAATAAATTGAAAGGGAGTAGCCAATCCGGACTAGTCCCAGTTAGAGATAGAAATGGGGCCACAATTAGTGATAAGGAGAAGTTAAAGAAAGATTGGTGGAACATTTTGAGAATGTGCTAAACCGAGATACACTTGCAGGAAAAGATATAGATGAAAATGAAAAAGTTTGTGATACCTTGGATATGAAGGAATTTGTTTACTGAAGAAGTATTAGCGGCAGTATTAAAAGGATTAAAAAATAATAAGGTCCCAGGTGCTGATAGTATGATAAAAGAGTTTCTTAAATATGGTGGCTCTGACGTTAGGAATAAGCTACTGAAGATTAGTAACATGATTTTTGAAAAAAGGGGAAGTACCCAATGATTTTAGGAAAACCTTAATTAAACCACTGTATAAGAAAGGTGACAAGAGTGAGTGTCGTAATTATCGAGGCATTAGTCTGGTCTCTGTAGGTAGAGAATTACTGAGTAATATGATACTTTTTAGACAGAGACATGCTGTAGACAAAGTTTTAAGGGAAGAACAATGCGGTTTTAGAAAAGGTAGAGGATGTGTCGACCATGTTTTCACTCTTAGGTTAATAATTGAGAAGTCCCTTCGTTGTCAAACACCTTTGGTCCTCAGTTTTATCGATTATGAGCAAGCTTTCGATTCTGTTGATAGAACAGCGTTAACAAAGGTCTTGTCGTTATATGGTATACCTGAAAAATACATTAAAGTGATTTGCGCTATGTACGAGAATAATACTGCTGCCGTTAAGGTAGGAAATGAGGTTAGCAACTGGTTTTGTATTAAATCAGGAGTTAAGCAGGGTTGTGTTCTATCCCCCTTTATATGGATCATTTTGATGGACTTCGTCTTAAGGAGCACAGGAAAGGCAATTGGAGACCATGGAATCAAATGGGGAGGAAGAACGCTCCTGGACTTAGATTATGCTGATGATTTAAGCATATTAGATGAAAGTGTGAGCAAAATGAATGAATTTTTAGAGGTTTTACGAGTTCAGGGTGCTAAAATAGGCTTGAAAATTAATGTTAAGAAGACTAAGTCACTAAGGCTAGGAATAAGTGAAGATGAACAGGTGACATTAGGTAACGAAAAGATTGATCAGGTTGGGAGCTTCAGTTACCTTGGTAGTATTATTAGTAAAGATGGTGAGAGCAGTGAAGATGTTAAAAGTAGAATAGCTAAGGCCCAGGGTGTTTTTTCACAGTTAAAAATAGTTTGGAAGAATAGGAAGATAAGTCTACAAATCAAGATTAGAATATTGGAAGCTACAGTGATGACAGTGGTCAAATATGGCTCTGAAGCATGGGCACTCCGAAAAGCAGATGAAAATTTACTAGATGTTTTCCAGAGAAATTGCCTACGGATTGTTCTGGGTACCCGGCTGACTGACCGTATTTCAAACAGTAGGTTGTACGAAAAGTGTGATTCAATCCCGCTTTCTGGGGCTATAATGAAAGAAAGGTTGAGATGGCTAGGCCACGTTCTACGGATGAAGGATGACAGATTACCGAAGATTGTCCTTTTTGGCCAACCGTCTGGGGCTACACGGAAAGCAGGTCGTCCTTGTCTGGGTTGGGAGGATGTCATAAATAAAGATTTAAAGGAAATGGGAACTTCCTGGGAGGGTGTAAAGAGGGAGGCTTTAAATAGATTAGGTTGGAGGAGGAGCGTGCGTAGCTGTGTTGGCCTCAGGCCAAATTTTGTCAAAATTTTGACCATTTTCAAAATCTAGGGGAGGGGACTTGGCCCTCTCTGTTCCTCCCAATTGACGCCATTGATGTTATCATAGCAATGAAATGTTATCATATATTGTTGTTTAAACTTTAATAGCTCTTTTTTTCCTAAATAGCTTGAAGGTTTCATCTTTGACTTGACTTTATTCACCAAAAACGCTATAATAATTTTGTACAGATAAATGTACCGATACATTTGAACAGATAAATTTGTGCAGATAAATTTGTACAAAATAAATTTGTACAGATAAATTTATACAGATAAATTTGTACAGAGAGGCAACTCGTTACATCTCCCTTAATAATAAATAAAATAAAATAATAAATTACACTTCAATAATGATAGATAGTAATAAGCTTACCTAAGCTATGGATGTCAGGTGATTGATTTTTCTAACGATAATTTTGACAGGACCTGTGCCTGTCATCATCTGGTTAAATTCAAATTTCTTGCCGGAAAGTAAAATCACCAAATAAATAAAACTAAAAACACTGAACAACACTAATAATGAGCCGAACCTGGAATTATTGTTGTGTGATGGCCCGAATTTTTGTAGAGGCATCGATGGCCGCTATCCTAGTACATTTTAAAGAGGTTGGGCCTGTAGGAGAGGGATAGAGTTTTTTGTGTGTTTTCAGTCTATGGATGATGGGTTCCCAAATTTTGCTAATGTGAAACTAACTATTGTCTTTATTGATGGCTGGTTTATTTTTAGCAATTCCCAAAGCTTCGCTGATTTTTTGCTTTAAGAATTTTTGGACAATAGCAACAAGTTGGGCCTGGTCAAACTTAATGGAGTGAGAAGGGTTTTCAAAAATATGATGGGCCAATGCAGAAAAAGTATCTTCCCCCTGTAGCTTTGTCTTTTCAAGGCAGGTATCAATGGAATCAGCATGTTCTTTTAATTGGTGATGTAGAGGTCTAATGGTACGACCTGTATAGGAATTACCAGAGCTGCAAGGAATCTGATATACCCCTAGTGGTTCTGAAGTAATCTTATCCTTGCCTTTGTTCAAGAAGGAGGAGATAGTCCTTCCAGAGGGAAAAAACACCTTAAATCCAGGCTTAGGGAGTTTGGAGCTTAAAATATCCGTAATGCCCTTAATATAAGGTAATGACAAAAAGGGTTTATCTTCTTTAATTTTAGGAGCAGAACTATTGGTTTTTCCACTCATCTTTCTCCTGGAAATAACTTGTCAATGACTTTTTGGGGATATCTATTACCTATCAGAACATCTTTTATATGTTTAAGTTCAGCTTTCAGCTCAAAATCAGAGGAACACACCAGGAATGCTCTAGCAACCAATGAATAGACTACATAATTTTTGGCTATAGGGTGGTTATAGGAGTCATATCTCAGATATCTATCACTATGAGTTGGCTTTCTATATGCGCTCAACTCCAACCTAGTTTCCCGTTTTGTAATGAGAACATCTAAGAAGGGTAAATTGTGGTTATTTTCAACTCCTGCTGGTTAAAAATATTGAGAAGCTATCTTAATTTGCCTTGTCTCCCGTTCCAAATTATTAAGCAATCGTCTACATATCTCATGTAGAGTTGGAGATCCTTGAAATCCTGCTTGGAGATATTAGTTTCAATATACTGTAGAAACACCTCACTGAGAACTGATGCCAAGGCTGATCCCATTGGTATGCCCCAAATCTGTTGATAAGTTTGATACTTGAAATTAAAGTAATCGTTGCTGAGACATAAATACAGGAGAATAATGATTTTTGCGGAGTAAAAGCAAGTCAGTTCCCTCCAGGAACCATCCTTTTCTAAAGCTGATTGTAAAGCTGGTATAAGACAGGGCTAGGGTATGCTGGTAAACAAAGATACAACATCAAAACTGCACATTGTGGTATTCTCCCCGATGTTGATGCTATTAAGCCTTTGAACTACTTCTTTAATATTTCTTATTGTGTGTTTACTACTGAGGGTTATGAATCTTAAAATACCAGCCAAATTCCTTTCCAACTTTTGTGTAGCTGAACCTACTGTTGAAACAATAGGTCTAGGGGGTTGATCTGGTTTGTGAATTTTGGGTGCACCATAAAATCTAGGAATGACTGGTCTGACAGGAAGGAGTGTCCGGTAAAGTTTATCATTAGTCCTATTAGTATTAAAGCCTCAGAGAATATATTACACTTCAATAACTCTAATAGATCCCAGAGGAAAAGAAAGAAAGAAAGGAGAAAGAAAGAGTATTAACTTTGTTATTGATAGTATTAACTCTGTTAAAGTCTCAGCAGAAACTGATACTAGATTTGATAGGTCAAGATCAGTTCTATTTCTTTTTATATATATAAAAGTTTTCTTAACCAGAAATATATTTGGAATTCCAGATGTTTGAATATACCCAAGTACCACATACTCAGAATTATATTGGTTCCTTTACACATGCTAGAGGACTGCACCAAAATCAAAATGACTTTATTTATAGTCTTTGAAATAAGGATAGAAACGTTCATAAAGCTGTAGAAATACCAGTTTTTTGTTTACATTGAAAAAAAAAAAAACCTTTCTATTTTTACTAGTTAAGACTGTTATCCCAACCTTATGTCCTAGAAAAATCAATGTTTAAGACTAAAAGCTGTCTTTTACAATCCCTTAATGCTTTTAGAATGCCGATTTCGTAATTTCATTAGCTTAACCTACAAGGCAAATTTTAGGACATGGGGTATGGGGTTCATACTCGTTTTCTTATTAGGAGCAAATGATAAGTATTTTCAATACAATAGCCTCAGTTCTAAAAATGAGGCTCTCTCTCTCTCTCTCTCTCTCTCTCTCTCTCTCTCTCTCTCTCTCTCTCTCTCTTTCTTTCTGTCTCTCTTCTTTTGAAAATCAAATGAGATTTGAACAAATTTTTAATACCAGGCAAAAAAGGTTTTAAAAATTTCAACTAGTGCTTAAAAGCTCTTCTTAGATTATTTGTGTTATATATATATATATATATATATATATATATATATATATATATATATATATATATATATATATATATATATATACATAGTGTGTGTGTGTAACTCCCAAAAACCACAATCTTGATGCTTGAGAATTAAACGAATGCTCCATGTGACTTTTAGATGTCAGTTGGTCAAACTTCAGCCAAAAAACCTGGTACAAAATCAACAGATCCTCTGACCAGCATATCCGGTCAAGTGCATGCTGCCAGTTCTAGTCATAGAACCCTTCATCCTGAAAAGACTATAGACAAAGGAAACAGAACTGATTCAGGTAAACAAGATTTTGACAAAATGTCTGATTAAGCAAAGTAATTCGGTTGCGAGGTCTATTTAAAATCTATTACTATTGTAAGTACGCCATAGTGTCAAGCCAGCTGAAGTTGAGTAAGCCATTGAGCCATACGCTAGCTGACTGACTAAAGCTGCTTATTTTCATTCGTGGCTTCCTAAATCTTCCTAGAAACGGCCAGTAGGAAGAAAATGGAGAATAATTAGGCGAGTGTTTCGCCTGCATTGAACAGAGCCTCCCCAGCGTGGAGAAGAAAAAATTTAAAATCAAAATATATAAGCAGACGAGAAAATTTTTAAATTAAACGATTTTGTTTTAAATTTCAAATAAAATAATAATAAATTTTTAATTTAAAAAATTTAAAATTTAAATTTTAAATAAAACTAAGTAATTTAAAAAAGAATTATTACAAATTTTAATAAGAAAACGTTCTTCTCAATATACACGATTGCTAGTCTGTGACAGAAACAATGGAAGTAGAATATACAATGAATGAGCCACTCCTAGGAACAACAAGACAGAAGGAACTGACAAAAAATAACAAAACGAGTTGGATAAGGTTGGAACTCAATTTCACTGTTAAGGTATAATCCTCTTATTGGTACACAATTTGTGATTTTTGTAAAACTAAACTCCTATTTTTGGTTAGGTATAGTCGATGATGATAGAAAAAACACGAACTGAGAAACAAATTTTTTATACATATCGAGTCTCAGCTTAACTCTTCTCGAGAAAATATTTTCATTTGTGTGGCTTTTTGGAATAGATATGGCCTTTTTAATATTTCTTCAAAAATGGACCAGCTTGTGGACCGGCTTAATTATGTATAGCTTAATTGTTTTCTCTAAGTAGCTGAGATGTTATTGTCTCCTGTTTTTTTTTTATGTTTTGATTTTTATTGTATTTTGCTGTATTTTTTTCTCCTAAGTGCATTCCATGCTTGTAAGGAGGATTGAAATAATTCTTTATTATTATTTAGCAAACATATTTCAAGCAATATTGATGACATGTATTCTCTGCCTTTGAAAGAAAAAACGTGAAAATGAAGACTGTACTGGAAAACAAGAGAAAACTTGAGTTGCGAGACAAAGTCCATCATTCTGAACAAGAATGTTAGACGGTGGGCCAAATTGACTCACCGAATTAAGTGACTCAGGGAAATTGACTCACCGAAAAAAATTGACCTGACCGAATTAAGATGAAATTACAGATGAGCACATAAACAAAATAATACTTCACACAACCGAGAGAAATTATCACTTTGCCAAAAAAGGAGAAAGCTGTTTTCTCTGGATTTTACTAGCTATTGTAAATTAAATTCATTTGTATTTAGAATTGATAAAAGAAATTGTTCTTTTTGTGAATCTGGTGATGGAGAGACTTTGTATTATTATGTTTTTGGTTCAAGACTTATGAAAGGGACAGCACTGAGATGCAAGTGAAATCACAAAAGTTTTTGGTTCTATTATATTCAATATTAAAGTTCTCTCATATATTAAAAACGCTAATTTGTTTTATTATAAATCAAATTTTATTTTACATATCAATAATGGCAGAGTTAAATATCAGTTCTCATCTGTTGTGCATCGAGTTTGGATGTCTATAAACATCTTTTTTCTTTGTGAGAAAAGTTTGATTCCCATTTTTTATTTCGTGTGATCAAATTTAGGAAATCCCGTTTTTAATAATTTCTGAGTTACGAACTGAACACAAATAGGGAAATATCTTTGAAACGAAGGATTCCTCTAAATATTTGACTTCTGAATGTTTCTAAGCATATATTACCATGGCCCTGCTGGGTTTTTCGTGTCAAATGTATTATATACTACATCTTTGAATCAAGACCACAGGAAGAATCGTTAGCAATTGCTAGAAAAAAGATTAATCGCTATTAAGTAATTTTAAAATTAATATGTTTACAGGGAACTTGAATGAATCCCAGACTCATCTACAGCTCAGCACAACTCCCCCTCATTAATATTATTTATGTATATTAAAAAGACTCAGCACGGAGTTCTATTATATTTGGAAAACAAACAAGGAGGCTTGTTGTCTGCTTTTTCTTTTTTTTCTTCTATTTCAGGCTTTAATTTTCTCCTTTGTTCAGCTCCTTTGAGTGAATTATTCCTCTTTTTTATCCGTGCAATTCGGCGGCTTCTTTGCCTTTCTAATATATTTTTGTTCTGTCTCGTAGTTTAAATCGTGAAATAGCACGTACGACTTTAGTCTGTGAATGAATTTATTCACTTATTTATATATATATCAGTTTTTTGGCCGTCGCTTCATTCCAATTGGTTATTGATAAAACCGAAAACGTCGGCCAATTATCAGGCTCGATGACGATATCGGCCTTTTAGTTTTCTCTGCATTCACGATTGCCCTTTTTAGAGCTTCTTTTTCATTGTCAACATCTTTTTATTCTTTATTTCCCTTTTCTTGGCATCATTTCATAGCTTCTTGACTTTTGACTGATAGTCTATAATACAAAATATAATTAAAAAAGAAAGCTAAAACAAAAGGTAAAAGATTTTTAAAGACAAAGCTTATCTATTCTTTTGGTTGTGGGTCGATTACAGCACGCCTGACCCGTTAAGGTCTTTCTGACCCGACCAACTTATATGAAAAACGGGAAAAATATGATCATAACTTTTTTATCTCTTCGTAATATTTTTGTTGTTTTTTTCTGTAGGCACACTGTTCAATGAAGAAGATGAAATACAAAGCCTGGATGTATTTTCTTCTGTTGATATTTTGCCTCATGACAAACAATATCAGCATCATTCTGATCACGAAGACTTTTTAGTTGGCAGTTCCGCCGAAGAAGTTAAAGAGGCAGAAAATGAAGACAATCATTCCAGTAAACGACGGAAATACAGGACAAGCCCTAGTAGTCCTGACGTGTCGTTGAAAGTACAGAGGTTAAAGACTAACGAGACCTATAAATTTGACACAGATAAAATCCGAAAAAAATGGGATAAGCAAATATATCCTGAGGAACTCGATATGCTCCTGGTTTCTGAACAGAAGAAAAGAAAAATAGAAATGAGAAAAATTCCTGCTGCTGAAATTAGTTCTAAAAAATATGGTGACAGGCCTTCTGAGACAAAAGCGCAGCTTCATCGTGAAAAAGAATCTAAGCGAACCGACTGGAATAATAATAACAGTTCAAAGTCAAAAAAATTATCGCTAGGAATTCGTCGCAAAAGTGAAAATTCAAAAGGAAGAAATTCTCCAGTGCTATCCTCAAAAAAGGGAAGTAAAGAAAACATCAAGAACAATGATGGACAAAAAACTCTTACACATTTTGATTTAATACTCTCCCCAGACTTAGAAAAATCCATGCCCCCCAAACATGAAAAGTTGTGTCCTTCACAACAGAAGACGGAATTTCGGCACAACAACGAAGAATCAAAGAAAGCCCTTGGCTATTCATCCCCACCGTCTAGAAGCAGTAGCAGAAATAGTAACAGCAATAGTAGCCATCATCAAGGCCAGTGTACATTGTTCGACACAGCTCCTTCTCCTTCTTCAAACAAATCAAATTCCCAAAAAAGTGAAAATTTGAAATTCATCCCCACAAACAATGAAAAGTTGCACCCTTCAAATGGGAAGGCAAGATTGCAGCACACGGTACAGAAGCGAAAGGAAGCCCATGGCTGTTCATCGCCACAGTCTAGAAGTAGTAGTAAACATAGTAAGAGCAATAACTGCCATCATCAAGGCCAGTATGCATTGTCTGACTTAGCCCATTCTCCTGCTTCAAATAAATCAAATTCCCAAGAAAGTGAAAATTTGGAATTTATGCCCACAAACAATGAAAAGTTGTATCCTTCAAAACAGAAGACAGAATTGCAGCACACGGAAGATAAGCCATTGGAAGCCCATGGTTATTCATCACCACGGTCTAGAAGTAGTAGCAGAAATAGTAACAGCACTAGCAGCCATCATCAAGGCCAGTGTACATCTCCTTCTTCAAACAAATCAAATTCCCAAAAAAGTGAAAATTTGAAATTCATCCCCACAAACAATGAAAAGTTGCATCCTTCAAAGCGGAAGGAAGAATTGCAGAACATTGAAGAGAAATCAAAGGAAGCCCATGGCTATTCATCACCACCGTCTAGAAGTAGCAGTAAAAATAGTAACAGCAATAGTAGCCATCATCAAGGCCAGTATGCATCGTTCGACTCAGATCACTCTCCTACTTTAAATAAATCGAATTCACAAAGAAGTGAAAGTTTGTGCACTCCAACAGGCAAAGTGGTATTACGGCATGAGAAATCAAAGAAAATTTACGGTTTTTCGTCACCATATTTTGAAGATAGTGGTCAAAGTAGAAACAGTAATAGCAACAATCATGAAGGCCAGTGTATGTCTTTTGAATCAGTTCTGACTCAAATCTCAGAAAATTCTACGCCTAAACAAAGTAAGAAATTGCATCCTGCAAAATTGAAAAAAGGATTGAGTCACAGTGAAGCAAAACCAAACAAAATCGAGGAAGTTTCATTGTCAGAGTTTGAACATAGAATCAAGGACAAACTCGGCGCTAGCCATCGTCATCGGGGCCATCCCACGTCTGCTGAAAAATCTGCAGCGAATAGAAGGGAAAATTCCAGACGTCCAGAGCTGGAAACCGATTTTGATCATCACAAAAAGATATTGAAGAGTACTGTTGACCCTAAAATACCATTAAAAAGTCCTTGCAAAGAGAATGGAAAGCAAGATAAGGAAACTTCTCAGGTTGAAAAAGAATTTCATGTATCTAAAAAAACATTTGAGAAAGGCTCTTCGAAAGACGCTCCAGGTTAGTGTTTGTTTCTCTTTAAAATAAAACACGCTCCCTTTTTATAGGCACACAGCACATGAAAATATTTTTTTTTTTTACCTCCTGTAACCTTCATTGTTCTGTGCAGTTTCTAATATTCTTTTTTTTTGGAGGGTGGGGGGAACATTTTTGAAAAGTTTGTAGCTTTTAGGGTAGTATCACATTTTTGTCTGCTGCGAGGTGTCACGTTGAGTTGCCAAAGTGTAAAAAATCAGTAAGTTGCCCCAGTGTAAAAAATCATTTTTTATTACGACTGCCCATGGTACTTCAAAGTTTCGTTTTTTTTTAAGCTCATCTTCTTCTCCGATTTTAATCTTTCTTTGGCGTTGGTCACTTAGTCCTGTACTTGTACCTGTGTGTATTAATTGTTCATGTTTTTGAGTTTCTTCTAAACAGTGTTGTGAAAGCAGCCTTTCACAACACTGTCAAACATTGTCAGTGAGAATTGCAGGCTGTAAGGTTTTTATAGTGAAAACCATGCACCATGCAGCTTAAATTTAGCTGTAATGCTTTATGTGAAGCTCTCGTCTTTCCAGGAATTTTTAATTTTGCTAATTTCCCTTGTCTTTGAATTTCTAAAAAGAGTTAAAGAAGAATAAAAGGGTAGTAATTAAAAGGGTAGTAATGTGATTAGTCTTGCAACAACACTCTTGCATCAAATACCGTCAGTGAAGAGCGAATGCTCCTTATTAGTAATATATGAAGGAACATAAAATTGTGAGCACAATTTATTTCTAATATAATCCTAATTTATTTCTAAGTTATACACGGAATAATTTCTGTTCGTTTTAAGTTTTATTGTCGCTCCTTATTTTCAGTTTAAAAAAACTTGTTTTTTATTTAATTTTTGAACATTTTTTTAACTAATAGAGGTTCGGATTTGGCAAACCGTACATGAAAAATTAAAACAAAACTTGCATATTAATTTTGGCAGATTTATTCCGTGTATGAAGGGTTATCCCCTCCTCAGTACCTTGCTCTTTACGCTAAAGCTGTTAGAACTCTTAAAAAAGCTCCCTATTCTAATTAAACGGCCCCGTGTTTCAGTACATGCTCAAAAAAAAATAAGACAAACATTTAAACTTTAGCGTGAAGAGCAAGGTATTGAGTAGGGAGCAACTCTTCACAAATGGAATGATTTCTGTTTGTTTTTCAAGTAATACTGGCAAAGCTGGCTCACCCTCTATGAAAATATATCCCTCCCCCTCACAGAAAACTCATCCGTGGAAACTTCATCCAACGTAAAGTGCACCCCCTCCGTCTAATTATCTCCAGACACTTCCATCCTTGCTGAGCATCCCCCTTCCTGTAAAATTGCTTTTGGACAATTCAGTCTGAAAAATCCTCCTTACCAATCTTTCCATTGAATAAGACTTAAATCTCTGATCAATTTCTCCATCACTCCAAAAATGCCCCCTTCCGTGGAAATTATTTCCCAGAAATCAGAACATGCGGAAAAATACCCTGGATAATTCTCCTGGAACATCTCCACATGAAAAGTTTGGCGAAGGCAATTAAAAAGAATTTCGTATAGAATTTCTGTCAAATCCCCCCAGTTTAATATTTCCTTTTTTATTCAACCCCCCAGAAATTTCCTTCTCCAAGGAATATTTTCCCTATAGAAATCCACCCCAAGCACCCCCCCCCAAAAAAAAAAATATTGTCCGTATATTTCCCAATAACAAAATATATACGTAAACAATGGCGAATTTCATAACTTACAGGGCTCTCCCCACGGACTGTGGGGGGTTACTTTACACCTAAAGACATATTTATTAAATCTTTCTACTATAGTGAACAAAATGGCTCACTCAAAATTTGATCACATGACTTTGGGGAAAATTTGGCGTGGAAGGGTGCCCAGTTGCCCTCCAATCTCTTTGGTCACTTAAAAAGTGCACTAGATCTTTTAATTCCCGTTTGAATGCCCCCTCTCCCGATCCTCTAGGACCATTATTTTGATACAATCGCTTCTGAAAAAAAAAAAAAAAATAACACGTGTCCGTGATCTGTCTTCTGGCAAAAATAGCAGAATTAAAAAAATAGCAGCTTGAAACTTCTACAGAAGGATTCTCTGGTACGCTGAACCTAATGTCATGATTTTCATTCAGATTCCTTTAATTTTAGTGGGTGGTTACCCCCTATTTCGAAAATCAGGCAAATTTTTTTAGGCTCGTAACTTTCGATGGGTAACACTAAACTTGATGAATCTTAAATATTCGGAATCACCATAATAAGCTGATTCTTTTGATGTATCGATTGATATAAAATTCCGTCATACTCAAGATAGTCAACTCACTGAGTCGTATTTGCAGAGCTGCTGGCAGAAGATCGCTCAACACGGTCCTAAGAGGTCTCTAAGATCATCCATATGTGCGAGGTGGAAACGCCACGTAGCTATAGCTGCAGTAGTTACGTTAAAGTTTTGGTGGTTACTTAGAATAAGACCATATATAGTTTAAGTAGTAAAAATCAGCCACAAATATTATATCGTACTAGCCAAAGAGCTTTTCATCCGGTATAAAAAAAAGAAAATGCTCTTTTATTGGGGCCAGAGGGGACCCAGATTTCAAATACCCCTTACCCCTTAGTTGTTTCATGTTGTTCCCCCAGCCGTAGAGAAAACAGGCATACTTAATAAAATATGAAATTCGAATTAATCACCTTGTAACCAAACCTATTGGTGGCATTCGAACTTTATAATGGGGAATGATTGTCTGCTTTTAGACTTCTGATATCTGACGCATAGCATCAAATGATCGTTTTCAGATTGTCACTGGCTGAGTGTGGTACGAGTAAGCTATATAAAGTAACATATATTACTACTTAATTGGCGTTAAAAAAACCAAAGCACACAATTATCTTGGAAATTTTTTTGAGGAGTCTAAGGCTCAGTGAAGGTACTTTGGGCTGAAATACAATAAGATGCCATCTAATACCCCATCTCTTAAGCTTTCGACAGGTTAAAAACAACAAAAGAATTGACTTGAAAGATTTCACTGTCCTGAACAAGGGTGTTAGCATTTTCATGAACTAGGCCCCAAGTCCATATTCATGGGGAGAGTTACTGAGTTTTCCTTCCCCTCACCTGTAAAATTGTTGTTTGACTCATAAAAAAGTAACAAAAATTTCTATAGCCAAATTTTGATGTATCTTGCAATTTTTTGTACCCCCTCCCCCCCAAAAAAAAGAGAATACCTCCCCCAACTAAAAATTGGTTGTCCAATACTCTCTTCCCCGTCTATCACTTGACTGTTTAAGTCTTATCACCAAAACAATAGCAAGTAGACTAAATATGTTGAAATAGTAATATATTAAATAGGCATTAGATCTTAATTTATTTATTGATTAATTTATTTATTATAGATCTTAATAATATTTATTGAATAATTGGTTTTCGTTAGTTTGATATAAAGGGCTAAACTCGGGGTTTTCTCTCGTATCCCCAATGGGCGTACAAAACCCCATTTGAAAAAGCCTGTTGTAGCATAGTTCTTCTGAATCTGTGTTTATGATTTAAGTTCTTTTGTTTTTATTCTGTATACAACTTGACAACTAACTATTTCTTTTCCTCAGTTGCCGCTTCATCTCAGAAAAAAGATGTTGGCTTGGCGAAAGGCGACGTCGGTGACAGATCAAAAATTAAGGGTAAAAAGCTGACATTACTACCAAAAGGTCCAGCAGACGATGACATACTATTCTACTTCAGGCATCCAAATCCGTCAAGAAACATTCGAGCTCGGATTTTTCTTACAGAGGAAGTAGAAGAAATGCAAAAAAGAAACAGCATAAACATCATATCTCAAAACAGTAAAGGTGGGTCTTTTCCGCAAGCAGTGCGTAATATTCAGATCTTCGACAGCATATAGCGTTTTTGTTAATTATTTTTGTAATCTTCTTAGAAAATATTCAGGAAATATTACTATGTTTGTTTCGTCACTTTTGACAGTGAGGTCAGCTGAGATGTAGGTACTGGGCCTGTTTCTACTGTCCTGGTTGTTAATAACAGTTCACAGAGACAAATTAATTGGTTGGAAAATTTAATTGTATGAAAATTAGATTTTTTAAAATCGACTGAAAACTTCACGAAATACAAGTTGGCCGTTATTATTGCTTAAATGACTAAATTTGGAACTTTTATTAGTATTTTTAAATTTTTAAATTTGCACTCAAAATTTATCAACAATTTTCGCCAAAAGCGCTTTGGATTGTTTGAGAATTTCACTTGTAATTGTTAGGGACACTTTTTTTGCTATCTCTCGAAGTCATAATTGACAGTAGAATATGCATTATGTTTTTTTTTTTTTTTTTTTTTTTTTATTAAAACGGTGGAATGGTCTTCTCTAAGAAAGTTGTCATCAAGAACTGAATTCAGTTGGACATTTTAGTTGGGAGAATTCAGAAGCTGTTGTGTGAAGTTTTTACATATCTTATTTGTTTTTTAATATACACAAAAATTTTATTTTTTATTTTTTTACAAGACATCACAAAATAAATAGTGGAGTAAATACTAAAAAAAAAAAATGATCCAAAAACGAAAATCAACAATAACATTACATAAGAAAACAATAAATCGCCCATAACAATTAAACCACTATAACATTAAATGAATAAATTAAATATCATTTAATTTAAAAATTAAATGAATAAATATTCATTAGAAATGAATAAATGAGATAGAGAAGATATTTACAAAAACGGAAACAGGCCACTCGAATATCACTATAATCTTTATTCCTAAAAATAGGATAAAGTCCGGAAAGGTAAAGAACAGAATGATCCAAAAAGTAGAATGAAGCTTTCCAAGGGTAATACGATTATATTTGCCCGGACTGGTTACAATTTTAGAGTAACCAATCTAGATCTCTGTTCTAGCATTCTGGACGGCACACTCACGAAAAGTATAAAAATTTGTGGTAAGTGTAATACCCAACAACCGTATCGAATATACATGAGGAGTGCAAAATTCTTTAGAACTTATAGGCTTAGGAGGGGGGGGGGATGAAAAATTGAAAGAAAGATCCTCATATTTACCAACATTAAGTGAAAGATTGATTTTAGTAAAAGCATAAGAAACTTTATGAACCATCTGCAATAGTCTGAGTTTAGACAGACTAATTAGAAGAATATCATCAGCATAAGCTAAGTATGAAATATTTAAACCAACAAAGTAGATAGAAGAAATATTCTCAAGAATACTAGAAATACAAAATTTAAAAATACTTGGAGATAATACTCCGGCCTGCCGAACACCCCGAAGAAGAGGGACGATAGAAGAAGAAAGGGCGCCATTTGTTTTAATTCGAAGACAAGATTTACTATACCAAAACTTAAAAAGAAAAATAAGTGAAAGGTTAATGCCGTGACTATAAAGAGAACAAAGAGCCTGACTGTGTACATTACTATCGAAAGCCTTAGAAAGATCAAGGGCACAAATGTGAAGACCATACCCTTTTAGCAGAAGCATCTTTAAGAAGGCAAGCGAGAGCACGGTGAGCGAGCTAGCAACCAATGCCGGACCGAAAACTGAGCTGGTTCTCACCAAAATTAGAATTCAAATTAATGAAAGGAAGTAAGATATATTCAAGAATTTTGCTAAGATTACAAGCAACCGTGATTGACCTGTAAGAAGAGCTCTCCAATGGACTCTTACCTCACTTAAGAACGGAAGTGACAGTTCCACACAAAAAGCGATCAGGAACAAGAAAACAACAAATTCACATTCGGGAAAGCAACTGTAAACGAAAAAACAAAGACGGGAAATTTACTTTAAGATGATAAACAATAATTTTGTCAACATCAATAGAGCTTGATTTCAATTTCTTAACAGATGCAATCAACAGAAATGGATAGAACTTGTGCCTGAGTCAAGAATACGGGAGAACTGAATCAGGCAATTTTGAGTAAAATGCATGCACTGCATAATTCACTTTGGAAAATATAACTGAATAGTGGTCAGACCACACAGCTGGCGTGATTGGGCATTTAAGATTTGCTGAATTATCTAATTTAGATGAATGAATCACTTTGTCCCATTCATTCTTGTTGGTAGAACAATCTAACCCTTTTTATCGGCTTGTTCGCAACTTTTTTTAAACATACGCTTAGTTTTTGCTTTATCTAAAATGCATTTCCGGATTGTGGTCGACCCTTATCAATCCATATCCGCAGCCACAATTTGGCTTTATTTTTCACGATTTTCAGTTCAGAGTCACACGACCATATTGGTGTCCTTGTACTTCTTCTCACTTGCTCCTGAAGGACGGCAACCTCCTCAGCATGTTTTAAACACCACACAATTTAGTTGTAGAACTGATTTAGTTCATAATTGCTTTTTGTAGAGCAAACATTTAGTTGGAGTAAATGAAAGGGTAGAACCAAGGAGTATGGCCAGGGTTGAAATATATAGTGACACATTAGTATTTTTCCAGTTACTCCGAATAAACCTTTCAGAGGCAGGGGAATCTGCCCTGTCTGTACTATTTGTTCTAATCGAAAAGTAGATCGATAGTGAAAGGTGATCAACATGATGCTCATCTTCGTCGACGTGCACTGTTGAAGATGCAATAAACGGGGAACAAATCACGTGATCAATATCCGATAGGTTGCAACAATTACACACGTACGAAAAAGATAGATCCTTCGCAATTATTCTGTAATCAGAAAGACTATCAAGAAGGTTCATCCGGAAGTAGAAATAGTATTTGTTGTGAAAGCAAAGTGATTAGTGCTGTGGCGCAAGAAATTCACACTAGTTCCTGTCAAAAGATGTTCCTGAAAGCATACAATGTCAAACTTACTGTGCAGTTCATCAATGGTAAGATCCTTGTTTTTTGTCCCATCAATATTAAAAGACACGGCTGATACTGATACAGACATTAACCACTTTTTGGCAAATTGCGACTTGTAATTGCTTTCGGTTTCGGACATTTGAAGCTAAACGAAACATGATTGTCTCTACAGTTTGCACACTTGGTGACATATGCAAGGTGAGTCTCTATCTGAGACATGGGGACCGGTACATCGCGTACATTTTGGTGTTACACTGGAACAAGATGACTGGAGATGTTCAGGGGAACGGCAAATGTTACAACAACAGGGAGTCGCCTTGAACTCGTAAACGAGTAGGTTTTCATATCCTACTTTAAGACCGTATCTGTATGCTTCGGCTCTTGACATTGCATCAGAGAATTCAAGTTTTACCGCAGTGGATCTCATTAGCCTAGAGGCGTCAAAAACACCAGGGCAGGATATCAGGTGAGATAATTCGAAATCACCTGGAATTCCCTTTAAGAGGCAGTAAAACTTCTTAGTTTGCACTTTTGTAGAAGAGCCAATTATCACTCCAGTTACTGACGAATGGAAATCTTCGGCAACTGACTTATCTATATTGATAATCAGTTCGTCACGTAAACATACTACTGATTGATTCTTGACCGTTTATCTGATCTATCACAACTTTTCGTTTTATTGGGTCTGAGAGAGTTGGGATAAGGTTCGAAACAACAATAGTAGCGTGCCAGTCGGGAATTACAGGCTTTGGCAGTTGCAGGTAATTCAAATCATAAGCATCCAGATTTGACGCAACGACCTTGATGAGTTTCTCCACACGATTAACCTTTGTAGAAAGCCTAGAGTAAGCCACAGTGGGCAGAATGGGAACCTCGGTAGGAGACTTGATAACATAAATCGGAGTCGATATCTCCTCAGAGTCCAATTTTTTAACAAGTTCAATAATATCTTTTACATTATTTGTAGATGCTTTCACGTCGATGCGCTGTGGGCAATTATCGTTAGGCGTACTTTCGCCCAAAATTAATTTTTTGCATTAGCAATAACACTGCATTCAAAAAAGTCTATTGCGTGTTGAATACTAATATCGTATTGCACATATTTGCTATTATCCATAGTTTGTTTTCAGTAAAGTGTAAGTGATCCAATATATAGGTGTAAATGGCATATTTGCAGTTGGAAGCAGGGCTGCCAACCTGCACACTTTGCACACTGCACAACCTGCACACAAGATTAGGCTTAAACTAACACTTACTTGAATTGTAATTGTAACTTTAGAATTGTAATGAAATCAGAGTCCAGAGACAATCAATCCAGCGAGAAACTCATATATTATCCAAAGAGAAAATTGATACCTTGAATCTAGACCAGGTCAATTTAATCCAAAACAAAATATTACAAAATAAGAGTCAGTGAATTCTAGCAAGCTTCACAGAATTTAATCCAAAACAGAATGTTGCGAAATGGCATTCTTCAAATACATTAAGTTCAAATCACTGAATTAATGAATGTCATGACAGGTCAAGTTCAAAACAGGTGCAATAATTCAGGATTAAAGCAAGCTTCACAGTTCAAATAATCCAAAATAGATGTTATCACTTTGAAAACTGAAGTGAGATTGTGAGATTAAACGATATCAATCTCTTAATATCTTTTCATTAAAGCAGAAATTTAGCGCCTTGATTTATATATATATATATATATATATATATATATATATATATATATATATATATATATATATATATATATATATATATATATATATATATATATATATGTATATGTATATATATATATATATATATATATATATATATATATATATATATATATATATATATATATATATATATATATATATATATATATGTATATATATATGTATATGTATATATATATATATATATATATATATATATATATATATATATATATATATATATATATATATATATATATATATATATATATATATATATATATATATATATATATATATATATATATATATATATATATATATATATATATATATATATATATATATATATATATATATATATATATATATTATATATGTATATATTATATATGTATATATTATATATATATATTACATATATATATATATATATATATATATATATATATATATATATATATATATATATATATATATATATATATATATATATATATATATATATATATATATATATATATATATATATATATATATATATATATATATATATAGCCGAACCGGTGTACCATGACGAAACAAAGAAATTAATCTCTAGAAGAACAAACTGCAAATATGGCAAACGTCCCATACTGCCATATGGCAATTTAGCAAAAAGGAAAAAACGGCAAATATGGAGAAAAAGAAAGAGAGGAGAAACAATCAAACATGAAAAATTCACATGAACTTGAGAAAAATTCTGCCTGTATAAAACAATGTGTTTAAAAAAAACGAAAAAAGAAAAGAAAAGAAAAGACGAGAAAAAAATCAATTCTAAAACTAAAAGAATATATGTAAAAAACAAAAATAAAAACTATCTAACCAATACTTATACAATTGGTACTCACAAATACAATTAGCGAGCTATCTCTATGAGCATACAAAAAGTAGCAAATGAGCAATGGCAACTCAATCTTGCTAACATAAATCCTGCAAATGTCAAAATTTACAAGAAAAATTTTTATGTTTTGCAATTGCTAGAAATACCGGAATTTATTTATTTTAGAATTTACGTTAGAACTCTAATATAAATATTAGAATTTATATACAACGTATTTACCTTTTAGGTGCTAAGGCCCCTGAAACTGAAAATCGGACACTTGCTGCTGATATGCAAAATAAGCAAGTACTACGGGGTGAAGTCGTTACTTCATCTGAGAGCATTCCAAAAGCAGCAAATGCAAACGTAAAAAATACAACTGCCTCAGTGATGAGAGAAGTACCACG
This sequence comes from Artemia franciscana, assembly GCF_032884065.1. Classification (NCBI taxonomy): domain Eukaryota; kingdom Metazoa; phylum Arthropoda; class Branchiopoda; order Anostraca; family Artemiidae; genus Artemia; species Artemia franciscana. The sequence goes on from NC_088867.1 coordinate 51,565,877, forward strand.
GGATGGTACTGGGACGAAGGTAAGTTTCTCCGAGCATGATATTTTATTCGGTCATCAGTGCCCGTATCAATACTACTTTGACTCGTAAAAATATCAGACAAATATCTTCAACAATGGCTAAAAGAACTATATCTTCAACAAAGGTTTTATTATATATAATTTAAAATATATACTTTTTAACTTACATGCTTTAATGACATTTTTATAGATTCTGCTATTTATATTTCAACCTTTGCATTTACATTTGAAAGAATCTATCTATATACATTATATTATTTTCCATTTTTTGTAATTATTTTTGCAAGTTTCAAATTATATTCTTTCTAATCTGTTTGATCGTTGAATTTTATTTTACAAATTATTTTTTTAAAGAAAAGGAAAATTACATGTGAACGGTTGTCTATTCCAATATTATTGAGGGTAAATATATTCAGATAAAGAGATTAGAAATCAATGAAACTCAGTTAGAATATTTCAAGGACGAGAGACAATCAGGAAAGAAGTGGAAAGGAACCTAAGTTTAGAATAAAAGAACAATAGAAATAATTTTTCAAAATAATTTAAGAAATATAAAATTAATTTATGTCATTTTCCAATTAGATTTTGTCTAATATGAAGGATTTGCTTGTCCCAGTTATGGGTTGAATTGCATGGTTATGCAGAACCCCATCGTGGGAGGATCCTCTATAGGAGGACAACTGCGGCAGGGCGTAAGATCCAGATTTATGGACAACGGCCTCTTCAAAGGGCTGCATCGACCCTTTCGGGTGCCTGCAAGACTGGGGATTTTGCGGTCAACTTTTCCCACTTGAGGAGTGGCGCACCTCAACGAAATTATAGCGTAGTAAACAACACAGCATTCGCACGGGTTTCTGATTATTGGATATTTCTTCTGGGTGTGGTCTTTTTTGATGGGCTTTTTTTGGCCTAAAAACCTCTTCCTAGCTAATTTATCTACTATGGGTTTCCTACCCGTAGCAGCATAATATTTGTGGGCATGAATATATAATGTGTTGGAGGTAATAGACTTGGGTTTGTCTGTGCCATGGGCCCAGGATTGCACAAAGCCTCCAAAACTGGACGTCTCAGGGACTTTTTGTCGTCCAGTTCTAAGCCGGCTTAAGCGCTTCGGTGTAGACTTGAGAAGATATTTTGGTCCCCGTCTGGTATCCAGGATCATTGCTTTTGCCTGGGGCAAAAATAATTTCAATGATTTAAAGAACATGAAAACTGAAACTTGGAATGTTACGACGTTGAAAAATGTCTATCGTATCGACATTTTGACTGACGAATTCAGACGGTTTGAACTAGACTTATGAGGAGTTTCAGAAACTCATATCCCAGGGATAGGAAGCATGAAATTAGGTGACATAGAACTTGTTTACTCAGGCAGGAAGGATGGGGTATATAGGCAGGGAGTAGGGCTTGTAACGAAAAAGGAAGCTGCTAAGTCTTGTTTAGGCTGGGAGGGTATTAATAATAGAATACTAATTGCTCATTTTATGACTAAAAAGTTCAGGGTATCAGTTATAATAGTATATGCCCCTGTTGAACCAACTGATGGAGATAATAGTGACTCAGATGGATTTTACTTACAGTTACAGGAGCAAATAGACAGGGTACCAGGTAGAAATATGGTGTTTATACTTGGAGATCTTAACGCCCAGGTTGGTTGAAATAGGGATAGAAGGTATCCTAGCCTATGGAAATTTGGTGTAGGAAAAGAAAACACTAATGGCTAGACTTTTGCAATTTTGTAGGCGTAACAACCTAGTTATAACCAATATGGTGTTTGGTCATAAAATGGCCCATAAGTTAACATGGTATTCACATAATGGTAAGACAGCTGATTATGTTATTGTAAACCGAAGACTAGCAGGATCAATACAAAATACTAGGGTGTATAGGAGTGCTGTTATTGATGTTAAAAGTAAAGATCACCATCTAGTAGTGTCTAAGGTTAATTTAAAGCTGAAATTTCGGAAGGGTAACTACCTCCCAGGAAGTTATGATGTTGGTAGATTCCAGGATGAAAATTTGAGAGAAACTTTCCAGGAACAGTTGAATTATAAACTTGAGAGTTTAAAATTTGATAATGTGGAAGATATATGGCAAAATTTTAGAAAAACAATTTGTGAAGTCGCTGATGGTGTCTTAGGGAAAAAAGTGCAAGATTTATCTGAGTGATAGATAATATGAAAACAAAAGGAATGTAAAGAAAGCGTTAAACTGTGAACTAAGGAGATGTGAAGTGGAGGCTATGGGTAAAATTGCTGAGGATCCGGAAGATGTAGCTAGACGGCATAATAGTAAAATATTATACTGGCATATTTATAAATTGAGAGGGAGTAGTCAATCCGGACTAGTCCCAGTGAAAGATAGGAATGGGGCCACAATTAATAATAAAGAAAGAGTTAAAGAGAGACGGGCGGAACATTTTGAGAATGTGCTAAACCGAGATACAGTTGCTGTAAAAGATATAGATAAAAATGAAAAAGTTGGTGATAACTTGGATGTGAAGTAAGATTTGTTTCGCGAGGAAAAATTAGCGACAGTCCTAAAAGGATTAAAAAACAATAAGGCTCCAGGTGCTGATAGTGGGATAAATGAGTTTCTTAAATATGGTGGCTCTGAGGTTAGAAATAAGCTACTGAAGATTATGAATATGATTTTTGAAAAGGATAAGTACCTATGATTTTAGGAGAACCTTAATTAAACCACTGCATAAGAAAGGTGACAAGAGTGAGTGTCGTAAATATCAAGGCATTAGTCTGGCCTCTATAGGTGGCAAATTACTTAGTAATATGATGCTTTCTAGTCTGAGAGATTCTGTAGACAAGGTTTTAAGAGAAGAACAGTTCGGTTTTAAAAGGTAGAGGATGCGTCGACCAAGTTGTTACTCTTAGGTTAATAATTGAGAAGTCCCTTCGTTGTCAAACACCTTTGGTCCTCAGTTTTCTAGATTATGAAAAGCGTTTAATTGTGATGATAAAAGAGCTCCAGCAAAGGCCTTACCCTTATAAGGTATACCAGACAAATACATTAAAGTGATTTGTGTTATGTAATAGAATAATACTGCTGCGGTTAAGATAGGAAGTGAGGTTAGCAGCTGGTTTTGTATTAAATCAGGAGTTAAGCAGGGGGGTGTTCCATCCTCCTTTATATGGATTATTTTGATGTACTTTATCCTAAGGAGCACAGGAAAGGCAATTGGAAACAATGGAATCAAATGGGGAGGAAAAACTCTCCTGGACTTAGTTTATGCTGATAATTTAAGCATATTAGAAAAAAGTTTGAGCAAAATGAAGGAATAATATAGAGGTTTTGCAAGTTCAGGGTGCTAGAATAGGTTTGAAAATTAATGTTAAGAAGACTAAGTCACTAAGGCTAGGAATAAGTGAAGATGAAAAGATGATGTTGGGTAACGAAAAGATTGATGTGGTGGGTAGCTTCACTTACCTTGGTAGTATTATTAGTAAGGATGGTGGAAGCAGTGAAGATGTTAAAAGTAGAATAGCCAAGGCTCAGGGTGATTTTTCACCGCTAAAAAAAGTTTGGAACAATAGGAATATAAGTTTGCAAAGCAAGATTAGAATATTAGAAGCAACGGTAATGACAGTGGTCAAGTATTGCTCTGAAGCACGGGTGCTCCGAAAAGCAGATGAAAGCTTACTGGATGTTTTCCGGAGAAATTGCCTACGGACTGTTCTGGGTACCCGGCTGACTGACTGTATTTCAAACTGTAGGTTGTATGAAAAATTTGGTTCAATCCCGCTTTCTAGGGCTATAATGAAAGAAAGATTGAGATGGCTTGGCCACGTTCTGCGATGAAGGATGATAGATCTCTGAAGATTGTCCTTTTTGGTCAACTTTCTGGGGCTAAACGGAAAGCAGGTCGTCCTCGTCTGGAGTGGGAGGATGTCATAAATAAAGATCTAAAGGAAAAGGGAACTTCCTGGGAGGGTGCAAAGAGGGAGGCCTTGAATAGATTGGGTTGGAGGAGGACTTTGCGTAGCTGTGTTGGTCTTAGGCGGCTTGGTGCTACGGTGAGTTATTATTATTATTATTATTATAAGTAGTAGCAGTAATAGTTGTATATTGCCGTGTGACCTGGTGTCCAACAAATTCATTACTATCTTTTTCATAGTATGTCATATACAAAATGGTTTTTTATTTCTGATTCTTAATAGCAAATATACTGATCTGGCATGAGGAATGTTTAGTCTTCTTTTTGGTTAGCCGATGGCATTTTCAAAAAGTCACAATTACCATTGGCTTAATGAACACCTCTCTCTTCCCCCTTCTCTTTCTCTTTTCCTCATTCAATGGCCCTACATTAATCAAGATTTAATAATATTACTTTTGACCCTATTTTATTCCTCATATTCCACTTATTCCTATTTGTTCCATAATCCTATTCATTCCATATTCCTATTTTATTCCTCATAAAAAAGGCAACGTAACTCGTCGTGTTCTGTTTCAGAATTCTGATAAAGTTATTTCTGCTTAGATCTTACTTTTGGCTTAAAGGCTATATTGTTTTTTGTTTTTTCTCGTAATTTAGTTTTTTCAACTTGAGAGTGTTTTATGAGTTTTGTTTTTACGACTGAAGTAAATTAGGAGGGATTTTCGAAAGCACTATAATATCTTCTTTTCACAGGATGTTAAATAACATATAGGGAGCAACTACCTATATTTTTCTGTTATTATCAAACAGCCTTTGGCAACCAGTTGTAAGTAAAGAACAGTCAGTGTCTATAATAACTTCAAAAAATGGAGTTTTCATAACTGTATGTGCATAGAAAAAATTTCCTGTTGTATGATACAACAATCTGAATCCTGATTAGAATTCACTTTTTAAGAGTAATTCTTAAAATATTATTGTAGATACCCACGGGAGAACATGTGGCTGAGCCTCTCCACCTTCTGAAAAATACTGAGACACATTTCGTACCAGCCAGTCGACTTCAAAGTTTGGATGCCACTTCCGAGGAAATGACACGTGCTCCAAAAGAGATCGGCCGAAATGAAGCCAGTCGTGTTTTATTTCCTGAGACTGACAATCCAAAAGACGTATCTATTCCTGACAAATTTCAGGTTGCCAACCTTCGCCACTTGAATCTTGTTTCAGAGGAGACCATAAGTGAAGATTACGAATGTGATTTAGGATCTGGGCTAACTCCTCCTATTTCTGATTCTGAAGTTTCTGTTGCTAATAGAGGTAAGAACAATTCCAGCAAAGTGTTTCAAATAATAAGGAAATTTAAATGTAACAATTTTTAGTAATATCAGGTGCTAAACTTAAAAAAAATTATGTGGGTTAAAAACAAGCACTGAATAACCTAAAAATATATGGAACCCAATAGCTTCAAAAGGTATAGTCCTTCGAAGAATTCAATATTTACGGACGAAAAGCGTTGTCAAATGCACCTAATTGATTCTGCCTATTTATTTTCACCGTCCAATGTGGCAACACTGACAAAATGTGGCATCGACCTAAAAATTGCTATAGGGTAGACGATTTATTGTCCAGAGATTGAATTTGCAGTTTTTCTATAGAAAATATAATAAAAAGATTAACTAGTTTATTATAATGTTTGTACTAATAAATATTACTGATAATATCTTTAAATATATTCGTTAGTATTTATACTAATAATAACAATATTATGCTAGTGCTAGTAATGTTTTACTAGTAATATTTATTAGTATCTATACTAATTAATTCGTTTAGTATAATCAATAGTTAATATTGCATTGAACAAAATTTCAATTATTTTATAAGTATTCTGTGCGTTGTCTTAAGTCATTCATTACTTGTTTTATAATATTTTAAAATATTGTAATTCACGGAGGGATATGTAAGTGGTAAGGTATAATGCTGGCAAAGGTGACTGAATTTCCTACTGGTAATGATGAGCAGCTCCTGGATATCCTTAGATAAACCCTTTCTTGATTTATTATTTTAATAAGTAATCTTAATTTAAAAGATTGACTGGCCCGGATAAAACACTTTTCTTTCATTTTTCATATTATTCTTCTTTTTTGTGGGGGGGCGGGAGAAGGATGTGACTTTTCCGTCTTTAAATATAATGTATATATATATATATATATATATATATATATATATATATATATATATATATATATATATATATATATATATATATATATATATATATATATATATATATATATATATATATATATATATATATATATATATATACTAGCTGTTGGGGTGGTGCTTCGCGCCACCCCCCAAGCCACCCCCCCCCCCCCCGCGCGCGTAAGTCGTGACGCGCCATTGTAGTTGTGTCCCTGTGTCCCACCTGTGAATATAGATAGATTTATATATGTGTTTCAAACTACGTAAAAATTGCGAATATACAACATTCTTGGCTTTCCCGTTGTCTGTGCTTATACAAAGCCGTATGTACTAATAATGACGTCATATGCAAACGCTCTTTTTACAAACGAACAAACATGCAGACACACAACTCTTTTTTATATAGATAGATAGATAGATCGATACAATACAAATTAACTGCGTAAAACTTGCGAATATACAACATTCTTCGCTGTCCAATTGTCGCTGCATATAAATAGATTGTCAGGTTTACCGACCCTCGAACATGCAACATACAATTGTCCATGGGAAAAACAATCAGTATTAAGATCTATACCACATTTTTCTAATGATTGACCTTGAGCTTTGTTAGTGGTGATTGCAAATGCTAATCGAATTGGGAATTGCAATCTTTTAAATTGAAAAGGCAGATTCGTTGGAATCATGGGAATGCGAGGAATAAGAACAGCCTCACCCTCAAAAGGCCCTGTCAAGATTGTGGCCTCTATTAGGTTTTCCATTGTTTTTTTTACGGCAAGTCGCGTGCCATTGCAAAGCTTTGGTTGGTTGATATTTCTTAAAAGTATTATTGGTACGCCTATTTTTAGTTGTAGCAAGTGTGGTGGAAACCCTGAAGGATCTATGGAATTTAAAAATTCAGATGGATAATAAACCGCTTCATTTGGTTCCAAAACTGTGTCGACTGACTTGTAAAGGACTGCCTGGTCTCGAATCTTGGTCAAAACAATATTGTTGATTTCGTGGACGTCTATATTTTTGGGTGCGAGAATCGCTCTTTCACTTAGCCATTTATTATTTTTATAATTTTTTAGAATATTCTGAAATACTTTTTCAACCAATTCATTTTTGGACGTCACTAAATTACAGAAATCAGCAGGTAGTTGTATACGTCCTGAAATTGAGTCTACTGGGAGCTTTCTGTTTCCAATTGCCAGCAATTGATCTGAAAATGTTTGACCAGAGTCATCGTTTTGCAATCGGACACGCATATTTGTAGTTAATTTTAATATTTCTACGTGTGCCCATAAATTAGAATTTTTCAGGCAAGCATTCATTTCGTCTGCAGGAGTTGATCTAGGTATTATAGGTAATGTTTGCCTGAAATCTCCCGCAAGCAATATTAATGTGCTGCCAAAGGGTTTCGACTTCCCTCTCAAATCTTTCAAGCATTGATCCAGAGCCTCGAGCGATTTTTTGTGTGCCATTGTGCACTCATCCCAAATAATAAGTTTGCATTGCTGCAATACTTTACCCATCCCAGATGGTTTGGAAATATTGCATGTGGGAGTTTCTGTAGAATGCAAATTCAGAGGCAATTTCAAAGCGGAATGAGCAGTTCTTCCACCAGGCAGCAATGTTGCGGCTATTCCGGATGACGCAATTGCCAACGCTATATCATTTTTTGATCGAATTGATGCCAGAATCAGTTTTATCACAAACGTTTTACCAGTACCTCCTGGCACATCCAAAAAGAAAATTTCTCCAACGTTGTTATCGACACAATGCATTATCGTATCATAAATGTCTTTTTGTTCCGACGTTAACTTGGAAATGTTATTTTGTACATACGACAATAGATCACTCGTACTGTAACTTTGTTCACGATCCAATTCTACACATGTCGAAACAGCAGCGATACGGTTAGGTGAAGGCATTCCCAAATCCTGAAGAGGTTTGTTTGCCATACGTACGCACAAATCTTCTATAATAACTAAAGTGTAGTTATAAATTTCTGATGTAAAATCAAAAGTCATATCTGACGTCTCTAACTGTTTTCGATGGAGTATATCTTTGGACATTTTTGACTTATATTTTTCCCATAACTCTGTAGGAGCTGATAGGATCTGTAGGAGCAAGTTGTTAAAATCTTGCCAAACAATGCACGAATTTGACTTGGGGTTGACGTTTCGCACGCGTCATTGATGCAGTTATCCCAGTGTTGGTCATTCTCCAATAAATTCAGAGCTTGGCTTGCACTACGGTAAGTGTCATGTATAGTACCGTTTACAGTTCTCAAATACTCAAAGGATGTCGGACCGGGTACATTCACCAAAAGCAGGCGTAGAAAGAAGCATTCATGTTGATTGGGGTGAACGGTTTAGGCCTAGAGTCTTCCTATCGTGGTATCTTTGAAGATGGTAGGTTGGCCGTCGACTGACTTACCCTGTTTTCGACGTTCAAGTACTTTATTTTTAGTATTCCACGTGTAATACGCAGGCACTTCAGTATACAGCAGTTTTTTTGCAAAAGAATCATTTTTGCAAAGCGAAAAAAAGCTGTTAATGTTGTATCCGGTGGATTCAGGGCTCTTTGTTGCATGTTGGTTTCCGTGAAATTAACACGTTGACCATTCTGTAAATGTACCGCTAAGTGAACAACAGCTGGACTACGTTCATGTATCGGAAATGAAAGAATTCGCCAAACAGCTTCATTACTGCTTATGTATCTTCCAGCCTGATATTGTACGATTTCGTCGAAATCTTTGATTTCGGGCTGCAAGCCAAAAACTGCCATGTCACTGCCTTTGTTGACGTATTTACATATGTATTTGATTGCCTTTACGGAGTTACAGTATTCAACGTTTATGTGTGCATTAAATGTTTTTGATAATAATGGGGAATATGGAACAACCCACTGGTTATCTACTTCGATGGTGGTACCGTTACGCTTCTTTATTATTGCTGTTTTACCGCCATCTTCAGTAGATCTTCTTCTATATTGTGGGTAACCATCATTGCCAGTAATTGTGTTTGATACTAAAAATCGAGGATATTGCTTTATGCACCTTCCTTTGGCCATGCATGGTGAATTTTCGTTCAGTGCACCGCAAGGTCCATGTATCATATTTTTTACAATAATATCATGTAATCCCTTATCGACATTTTTATCAGGTATTTCAGCGGAAATCACATCATCAATTTCGTTCGAAGTAATTTTTTTATGTAGCCAGATTAGTATATGTGCGTGTGGCAAACCTCGTTTTTGCCATTCCACTGAGTACATCCAGCATCGCACTGACCCAAACACTTCAAGTTTTACTATGTAGTTTATCAGTGATTTCAACTTTTGCCGGAAGACACGGGCCGTAATGTCATGCCTATGAACCGCCGATTGCCCTTGAAGTAAAAGCTGCAGTGTCTCGTCCCAAAATTGATTACATGTAAATGTAATAAATAAATCTGGACGACCATAGAGACGAACATACGCAATAGCATCTTGAGCATATTCATGCATATGACGGGGACTGCAAGCATATGACGAAGGTAAAATTGTTAATCTTCCAACGTTTGTGGTATTACCGTCATTTATAACTGCATCTCTCAAATGAATGTATTGTTCAGAGCGGAGCTTGGTCTGATTCAGGCGGATATATAGCAAACGTTCTGATTCAATTTTAGCATACATATCAACGACAAATTGGTGAAACAATTCACGGCATTTTAAAATATAATTTTCTTCAGCCTGCCGAATCATTAGTCTATAGGAATAATAATGCATTGCACTGCATTTCTTATTCATTTCTTTGTTAGTGGCTGGATTCATCAATTTAATATTAAAGTGATAGCCGTCGGCTCCATCCCAAAAAATGATAGGATATTGTAGGGCATCGTAGCATCGATTAGTTTCAGCAATTCTTAACAACTGAGCGTTTCGCTTATGAAGAATAATATCTCGAGGTAAAAACTGATCACCGACCATAACGATTGCCACTTCGTCGATAGTTGGAGCATTGTATCTACGCACAAGTTGGCCAGGAGGCGTTTTGTCAGCGGAAATAACAATTTTATGCGTATCAGTAGGCATCAAATCGATGGCTGTTTTGAACAGACGCACTAAATTATTATTTTCGTGGAAAAGATGTTGCAACTGGGAAACGATTGTCCTTTCAACGTTGGGAGAAATTTCGCAACGTGCATTCAATTCAGAATTTCTATCACTGATAAAGTACAATTGTAAAAATTTATGATTCTCGCCTGAGAGTGGTACAAGGGGCCCTGCTCTATGATAAATTTGCCCTTTTACTTTGAAAGTAGACATAAATTGATCTGGATTTTCGATTTGGGCTCCTAACGACGTCATTTGGAAACATGAGTTGTATTTTCTGATTTGTGACAAAACACGCTTAGATTCTGACGTAGTTCCAGTAAGGAAAGTCTTCAATGGCTCTGGTGGTGCAGCCAATAGAGGAAGTTTAACTTTTCCTGAGGCGCAACACATTCCCATTGTTTCACCATTGAATTTCAAGGCCTTGCAATAATGACAAATTTTAGACATTGTCCCGATTTGAACACATCTACTCAAGCTATAATCATCGACTGGGCTGTACCTGAATGCCAGGCGATAACTTTCAGGTTGCTCTGATTCCTCGGCACGCTTTCTTTTCTTACTTTCTCTATCAGCAGCAAGCCTGATTTCTTGCTGTTCTTCTGATTCCTCGGCACGCTTTCTTTTCTTACTTTCTCTATCAGCAGCAAGCCTGATTTCTTGCTGTTCTTGTGATTCCTCGGCACGTCTTCTTTTTTCACTTTCTCTTTTAGCAGCAAGTCTGCTTTCGCGTTGCTCTGGTAGTTCCTCGGCACGCTTTCTGTTCTTTCTTTCTCTATCAGCCTCAAGCCTGTTTCCTTGCTGTTCTTTTGATTCCTCGGCACGCTTTCTGTTCTTTCTTTCTCTATCAGCCTCAAGCCTGTTTCCTTGCTGTTCTTTTGATTCCTCGGCACGCTTCCTTTTCTGACTTTCTCTATCAGCAGCAAGTTTTTTGGCATAGACTCTTTGAGCATCTTCATCGGCTTTTGCCATTGTAAGTTCATCAGTCATTTTAAACTTAAACATTAATAGATTTCTACGTGAACATATATGTCTTAAATATCTTTAATGACGTCACCGTCATAGCAAAAATGACAACAACTAACTTCATGACGTCAGTCGACACAGAAACATGACGTCATCTGACAGACAGACACACAGACAGACAACTTATTTTTATATATATAGATACATACATATATATATATATATATATATATATATATATATATATATATATATATATATATATATATATATATATATATATATATATATATATATATATATATATATACATTTATATACATTTATATATAATCGTTAGGTACTTCCCCTTTTTCAAAAATCATGTTCATAATCTTCAGTAACTTATTTCTAACCTCAGAGCCATCATATTTAAGAAACTCTTTTACCACTCTTTCAGCAAATGGAGTATATTCCATTTTTAATCCGTTGAGTTCTGTCGCGAATTCTTCCTCGCAAAAAAAATATTTCTTCACATCCAAGGTATCACAAACTTTTTCCTTTTCCTCTGTATCTTTTCCTCCAACTGTATCTCGTTTTAGCCCATTCTCAAAATGTTCTACGCATTTCACTTTAAAACTTTAAAGTGATGTGGTCCCCTGCCTATCCTTGATTGGGAAAAGTCCGTATTGGCTACTCCCTCTGAATTTATTAACTGCCAGTACAATATTTTACTATTATGCCGTTTAGCTGAATCTTCCAGGTCCTCGGCAGTTTTGTCCATGGCCTCCACTTCACACCTCCTTACTTAGTACATCATATACGCATTTCTTATGACATCATATAAGCATTTTCTTATATGATGTCATGCATAGCATAAACAAGATTGCTGAGTTTCTAACGCGTCAATTATTTACACTATTTTTATAAGTGAGCAATAATTATACATTATTTCTCAGAAACGGCTCCATATTTTTTCGGAAAAATTGGTATCTTGGGATATTCTCGCGTAAAAACTATCTTGATAGGTCAAAAGTCCGTGAAAATTCGTTAAGAGCCTTAATTTTGCTTTTTGCAAATGACATCATGTTAGTAAATAATAATAAACATTTTTTACGACATCATATAAGCATTTTCTTGTATGATGCCATGCATAGCATAAATAAGATTGTTGAATGTCCGACACATCAATTATATATAAAATAGTGTCTGTTGGAAGGCCCAAAAACTGAAAATTTACAGCTCCAGTTACTATAAATGCTGATTCTTTGCAACCAGCACCTGAACTTTCAAACGTGATAAGATGTAAAAATCGACAACCGGGACCATCAGTTGCGACAACAGCAATATGCCAAAGCAAAGACCATTGCTAAATTGTCTGAAGTGATCAAAATTCAAGACGTGTCGAAAATGAAAATGAAGAGCAAAAATACGGGCGGTTAGAAGATATGCAATTAGAGCGTGTCAAAAGCGAAATCAAGAGCAAAGAAACACGCGGTTAGAAGACGCGCGACACCGAGCAAGTGAGCGAGTCAAAAATGGAAATGAAGAGCAACGACGCACGCGGTTAGAAGAAAAGTGGCGGTGTGTCAAAAATGAAAATGAGCAGGCACACGCGGGTAGAAGACATGCGACACCGAGCATGTGAGTAAGTCAAAAATGAAAATAAAAAGCAGAGACACACATAGTTAGAAGACATGCCACACTAAACATTTGAGCGAGTCGATGGAAATCGAATTGGACAGCGAGAATCAAAACGTGTCAAAATCGAAAATGATAGTGACGATGATTTGGTTTGAGATTTTGACATGGATAAGTTCATCAATACCTACCATACCTTTGTTAAAAGAAAACAAAGGTTCGTCGATGTGTATTTCGTACATGACAAAAGACAAGTCGAGGTAAAACGAACTAACCAAATTGAAAATGATTGCGGTGATTATTAGGTTTTGGATTTAGACATGGATAAGGTCATCAGCGCCTACCATACCTTTGAAAATAAAAAACCTGGACTAGATAAATCGTTGGAAGAAAAAGAAGTTTCTGTCCCGCCATCTGAACAATTAAAAGAAACAAAGGTTCGGCTATACGTCTTCAATAGTGACAAAAGACAAGCATAGGCAAAAGAAGAAGTTTTTGTCCCATCACCTGAACAATTAAAGGAAACAAGGTTTCGGCGATATGTCTTTCATAATGACAAAAGACAAGTCGAGACGAAAGTTAAAGATCTAATAAAAAAAACGTAATTTTACAAAGGTTACTTCTAATTTAAGGCTCATTTAAATGTCGAAATATCAAGAAAAGGCTCAAATTGTCTGCGTTTAGAAGACAAGTGAGAGTTAGAATCCATATATAGAAGCCCGCCGCGTGCCGAGTGCCAGGACCCGGCGTTGAAATAAAAATGAAGAGCAAAGATACGGGCGGTTAGAAGATAGGCGAAAATGACAATTAGAGCGTGTCAAAAATTAAATGAATAGCAAAGAAACACGCTGTTAGAAGACATGTGACACCGAGCCAATGAGCGAGTAAAAAATGAAAATGAAGAGCAAAGACGCACGTGGTTAATGTGTTTTTTGAGAACATGAGCTTGTGACAGGTTACATTTGACCAAGTTCTTTCTCTGTAACAATTATAGAGAAAATAGGGCTTGATCCAAAGACCTTAGCATGCTGCAGACACCAAACAACGATATATCCTGTACTGATGTCTCTTGTCATTTAAGTTATCATGAGATTTTAGGTTGAAAATTAGTTCTATTGACGAAAAAATTAGTTCCGAGTTACGGGTATTTCTGGAACTCATAGTAGCTAGCATAAGAATAATAAAGTACGTTGCCATTTCCTTTGTTTGTTATTATGTAATGCAGAAAGCCTTAATTTTCAAAATCTTGTTGAGCTTGAAATTACGGCGGATGATCTAGTATCAGATTTAATTTGTATAACCAAGTCCCAAAACCTGGATACTTTGAAGATGACTTACTTTATTAACCTTACTTTATTACTTTATTGTTAAACTTTACCCACGTGATCATGACTTTTGTAAAAAGGGTGAGGATTACTGATTTTTCGTCGTGATAATTTGCCCCTAAGGGAAGTGAAAGTTCCAGGAATAAATGAGCATGATGAAATAATTTGAATTAAAGTGAAATAAAAAGTGAATTAAACTGAAAGTTTCACCATGCCCATTATCTAAAATTATCGTTGGTTGTTTTTATTAACTCACCCAGCCAACAATCAGAGCAGAGAGAGATTATTTTACTCCACTCTGAATCTTCTTCGTTTAAAGTAAATACTTTTTGTTGTCTTTCAGACGGAAAATCGAACACAATGGCTAGCGTTTGATGTTTAGCACCCATTCGTTTTAGGTTTTGGCATACCACTAGGTGTGATAGGAGATCAAAACCTTTGCGAAAGTCGATGGCTGCTAGGTCGACAGAACAGTCTTGCTTTTCAAGCCATTTCAGGACCTGATCGTACATTCTGACTAGGTATATAGACATCCCACATTTTGTGAGTCCCCCATATTGTTGTTTGTTGATTAGTCTCTTTTATTTGCTCTAGTAGCCGCCGCAAGATGAACGATTCTGTCACTTTTGCTAGGCATGGCATTAGGGAGATTGGCCTTAAGTCATCACACGACTTGGTTGGGTTCACTCACAGGTGGGAAATGCACAGATATGGGCCTTTTTCTTTGATCTAGGGAGGGTCCAAAATTCAAAGCACTGGTTTATAAGAACCAAGAGTGGTAGGGCTAGGAACAAAGCAAATTCACGTAAGAGCTTTTGCAGGGATTTTGCAGGGAAAGGAGAGACGTTTGTCTTTAATTTCCTGATTTCACTGTACACCTCAAATTCACTGTGCGCTGCTGTGCCTTCGTTGGGGCAATCATCAAGAAGCGAGTCTTTTTCCTGGGGGATAACGGCCGAAGAACTGGTACAAATGGAGGTGAGAAATGCATTAACGTCACTAGACTCCAGTATTCACCCATTATCGTCAGATATCTTGACACTGGTTTTCGAAACATTTCCACTCATCGCTTTGACCGAGCGATGCCACTTTGCAGAATCAGTGGTCAGCAGAGGGACAACTTTTTCACGAACATACTTGCATTTTGCATTTCTGATCATGTTAACTATTAGGTTTCTTTTGGTCGCTCCTTGATTTCCCTTGCCGCTCGAGTAAAGGCGGCTGCGTTCACGGATTAGGGCCTTAATAGTAGACGTAATCCATGGCTTGTCGTATTCACTTTTAACCACAGTCTTTGTTGGAAATATCTTGAGGTACTTGGTGTACAATTTTTCACTGAAAGCACACACCCTTTGCTCAAGAGAAACGTCTGTTGAAATCTTTGGTGGGAAGTCATTTTCGGCAATCCAGCTGCCATATTCATGGACTGTAGAGTCAGTTATTGGGCTAGTAGTGATCCGTGAGAGCTGGGGTTTTCTCACAGAACTCTTGGCTCTGAGAAATAGGCCTAGAACCTCCAATCTAAACATCATAACGCTGAGATCCGACTAACTGGTGATGGAAATCAACTAAACACGAGTCATCTTTGTCGGGAAGCTAATTTGAAACAAATTTTTAATATCCCGATGACAAAATGTGGTACTTCCCTTGACGTTATTTGCACAGATATGTATGAATTCTATGAAAGACCCAATTCCCTCCCCCCACTTGGTGATAGTTGCCATGTCAATCTTTTGCTAAATCGAGCAATTGACGAATTTAAGTATTGGCCTATTACTGATAGTGGTCTGATCAAGTTTGAAACATCGCTTTCAGAAGAGCAATGGGAAGATATACTCGCAGCTAACGAATCGAATAAGAAAGCCGAACTTTTTCAAGAAAAGTTTGTCAATAATTACTTGTTCCGTTTTCAAGAAGTGAAAATGAAAAGATGTACTAATGATAAGCTGTACACAAGTCATACATTAAAAAGTTTAAATCCGACAAAATTCAAGACTGTTTCGCCATTAATGTCCCTGAAACTGCAGCTGATTCACTGAATAAACACCTCGCCGCTATTGTAAAAACCCTCCTCTTTTCTTAATTTACACTCCCTGCCCCCTAGCACCAGATCAGGATATCTCAGTAATAGGTGGTGGTTGAGGCAAAACTACGTAAAGTAAAGAAATTTCAACATGCTCCCTTGATGTTCCGATTAATCTTTATGTGTCTGATAAATTTCCATACTGCATTCCTAGTGATCTTTCTCGGAATGTAGAAGGAGTTTTTAAATCTCTATTTGTTGAAACTTGAGTCTCAGGAAAAAATTTTGTTATTGGTGACGTTTATCATGCTGCAAGTGGTTCTGTTCCACATTTCTTAAGTATTCTTAATGGAATTTGTCCTAAATCAGCCATGTGATAGGGCCATCATGGGTGATTTTAAAATCTTTTGGATGATTCTTCCTTATATATAGATTTTCTCGCTGTAATGCTTTCTTATGTTATGCTGCGAACGACGCTTATACCTACTAGAGTAACTGAAACGACAGCCACTCTAACTGATAATACTTTTTCTTCTTTACCAATTCTTAGTAGCTCTGTCTTGGTAAGTGACATTTCAGATCACTTTCCAATTTTGTAAAGTTAGCCCTTCCTGAGCCTGTGTCTGCCAAAACTGTAGTCCTAACAAGTTTTCATCATCACTTCTTCGAAAAGAACCTGCAAATTTTTAAACTACGTTTGTCTTAACAAGTGTGGGATGAGTGAATGTATACCAGATTTTGATATGCGTTTTGATTTGTTTCATGATTCAGTGAAGTCTGCAGTGCTTCAAACCTGTAACCCTTTATCTTTGCGCTGTCGGCCAAACAAATTTGAGTCTTTAGACCCTTGGATAACTCCCGGTTTACTCAAGAGCTGGAGAAGAAAGAAATGTCTTTGGAAAAAGAGGAAAGCTTCTTCTCTAGTTCGTTTCCTGGATGAATAGAAGAGCAACAGGAACGTATTTAAATCACTTATTCGGCGTGTTAAGTCTTGTTTTTATTTTAGAATGTTCTCTAATTGTGGAAAAGATGTTGGAAAAACCTGGGAAATTATTAATTCAGTTCTTAAACTTGGTCCTCTCAAATCAGCTTTTCCAGAAAATCTTTAAATCGATGGTCAGCTGGTATCTGGCAGAAATGTTGTTGAAAGTCAACTACCGTCTTATTTCTCTTCTGTTGGGAAAACCACTGTAGTAACTATTTTCCCAGCACCTTCTTATCTGGATTACTAGTCCTATTTAGGCTCGGCTTGTTTAAAATCAATGAGAATTCAGCACGTAAGTGAGTAAGAAATTTGTGGGATTGTCTTTTCCCTACAAGGTACTTCGTCGTCAGGCCCAGATGATATTCCTACTAAGGTTATCAAGTTCATCTTACCAGCAATTTTTTCGCCCTAACTGAGCTTGTTAAAGCTTCTTTTGATCTTGATATTTTCCCACCTTCACTTAAAATGGCAAACGTAATAATCATATTTAAAAGTTGCTCAAGAAGTGATCCTTCAAACTACAGACCAATCTATCTCCTGTCAGTCTTCAGCAAGATTTTTTAAAAGACCATGTTTTCTAGACTCAAAAGCTTCCTTGATGCAAAATAGTTTCTTCATAATTTTAAATTTGGGTTTCGTACCAGTCACTCAACTGAGCATGCACGCGCTTGGCTCCTTATTTTCATTCACTCAGCCTTAGACTCTGTTTAATCCCAGCTGCTTTTTTTGACATAAAAAAGGCGTTTGACGCCATGACATTCTTCTTGTAAAACTTGGCCATACTGGAGTACGTGGAATCACTCACTCTTTGTTTCATTCATATCTGTCGGATAGGAAGACTTTTATTGGCGTGAACCCTATAAATGTCTTTTAGGTTGAAAATGGAGGCTCCCAAGGATCTGTCCTCGGCCTAATACTTTTTTTTTATTTATATCAATGATCTAATTTGGGCTGTAAATATGTGTGTTCCAAAGTTTTGTTGAAGTTCGTGTCATCCCAGCCGTGATGGTGAACCTAGGCTCCAGTCAAACGCCAATGACAGCCTATTTGCCTTTGCTGATGACAGTACGTTAGTTGCGGTCAGATCTGATCAAGTTTCATTGGAGAAAAATCTTCTTGCTCTATTTGAGATGGCTTTTTCATGGTTTATTGTGAACTATTTGGCTCTTAATGTTTTCAAGTCTAAGTTTTTTTTTTTTGTAGGATTTTTTCGCCGTTTCCGAGCATTCGCATGATACGCGCTTCACAGGGCACTCTTCTTAGATCTGAAAGTGGCTTTGTCCGATTCCTTGGGATCCTTCAAGACGATAATCTATCTTACAAATTCCACATTATTGCTTTATGGGTCAAGATTGCCAGAAATTTTGGCATCTTACGTAAGCTGAAGAACACATTCCCTGGACCTATCTTACGTCTTCTTTTCTATACCTGATATTTCTTATTGTCATATCATTTGGATGTCAACTTTCCACTCAAATTTTTGGAATTTAGCGCCCCTTCGTGAGAAAGCAAGACTAGTTGTAAAGCTTGTAAATCCGTCTGCTGTTTAACTCCTCTCAAATCTCCGTTCAGTTTATGTCCTTGCATGTGCTTCGCTTACTTTTGCACAGTTACATGGAACTCTTCCAATTATATTCAGCTTCCTTTTTTGCATCTGAAAGCTCTTTATGGTTGATTTTCTAAAGGGTAAATTTTATTTAAAAATCGTTGGAGAATTTTCTTTTTATTTCTGTATTTTTTTTTTCATTTATATTTTTTTTTCTGATGGCTGATTTTCTATAGTTTAATTTCTAACTTTTTCCAATCTTAGTGCAAATTTGTTGAAAATATTAAGTTCAGCCTTTAGGCCCATATAAATAGTGACTTGGCTCTGACGCGAAGTATGGTTATAATTAAGTTTAACATGTAATTCAGTACGGGTACTGATGGTATCTGTGGGGTGGCTCCGGATTTTAGTATTGATTATTTTTTTAATTACCTGAGCTTGTTGTATTAATTGACATTCTCTCTGGAATAGTGCCAATTATTTTTTGTGAAGTAAACCGACATCCGTGATAAAGCCATGCTAAACTTTCTGACCTTAGCAACGTGTATAGACCCATTACTGTGCTGAATCTTTTTGTCAATTATTTGAGCTGCTTACTCGTGATTAGTTGTCATCCAAAGTTATTTAATCTAGTTTTCCAGTTGTTACTTTTTCCTTTTTTTTATATATATAGTCAACATATCCATGGATGTTAAATGAGTCATATAGATGTGTCATATATTTGTCATTTATTTAAATTAAATAAAAAAACAAGTTTTTTTAACTGAAAGTAAGGAGCGACATTAAAACTTAAAACGAACAGAAATTATTTCGTATATGAAAGGGGCTGCTTCCTCATCAACACCCCGCTCTTTACGCTAAAGTTTGACTCTTTACACTAAAGTTTGACTCTTTCTCTCAACTCCTCTTTTTAAAACAGTAAAAAAGTTTAGCGTAATAGAATCGTTAAGATTCTATGACTTTTAAGGGGTATTTCGCCCTATTTTCTAAAATAAGGATAATTTTCTCAGGCTTGTAACTTTTGATGGGTAAGACTAAACTTGATGAATCTTATATATTTAAAATCATCATTAAAATGCGATTCTTTTGATGTAGCTATTGGTATCAAAATTCCATTTTTTAGAGTTTTGGTTACTATTGAGCCGGGTCGCTCCTTACTACAGTTCGTTACCACAATCTGTTTGATAATGAAACTGCGTCATATATCACATACAAGAAAAAGCTCTCGAATTTTTCTTAGTTGGATATAGTAAAGGATGACCGTCGATTTTTTCTTTTGTTAATGAACTCTATTTCCTTCTGTCACTTCTTATTCTTTTTTTCTTTCTTTTGTTTTTGTTGCTTTCTTTTCTCTTTGTTTCTGTTCTTTCTTTTGTAATCTTTTTCTTTTCATTTTTGTCAGCACTTGTTTTTGAACTTTATACACTTCATCGATTTACAGTTAATATGTGTAAGTTTTGTTTCGTTTTTTTTTTTTTTTACTTTCAAACAGTTCGTGGTAACGAGCTGTAATTAAGGAGCGACCCGGCGCAACGGTAACCAAAGCTAAAAACGGAATTTTAATACAGATAGATACATCAAAATAATCTAATTATTATGCTGATTTTAAATATTAAAGTTTCATCAAGTTTAGTTCTACCCATCAAAAGTTACGAGCCTGAGAAAATTTGCTTGATTTTCGAAAATAGGGGGAAACACCCCCTAAAAGTCATAGAATCATAGATTCACCATCAGATTCAGCGTATCAGAGAACCCTATTGTAGATGTTTCAAGCTCCTATCCAAAAATGTGGAATTTTGTATTTTTTGCCAGAAAAAAGATCACGGATGCGTGTTTATTTGTTTTTTTGTTGTTATTGTTTTTTTCCAGGGGTGATCGTATTGATGTGGTGGTCCTAGAAGTTTGACTCTTTCTTACTGTTCTATTTTTTAAAACAGTAAAAAATTTAGCGTAAAGAGCGAGGCGTTGAGGAGGGGACAGCCCCTCTCAGATACGGAATAATTTCTGTTTGTTTTAGGTTTTAATGTCGCTCCTCACTTTCAGTAGAAAAAAGTTGTTTTTTTTATTTATTTAATACTTGCCATAGAGCTGGGGTGGGATCTCTGATTGTGTTATTGAGTTGTTGTTTTTTTAAATAAATGTAAATGTATGTATGTAAAACATTTGCTGATAAACTATCAAAACCATTATCAAATATTTTTGCATACATACAGAAGAAAAGTACTTACGGGAAAAATATTTTAATATTTTTACATTTAACATTCAGAAGAAAGGGGTTTGTTTGGATTTCTTTGGAGTTTGACCAATTACCTCAACACCGACATTCTTTAAACTAAGTTGTTATCATTCTAACTAGTCATCTTGGTAAGATATCTTTCTGAAAGCTGGTTCAAGACGAGAAGATTGGAATTTCTAAAGTTTTTAAAGTTATTGCCATTTCTTAAGCAGAAAAATGCACTCCATCAAGGAGATCATCAAGGAAATGCAAAAAAAGCATGTCTTAAGCAGAAAGAGTCTCCATCAAGCAATTAGACAAGGAAAACTGTTTGTGTAATTTCTGTAGAATTCACTTTTTTTTAACAAAGATAGAAAGAGGAAGGTAATTTCCAAACTCTTTGGGTTGATTTTCCCTGCTAATTTTTATTCCCTGGCAATTTTTAATTTATTTAAAATTTCTTCCTCAATAATGCCAAGAGTTGTTCATATTATCTGGATATTCTTTGACAAAAATGCCCAACAGATAAGTTAATAGTTCTAACTTTTTTTTAGAATACTTTCAAATTTAAATATGGTCGCTATTTAAATGTGGGAAATATGTCACAATGTTACATAACCTATGATAATACTTTGACTTATCCTGTATCTTTACTTAGGTAGTGCTATTGCGCTGCCTATGATTTTTGTTTCAGCTTCGACCTGCTGATATCAATGCTATTTATTAATATAAATCGGCGAACCATAATATAAATCACGAACGAATCAGTTTAATAAAAATCATAAATAATATTTCAATAAATAACGCATATTAAAAGTTTAGTGCAACAAAATAAATCTTACAGAGTCGAAATCCATTCAAAATTACGAGCAGATGAATAGCGCGATGGCCATTAAGATGTAGCTTGGTTCAACTATGGGATTAAACATTCTCTGCTGGGAGGAGGGGTGGGGGAAGTGGAGGGAGGATAGGTTTTGCAGTATTAGTGGTGAATCAGGCTGATAAAAAGCCTAGTGTATATGATGTTTACCTTCTTCCACCCAGAAGCTTGTTTATGCTATGCTATTGTCATCTGCAGCAGCTCATTGCTGACAATTTTAGTAAAAGCGAAGTACCAGGACTTACATGTATGATTGTTTAATGTGTGTGTATTGTTTATAATATATTGTGTAATGTTTGTAATTTCGCCAAGTAACGTGTCTGTTGAATAGTTACTTTCCTTTATTACTGCTTGAATAGCACCTACTTCAATAGCACTCCCTCTTCAGCATCCCCCCCCCAATAAAAATATTCTAGCTACGCCCCTGATTGAACTTGTAGATGAACAACAATTCGGAAACATGAAAGGTTTATCAACTACACATTACCTGGTCAGTCTTCTCGATACTATAAGCTACTTCTAAACTTCTAAACTTATAAGGTACTTCTAAACTCGATACTTCTAAACTCCTCGATACTATAAGCTACTTGACGAGCCAGATACCTGGATCAATCTCATCTTCTTTTAATAGATCTCCAAATGGCTTTTGATCTTGTTAGTCGTAATGTTTTAGTTGAAAAATTGCTGCATTAAGTTTGACTCTTTCTCTCAACACTACTCTTTAAAACGTAAAAAATTTAGCGTAAAGACCGGGAAGATGAGGAGGGAACAGCTCCTTTCATATACGGAGTAATTTTTGTTCGTTTCAAGTTTTAGTATCGCTCCTTTCTTTCGTTTAAAAAACTTTTTTTTATTTAATTTCTGAATGTTTTTGAATTAAAGCATGTTTTGATTTTGGCTCTCCGCACATGAATAATTAAAACGAAATTTACATATTAATTTATTTTTACGGCTAAATGGCTTTCTCATAGTTTTGATTGGACGATTTTGAGAAAAAAGGAGCGGGGGAGTAGGCCTAGTTACCCTCCAGTTTTTTGTTATTTAAAAAGGCAACTAGAACTTTTAATGTTTTGCGAACGTTTTTATTAGTAAAAATATACGTAACTTACGAATTAACTTAGTAACGAACTTCTATATTCGTATATTTTTATTACGTATATGAGAGAGTTCACCCCCTCGTCAATACCTCGCTCTTTACGCTAAAGCTAAAATTTTGTCCCAATTCCTTAAGAAGGACCCCTGAATCACAAAGGCCGTAGAATAAATAGTTGAAGTTATTAAAATTACTTTAGCGTAAAGAGTGGGGTATTAGGAGGAGGTGAACCCCTCATATGCGCAATAATTTCTGGTCGTTTTAAGTTTTAATGCTGCTACTTACTTTCAATTGAAAAACTTTCATTTTTATTTTTCATTGTTCTTTAAAAAAATGCTAAAAATCCTACGCCCCCTTCATGGAAATTTTCTTCCTCCATGACAAATTCCTCCATGGAAAGTTCTCCCCACATAAACCCTTCCCCTCAACCCCTCCCCCAACCAAAACAATCCCCCTGAAAGCGTCTGTACACTTCCCAATAACCATTACTATGTGTAAACACTGGTCAGAGTTTGTAACTAGCAACCCCTTTCATGGGGATTGTGGGGGAGTAAGTAGTCCCCAAAGACAGGATTATTAGGTTTTTAGACTATTTTGAATAAAATGGCAATCTCAGAATTTTGATCCGGTTACTTTGGGAAAAAAATTATTGTGGGAGGGGGCTTAGGTGCTTTCCAATTTTTTTGGTCACTCAAAAAGGGTATTAGAACTTTTAATTTCCGTTAGAATGAGCCCTCCAGCGACATTTTAGGACCACTGGGTCGATAAGATCGCCCCTGGGAAAAAACAACAATAACAAACAAACACGCATCCGTGATCTGTCTTGTGGCAAAAATTCAAAATTCCACATTTTTGTATATAGGAGCTTGAAACTTCTATTGCAGGGTTCTCTGATACGCTGAATCTGATGGTGATTTTCGTTAAGATTCTATGACTTTTAAGGGGTGTTTCCCCCTATTTTCTAAAATAAGGCAAATTTTGTCAGGCTCGTAACTTTTGATGGGTATGTCTATACTTAATGAAACTTATATATTTAAAATCAGCTTTAAAATGCCATTCCTTTGATGTAACTATTGTTATAAAATTCCGCTTTTTAGAGTTTCGGTTACTATTGAGCCGGGTCGCTCCTTACTACAGTTGGTTACCACGAACTGTTTGATTTACGACCGGGGCAGAGTGCCTTACATTCTCCTCGTTAAGGAATTCCGCCTGCCAACCTTGGAAGCCCGACGTGTTACTATTTGCATTAATTACGGGAATAATCTGTGTCTTAACCCAAGTTTTACAATATCTACTCCTAGCCCCTTATTGCCCACCGTAGCCCCGTTTACCTTGGTCAAAAGCAAAAACAATACCGGTTCTAGGTCCTGTCAATGCAAGAATTGAGCGTTATAGAAGGAGCTTTGTGCCAACGTTTGTTCAAATCCTAAATAAATGAAAATTGTCCTCGTTTCTTATAATGTGTCAGTTTGTTAGTATGTTTAAATTACAGGCCGGTCGGGACCATCGTTTTATGTTTTAATATTGTACCTGACAAAAAAAAAATTTGGCAGTTTAATGTTGTGAAAGTTCATTTGTAAATAAGGCATCATTCAATTCAACTTCTATATATATTTTGAAATTAATTGTGATTTCCGGTGTCTGTTTTTCCCCCTGACAAATTGTTTAAGACTGGGGCACCAATTCTTTTTATTACCATTTCTGGTTTCCTTGCTCCAATTTTGTTATTTGCCCCAGCATGCTCCAATGTATGAAATAAAAATATAGTATTATCAGAAAATTTTACTTTATCAAGCAATTTATTGAGCTACAATCCATATTTTTGCACGACTAGCCAAGTTTTCAGGCCATTTTTTTTACTTAACAGGGCCGTCCATGTAAACTCTTTTTTATATTTTCTGAGCAATAGATATGCAGGTTTGATTCTATTTATTTTATTACACATTTTATTTATTATATGTTAAGGCCATTTAATTTTATTTAATTCAGACGTGGTACTCATTGATCTTGTCGAGGATGAGCTCAGCGATAGCAATTTAACTGCTCCATTTAGGAGCCCAGGAAACGGAGTGGAGCCGAGCTCCGACGTATCTCTACATCCTGATTTCAACCTCACGGAAGGTTCACTAGGAGACGTGGACGTGTGTGCTGTAAGTAGAATATATTCATTTCAGTACATATTTTTCGACTAGATTTTGTGTTGCGCCTCTTTTTGCTGTTTTTGAAAATTTTAGCCAATTATTATTGTTTTTGGGGGAAGGGGAGGGAAGTTCGTTTACAGCAGACAGGTGTCCACTTGTGCTGCATTCATGTGCAAAGTGGAAAGCGGTTTTAAAAAAGTATTAATTTTAACATTTCCCCTCTCTCTCTCTCTCTCTCTCTCTCTCTCTTTCTCTTTTTCTCTTTCTCTATTTCTCCTTTTCTCTTTCTCTTTCTCCTTTTCTCTTTATCTTTCTCTCTTTCTCCCCCTCTCTCTCTCTCTCTCTCTCTCTCTCTCTCTCTCTCTCTCTCCCCCCCTCTCTCTCTCTCTCTTTCTTTTTCTCAATTTTGATTGTAGGGGAATTTTCCCTAGAGGAGTGGGGTCTAGCACCGGAGCAAATATGCCTCTTTAAGTTTAACTAGTTGATAAAATTCCATTATGTTAATCAGTCTGTAGTAGGAGTCTCCCCCCTCAACCCCAGCTTTTGATGGTAAAGTTTGACCAATTAGTTTCTGAAAGCATTCTATAATGCGACAAGTACAGCCAGTCGCGAAAGTAAAGTGTGCTATCTTTCAAGTAACGTGTATAAAACCGACACGTGAGTGTAACAAGAAAATATATTTGACGATCCCTTAACATGGTCTCTGAACATCATCAGACACATTACTCCTTATAGACGCACATGGTCCAAATTCCGACAGACATATTGCGTCGTTTGGAAGAAGATGATGTACCTTTGGCCACTGGCAGTGTATTCTGGCCACCGGCAGATTTTTTTTCCGAGGAAATGGCATCTAACCTAGCAGGAATCGAAGAAAATGGAAGCAGGTGTGTTTTAGCTCCTGATGCTGACAATTCAAGTGGCACGTGCATTCAAGGTCGAGTTTTGGCTCTTGGTTCAGAGGAGAGCCTGGGAAAAGACAATAAATGTCATTTAGAAACATACTCCAGCCGTTTTAATTCAACAGTTCCTGATGCCAATAAAGGTAAGAACCATCCCAGCCAAGTATTTCATAAATCAAGAAACTTAAATTCACTGCTTATTATGTGAAGGACATCTAAATGACATATGGGTTCTTGTCCGAAAACTTTTATGCACAGTCTGTTTAAATGTCGGACGACAGTCTTAAGAAATTTACGTCGTATACTCTCTTGTGAGGATTTACACCTGATGTCGATGTCTTCAAAATCGATATGTCCTAGACTTATTTTGGTAATAGGTAAACTTATTTAAAATATTTGCAATATATGTCCTATGAAAGCCCACACAATTTTTTTTCGCTGTTTAGTACAGGATTTTGCAAAGTTTGACCAATTGTCATGCAATTTAGATATGATATTTTCTTGTAACAGAAATTTCGCCTAACGTCAAACAGGAGATTTGCTGCAAATGCCGTCTAGTCACTTGTTTTATTTATTTGTCTGCTAATAAACTAAAATTTTAAGTGAACACAGTTTAAAATGTTCGAGATCCTCTTCTTCAATGCCAGACTCCTCTAGGATCATCCCTAGTCAACCAAGAGGATGAAATATATACAGGCCTGCCTTGTGCCGAGTGCTAGGGCCCAGGCGAAGCCTGGGCATCTGGTATTATTATATTAAAATTAATAAAAACACCGTCTAAATTTGAAGATTAGAAAGTCGTCATGGAGATGGAAAGCTCTTTTACCAGTCCGCATGGCTTTATCAGTTCTTCGAAAAAATATTAAAAAAAATGTATATAAATTTTAATAGGGCGGTATTGCCTATTTTTCCTTGAAACTAGGGAAGTAGATGTCTTCAAAAGTCGATGTCTTCAAAATTGATATGTTCTAGACTTATTTTGGTAATAGGTAAACTTACTTAAAATATTTGCAATATATGTCCAATGAAAGCCAAGACAATTTTTTTTTCGCTGTTTAGTACAGGATTTTGCAAAGTTTGACCAATTGTCATGCAATTTAGATATGATATTTTCTTGTAACAGAAATTTCGCCTAACGTCAAACAGGAGATTTGCTGCAAATGCCGTCTAGTCACTTGTTTTATTTATTTGTCTGCTAATAAACTAAAATTTTAAGTGAACACAGTTTAAAATGTTCGAGATCCTCTTCTTCAATGCCAGACTCCTCTAGGATCATCCCTAGTCAACCAAGAGGATGAAATATATACAGGCCTGCCTTGTGCCGAGTGCTAGGGCCCAGGCGAAGCCTGGGCATCTGGTATTATTATATTAAAATTAATAAAAACACCGTCTAAATTTGAAGATTAGAAAGTCGTCATCGGAGATGGAAAGCTCTTTTACCAGTCCGCACGGCTTTATCAGTTCTTCGAAAAAAAAATAATAAACAAAAATGTATATAAATTTTAATAGGGCGGTATTGCCTATTTTTCCTTGAAACTAGGGAAGTAATCATTTTGGTCATAGATAAATGATACACAAAACATTGCTGACAGGCAAACACGCAAAGGGGATTTCGTGCCCTCCCTTAAGTTTTTTTCGATTTCCCCTGTCTTTTCCTGTCTTGCATGTAGCTAGCTAGTTCTCTCTGGCTTTTTTTAAGTTGCCCCCTCCCTACAACAAAAACACGCATTATACAATTGTAGTAAAAATTAGTTTTCCGATAATTTATTTAAATGTTTGCTGTTATTTATCTCTGTTTATCTGATCACGTCCAATAGATCACGTATTTTCTTTTGTTTAGAATTTCCACTTATTGGTGAGTAGGCCTACTTTTGCCGCCTGTCGGTACTGTCTGTCCTTGGTACTGGACAATCTGGTCAGACTATACACTAGTTTTACCGCATTTATGTACTTGGCCTTATTAAATTAAACAATTTTTTCTTTTTTTCTTCTTCCTAAGCAAAATTTTTGGTCATTTTAACGATTGGATTTTTTCTTCTTTGCTCCTCTTTTACTTTTCTTTTTGTCAAAATTTGACAATTACTTTCTAATTAAGTAAATAAAATGACTAGCGTCAATTACTTGGGTTTCCAGCAACACCCTGTTGAAGGATGTAATTATCATTTTTTTCTAATTCTGCCTTTTAAAAGTATAAATCAGGAAACAAAAAACTAAATCGACTAGAAAATCTTATAATGAACAAAAATTTTATGAACACGGCAAAAACTGAACTAAATGTTTCTGAGGCAATTTGTAAGTCAAGTGCTTAGTTTATGAGATTCAGAAATTAATTAATTGCTTGTATTGACACATTAATTAGCAATTGACAGATTAATTGCTGTATTGACACATAAAACATTTTTAGTCTTTAATGTAAGTTTCTTTTTTTATATTTTCGCTTGTGTTGCGGTGAGGACGGTTATTGGACATAGGGCCGAAATATTCATTTGAAGTTATAATTATACTGTCTGGAAAAAAAAGTAGAAAAAAAAATTCCCCATTGTTTCTAAGTGTGGTTCGTTGTTGGTGTATTCTCCAATATCTTACCGGAAAAATCCGAATAGTTTTTGATGTTCGCCTAATCAAACAGTTCGTGGTAACGAACTGTAGTAAGGAGCGACCCGGCTCAATAGTAACCAAAACTCTAAAAAATTGAATTTTGATATCAATAGCTACACCAAAAGAATCGCATTTTAATGCTGATTTCAAATATATAAGTTTCATCAAGTTTAGTCTTACCCATAAAAAGTTACGAGCCTGAGAAAATTTGCCTTATTTAGGAAAATAGGGGGAAACACCCCCTAAAAGTCGTAGGATCTTAACGAAAATGACACCATCAGATTCAGCGTATCAGAGAACCCTACTGTAGAAGTTTCAAGCTCCTATCTACAAAAATGTGGAATATTGTATTTTTTGCCAGAAGACAAATCACGGGTGCGTGTTTATTTGTTATTTTGTTGTTTTTTTTTTTTTTTTTGTTTTTTTTTTCCAGGGGTCATCGTATCGACCAAGTGGTCCTAGAATGTCGCAAGAGGGCTCATTCTAACGGAAATGAAAAGTTCTAGTGCCCTTTTTAAGTGACCAAAAAAATTGGAGGGCATCTAGGCCCCCTCCCACGCTCATTTTTTTCCCAAAGTCAACGGATCAAAATTTTGAGATAGCCATTTTGTTCAGCATAGTCGAAAACCATAATAACTATGTCTTTGGGGATGACTTACTCTCCCACAATCCCTGGGGGAGGGGCTGCAAGTTACAAACTTTGACCAGTGTTTACATATAGTAATGGTTATTGGGAAGTGTACAGACGTTTTCAGGGGGATTTTATTTTGTTCGGGGGTGGGGCTGAGGAGAGGGGGCTATATTGGAGGATCTTTCCTTGGAGGAATCTGTCATGGGGGATGAAAAATTCAATGAAAAGGGCGCAGGATTCTCTAGCATTACTATAAGAAAACAATGAAACTTAAAACGAACAGAGATTATTACGCATATGAGGGGTTCTAAAAATACTTTAGCATAAAGAGCGAGGTATTTAGAAGAAGATAAATACCTTGCTCTTTATGCTAAAGTATTTTTAGTAATTTCAACGATTTATTCTACGGCCTTTCTGATTCAGGGGTCATTCTTAAAGAATTGGGAGAAAAGTTAAGATTTAGTGTAAAGAGCGAGGTATTAACGAGGGTACAAACCCCCTCGTATACATAATAAAAATATAAGGTTATGAAAGTTTGTTACGTAAGTTAATTCTTAAGTTACGCATATTTTTTACTAATAAAACGTTCGTTAAAAATTAAAAGTTCTAGTAGCCTTTTTAAGTAACCGAAAAATTGGAGGGCAACTAGGCCTCCTTCTCCACCCCTTATTTCTCAAAATCGTCTAATCAAAACTAAGAGAAAGCTATTTAGCCAAAAAAAGAATTAATATACAAATTTCATTTTAATAATGTATGTGCGGAGAGCCAAAACCAAACATATATTAATTCAAAAACGTTCAGAAATTAAATAAAAAAAAACTGATTTTTTTAGCTTAAAGTAAGGAGCGACATTAAAACTTAAAACGAACAGAAATTACTTCGTATATGAAATGGGTTGTCCCCTCCACAATCCCTCGCTCTTTACGCTAAAGTTTGACTCTTTGCTACAATTCTATTTTTTAAAACAATTAAAAACTTTAACGTAAAGAGCGAGGGATTGTGGAGGGGACAACCCATTTCATATACGGAGTAATTTCTGTTCGTTTTAAGTTTTAATGTCGCTCCTTACTTTCAGCTAAAAAAATCAGTTTTTTTTTATTTAATGCGCTTAAAGGACAGATGAAGTCTTAAGTAAGTTAATAATTATAGATGGTAATAAACTTACCGAAGCTATGCATGTCAGGCCTTGAATTTCTTCAAACGATAATTTCGACAGGACCTGTGCCTGTCATCACGTTTTATTTTTCTATTAAGAGATTTGAATTTGAACCTGATGATGACAGTTACAGGTCCTGTCGAAATTATGGTTTGAAGAAGATCAAGACCTCACATCCACAGCTTAGGTAAGCTTATTACCATCTACCATTAGGTAAGCTTATTACTAGGTAAGCTTATAGCCCATTATTCTTTTTTGTATTTTGTATTTATGCCTAAACTTTGGAGTATATTCTTATGGAAGTAAAAAGTTAAAATTCAACCAAGTCATTTGAGACTCTATAACCTCAAAAAAAGAAAAAAGTTGTGCTTGTAATAGCACCAAATGATAGCCCTTTAAGTGAATCGTTCTAGGTTGCTAACTGCCACTGCAACCTGGATATCTTTACTAGGTTGTAGCTTTCATTGTAACCATGATGGTCTTATGAGATTGACGAATTAGAAAAATCAAGAGATTGACGAATGCTTTTTTTTTTATCTTTGAAGCACTTCTAGTGTGTGTTTTGCATAATATTACCTCTAGTTCTTCCAGTGATGCAGTCTTTTTGGCCTTTTTTCTTCTGTTTGTTCCCATTGGCATGACTGAGCTTTGGTTTAGATGTCATATCCATGTACTTGTGCTTTGTCATGAGTTATGATGAAAAACAATACCCTTTCGACCATATCTGGATTGTTGTTTACGTTAATTATCATATCCTGAAATTGACTTGTCTATCAGTCTATCAACATAGACTTGTGAAATTCAAGAGTCAAAATTTAAAATACGCTGGAGCACGTAACTTTATGCTTTATGCACCAAGATTTAGCACAGCTTCTTGAATACATTTTTTTTTTTTTTAGCAAATGTTTTTTCTGAAAGTAACCGAGTTAGGCCAAGAGTCTTATTTAATTAGCCTCCAAGTTACTAATTCATATAGAATTTTTAAATACAGCCAAAAATTTATTAATTTAATTTCATATTTTTATACGATTGTTTTTGTTATTTAGTTTTATCTATTTTAAGACGTAGAAATCGTTGACCTCGCCGAGAGCGAAACTGAGGATGTAGTCAGTGACGGCGCTTCAATTGTTCCAGGAAGGAGTTCTCTACCCATTATGACGGTGAATTCAAATTCTTCTTCATCTTCACAGTTCAGCCTCTCGGCTGAGCCCTTAACTGACCCCGACTTGTCTTTTGTAAGTTTATTAATTTCAGTTTTTCAAGCAGATGTTATGTTGCGCTTCTTTTCTGCCTCTATATGCAAATTTTTATCTCAATACGTTATATTGCACTATACGTTTTATACAGTTTCAGGGGGGATTGACTTGAAGAAAAGATTAGTTTATTCTTTTTCACTAATAGAAATATGAAAAATTGTGTACAACAAGTAATTGCTACAATTCTCAATTGTGACAGTGTGACAATGTCAATGTCATAACAAATAGCTGTCACTACAAATAGTTATGACAATATGACAAATAGTTGTCACAACAAATAGTAGAAATTGTCCAGATTTCTTTTGAAAACATCCTACTCTTGTGCAATCACAGCAGATAGCGGTCAGAAACTCATCATCTTTCTAAAACAAGACTTCTTGAAATATAACGGGCAACCTAGCGGGATTTTAAGAATATTTACAAACAGCAAACAGGTGTACGCGACAGGATAAGTCTAGTGCTAGACAGATGTCTAGCACTTGGGATAAGGGGAATGGGGGCTACCGTTTCCTAGCACAACGGATTTAATGATGAATAATCCCATCGGTACCCATCGAATGTGTTATCATGTTATCTACATTACTTGATATATTTTTCAGATCACTGAAATTAGCAATCGGTATGCCTGATTTTAGACATCTTTAAAGTTCTTAGTTATCGAAATTAGCAAATTGCTGCCCCGACTTTAGATTCACAGAAGGCCATCTCGGGTACCGAAGCGCCGACTTTGGTTATACCGTTTCGTTTGTTAAACATGAAACAGAACTTGATTTTCTTCTTGTTTATGTTGATATACTCGTTTTATGGGAGCTAAAAAGTCCTCTATGTATATTATCATATGTTGACTTTAATCAAGTAATATGCATTCACTTTTGAATAACAATACAACATAAGTAAATTAGGAAAAGAAGAATGATAACATTTTGTCTTTTAGACTGATGAAAGGAGAATGGGGGCAGTCATTCTAACAAAAATATGATTTTCTTATGTTTGATTTTAATTTTCAAGTTGTATCTCATGGAAAAATAACAATGGCATGTAAATGAGGAAACATATAAAGAAACTAGGAAATTTTTGGGCTTAGACCGCGCTTCACCATTTTCAGTGGGAGATAAAGGGGTTTGAAAAAAGGAGAAAAACCTTGAAACAATGATAAACTGATTCCAAAACAACCTTAAAAACCTGTCCTAATAAATCTGGCTTGCAGCGGTAGCTAGCAACCTAGTAAGAGACGATTATGTCCCATAGTAAAAAACAAAATAGGCCATAACTCCCAAAACTAGAGTCAGATCAAAAAGAAGTACACTATCGGAACTACCTTGTCCAATACTTCTATATAGGACACTAACTGTCCCTTGGCTTGAATAACCAAGAAAATTCATTGGCTTGAAAAACAAGAAACGTGGCTGCAAGCACAAAATTCTGAATCGACGGCATGTTTTTTTTTCCTTTTTTTTATCGCAGCTAGCGGGGCACTGGAAAACCATAGAGAGCTGTTTAATAGCTAATTTTAAGGACAATTGCTGCATACAGTGCCTTTTGAATTAAAGACAAAATAGTTTTTAAAATATAATCAATTTTTCACGAAAAACTGAGTTTTTCTATTGCGCCGTAGTAGCAAATGTTATTAACATCATATTACATATGAAGATCAAAATAGTGTTTTTAACGTAATAAAAAGTATGTAGATATAGTTATATAAAATTCAATAATTCTTTTAGGGACTTAAGAAAAAATTTATTTGTGAATTGAAACAATAGTAGTTCCTGAAAAATTTAAGTAATCTCTCAGCTCGAAGTTATAATTATCTCTTGGAACCAAACTTTTTTTTTTGCTTAGCTCCTAAAGCGTCTCTATAACCGTTGTCTTATATTTCCATTGTAAAAAATTCTTTTTTATTTTAGTTTTTAGTATTATTAGAGAACAAACTTAGTTTAATTGAAGTACAAAGCACACCATTAGAATAATATGAAGGATGGGTCTAGTTAATTAAAGATGGGAACTATGCAAGTTTAATCGGTGTCAAGGCTGTAGAGATGGCTGAAACCTGGTAAAGAATAAACCATGGGACATTTTGGATATAGTTAGCTGCCTCAGTCTTTGAAGTTGGTCTCTTACTATTCCAAATAAGAAAAAGCCATAGGCTTTTCTTGCTCAAATACATAAAGGATCAATATAGTTCATCATAAATGGTATTAGTCAAGTAGTTATTAATAGATTATAACAAAGAACAAATGCTTGCTCATAGTAACTGAAATATTAATTAATAGTATTAATCTTACCTTTAGTGACAGTATCATCATCGGTAAGTTTTCTAGGTTATGGTGCAATCTTTGACTTTGCAATATTTGAGTCCAGTTAGAGTAAAGAACGAACAGAAAGAGCCCATAGTAAGATAAAAGAGCCTTCTTCGCCCTACCTATAGGGCTATAGTAAAATGGGAAGGGACTCAGATTCAACTCAGTACAACCTAATAGTAAAATAATACAGATTCAACAAAAGCTATTGTAAATTTGGCCTCAAAAAATTTCCCCTTTACCCCTGTTAAATGAAATCCCCCAGAATTATATCTTTTTTCTATTTTGAAAGGCTTCTCAAAAGACCCTTGAGAGCCATCTTTAATAACTGGCTAAGAATATTTCTTTCTTTATGGGTTTGTGTTTCTTGTGATCCAGCTAGTGTCCAGCCAACTAA
This sequence comes from Artemia franciscana, assembly GCF_032884065.1. Taxonomy (NCBI): domain Eukaryota; kingdom Metazoa; phylum Arthropoda; class Branchiopoda; order Anostraca; family Artemiidae; genus Artemia; species Artemia franciscana. The sequence goes on from NC_088867.1 coordinate 51,600,103, forward strand.
TAACAAATATAATATTGTACTGTATATAAGATTGAATTGAGCAAACAAATCTTCTGCTTTCGTTTTTAATTAAAGGTTTGTGGTAATTTAAATTGACAAAAGCAGGCAAAAGTGCTCTACGTGAAAATTAGAAAGTAATTGACATCTATGTGAAACAGAAGAAATCGCTATTTATTAATATTATTTTAAATTTGTATGTCTTTACAACTTTCTATTGTTCTCGTATTAGGTGGTCGGTCCGTCCTCTAGAAAAACTGGTAGCCAAAGAATAAAAAAAAAATCGCAGCAAGTATTGTAAAAGCAGCTGACATTATTTTTTAACATTATTCTTTTAACATTATTTTTCAACAAATCTAGGGTTTTACGCGCAGAACGTTCTAAGCTCTGATATCATCAGACAGTTCTAAGCTCTGATTTCATCTACGTGAAATTTTGGAACCCAAAATTTCCAAAAATTGGAAATGGACTTGGAACCCAAAATTTTTGCCCCGCCCACCTAGAATTTGAAAAATACCTTTTTGGAGGGGTAATTCCATTGTAAAATGCCTTTTTTATATTTGTATCCGATGTATTGAAAATAATTTGCCCCCCCCCCCCCCAGGATATCGAAAAATACACTGGGTGTGTCTTGTAGCTCCTTTACAAAATTGCAAGTGGGAGAGGTTTCAAGTGGGCCTATTTCCACACAAGAAAGTTGGGAGATCTAGGTTTGTAATGTTATAAGGCTCCAAGGGGTATGATGGACAATAGGTTAAGATGGACAGGTTATCCATTACGGATCATCGGCTGCCAAAAATCGGCCATCCAGCTGGGGCCAACGAAAACTAAAAGTCTTCAACTGCGATGAGAGGGGATCATGAGGAAGGGCCTAACGAAAGTTAAATTGGACGGGGGAAAGGGAATGTAAGTCTTCTTTAATACAATAAAATTACAAAACTAGCCAGCAGGGTTGCGCATTTTATAGGCTAGAGAGCCAGCAGGGAGCCAAGCTCGATGTTGCCACTTAATATACAAGTAACTGAAAAAAAAGGATAAGATTATATAATTCCCCCCTCTATACATGAGACTAGTTCAGAGGCCACCAATGGGAACTTTTTGGTCTACTCAGTGCAGTTTTTAGAATCTGCACTCCTAGAAAAATTATTCCCAGAGGAGGCACTTTGTAGAAAACGAACCTTGTTTGACAATTTGGATGCGAAGCACCCGAATACTCAAGAAAACCGAAAGTTTCGGGAGGACAAGCACCTCCCTTGTTCAGCGCAATAAAGGAAGGAAAATTATCGGAAAAAAAACTAATAAAAACAAACAACGTTGAGAGCAAACAGAAAAAAAAACACAAAGAAGAACACATCCAAAGTGGAGAACCAACAAAAATAACAAACAAATAAAATCCAATATTAGCAGAATTTAAAAGCAAAAAAAGCTTAATTCCAAGAGCGAACCAAAAAAGCCCGTTCTCGATCTTAATTTTTTTAATTTTGATTTTGTTATGGAAGGTATTGGGTTTACGAAAATATTTTTTAAAATCCAAGAATAATATTGTTGCCACAAAGTGGACTGAAGTCACTTTCTCTTAATCTGAATGAGTGTGTCTTATCTACAGTGCTGTGATATTGTAAGCTTCTAGCCTTCTTACATTACTCTTCTCTTTAAAAAGTAAACAAAATATAGAGCGAAAACGCAATATTTGTCATATACAGTAGCAGGAGCGTATCCAGAAATTTTGTTTAAAAAAAAGAATTGAAAGCGCATAAAAAATTCGTTCATATGTATTTTGTTACGTTTTTACGAGTAGGACAATTTTTTAGGGAGAGGGAGGGCTCAAACCCGGTAAGCCCTCCCTTCTGATTACGGCCTTGTACGATAGTCTTGTTTACGGATAACAGTGTTCTTTGTTTATTTATTTATTGATAGCTTATGATAATATGTTCTTTCAGAATGTCTCTTGTTCCGATGATGAACCTGAGCAGAATGCAATTCGTTCCAGACCCCGTCCATTATGTAAATATTCTGCAGAGGAAAGGAAGAAGAGGTGGGAGGATTATTGAAAAATTCCCTCTGTAATTTCGGTGCCAGCAAAAGAAGAATTGTATTAATTTTATTTCTGGAGTATTTTAGAAATCTAGCGTTTGGAAAAAAGTCGCTAGATTTCTAAAATACTCCAGAAATAAAATTATTTCCAATTGAGGTAGATGTAGAATGGAAGAACAAATCAGGTACGGGTTGCACAGGGACTGGCATAGCTGATGGTACAGCTGGGAAGGACAGGCAAAGTCCATTAACTCCATTGTAACAAATATTATATATGGGACCTTCTTCTTGGAGTTCAATGTGTTCTGTACGGGTTAGGTGGATAGAAACACTGGGCACCTTGATAAAAATCTTCAGCCAGAAGAGGAGCTCCTCTTCCTGAATCCAGATACCAGATAACTTCCTAAAAAAGTAAAAATATTTTGAATATATGAATTGAAAACCGACTTTCATCTATGTTTTCTATAAACGAAAATAAATTTTCTAACTGATTAATTTTGAAGTATCTGCAAAAGAACAATGGATTAATTCTCTGCTTGGTGGGACTGGGCTCGGGGTTCAATTCCAATTGCTATAAGGTTGGGTGACAGGCTTTCTACATGTCACTGTAAAAAGACCCAGCAATTGAAAAATAAATTTTACGCCCTAAAAACCATTTATGGTTCTGGAGGATCTATATCCTGAATCCTCAACTTTAGAGGCCAAAAGATGTAAAAAAAAAACCTACCCGGTGCCTGAAGGAGAGTTGATAAAAATAAAGCAGCTTAATTCCAATTGTTACTTAAAATGTTAAATCTTACAAGGTTTTTTGATTCATCAAATAGCTACCAGTACCTAGATTAAGCTACAGAAAATCAGCAATTATGCTCGAATTGTTTGCATCTGCTGAATTTTTGTACTACTTCTCACCTCTTGTCAAATCCGTGATTTGATATTATACAAAACGTTTGCTTCTGAACTTTCATTTTTCTTTGACATGTTTTACAAAGAAGCAGAAGCTTTGTCTTTTCCAAGCTGATGTCAATGAAAGTTGAAAGAATTCAGATTTGATGTAATGGAAAAAGATGCAGTACATCACGAAAACATTTCCAAAAAAGGCTGTGCTTTCATAGCTCAATGGGAAATTTGACGGAGCTACAAATCTCATACCATATGAGAACTAGATATCACCGCATCTAACGCCAGTACAAATCTTTGTGGTAATTTCTGGCATTTGAGTGGCATATGCCCTTAAAAAACAAGGAGTTCTTAGCATTTTGTGGCTCAGAGTAAAAGTTGCATTTGTATATTTTGAAACTGGATATAAACAAGCATCTACCTGTCTAGATACAACATAGAGAAAAGGCATAAATATTAGGAGACTAGTTATTGACAAATCTATTGACTATTTTTACTTGTAGTTTATGCATTATTTGCATTCTATTTTTCCTCATAAGTTTTGCATCTCCACTATTGGCCCAAATAAACAACCTTTAGTATAGAAAAGGCCAATACGAAATGAGAAACCAAAAAAAATCCTATTAGTGAATTTTTATCTACTGGTTGCACTCTTAAAAAGTTGCATAATAAAAAGTAGAAAAATGTGGTTTTGTCCACACTTTTCAACTTTTCTGGTAAGGGAAAATCGTCCGTTTTGTACCTACTCTCCTCTGTAAGCATTTGTCCAATAATGAAAAATTTCTATAAATTCAAAAAGGTGAAATTCTTTTGTGAGTAAGACAAACTTTAAGGTGTACAATTTCATAAGAAACTTTATTAACTTTGATGACGCCATGGGAGCTTCAAAATACAGAAACTTTATTGACTTTGTGAATGGTACATGAGCTAGCTCAAAAATAAGGTACTCAACAAATATTTTACTAAATTATATCTTACTGTTTAGGCTTGTTTCTGAATATAGAATTACTGTAAGTTACTAAGTGACTTTTGAACTTAAAATGCTACATGTGAAACCTCTTGAAACTTGCGTTTAAATGCCTAAGCATTATACAAAAACAAAATCATTCGTTTTAAAACAGAACACTTAAAAAAAGAAGTAAACATGAAAGATGTTGATACAATAGCTGAAGAGGGTACCAGTGAATTACTAGTAAAATGATAGGTTCCAGGAAACAAGTAGGCCTGTGTTATAGTCTATTGTTGTGTTGTAGCTACTATTCTAGCATAGAAGTGCCATTCTAGGCTAGATACAAAATTTAATTTTCACTGGAAGTATAAACACAATGTGGCTTGGCCAGTATTAACTTGACTTAGGCCAGCAGTAATTCAAAATGATCTAACAGGATTGACTACTAAAACTATGGCTACCCTTCTTCAAGTACAGGCATGGATAAGGGGACCAAATACAGATTTAAAAAGCAGAAAATAATGGAGAGACTCAGCATTGAAGTACTTTCAGGTTGTAAGGCTTGAAACCCCAAAAGTGCACTCCTATAATTCTTCAAAACTGCAGCTCTAAGTGAGCCCAGAGCCAACTTATGGAGCATTTGAACTGTTAACAACTAGAATTCTTTAGTAAATTCAGCTCTAAAAACTAACTCACTTAAGAATTTCAACAATAAACTTGTCCTTTTCTAGAAAAATCAACTTTCTATAAATGACCTCTAGAGACATGACTAGAATCAACTACTAGATTAATAGGGCTTACTAAGGCTTCTAAATTAGAGAATGAAAATTAAAAAAATTCACAAAGAGACCACATCTTGTAAGTTAGAAACTGGTAATTTTTTTTCAAGAGTAATCAAGTTACTTGCTAAAATAAACAAATATCATGAAATTCCTCATTTAATATTTTTTTTCAAATACACTACTACTAATGTCAAAATTGAATCATAGCCCCACTCCCCCAGGTACAGCACTAGGGGGAGTGCCGAGACACCAATAGTGCCTAGGTCACAGGCAAAGTTTTGTTTTGTTTTTGGTTTTACTTTAATGACATTATGAACCAATGAATAATGAGAAATACAAAAAAAATAGAAGTCAACATAATCAGTAAAGTTGTGAATATTCACTATTGCTGTATCTAGAGATTAGAAAGTGGCCAGGTGCCAACATTTAAAGATGGTATCTCCCAAATTTCATAAGACAGAGCATGTGAATATACAGTAGCCAGCTTAGTGCTCAAAATGAAAAGGTATGCATAAAATTTTTCCAAACATAAGCTGGAAAAGTACAAATCTGTAGTTGGCTTCACTCCTGGAGAAGCATTTAATTCATAGATAGTTTAGTAAATAAGCTCTAAGTAGGATGACCATTGGATTTTTTTTTGTAAATTCAGCACTAAAAGCTAACTCACTTAAAAACTTCAACAATAAACTTGGCCTTTTCTAGAAAAATCAGCTTCCTATAGATAACCTCTAGAGACATGACTATGATGAACTACTAAATTAATAGGGCTTACTAAGCCTTCACCATTAGAGAATGAGAATAAAAAATTTCACAACTAGATTAAGAGTGTATATTGAGTCATCTAAACATGAGAATGATGAAACAGAAAAATTTCACAAAGAGACCACAGTATGTAGATAACTCATAATTTTTTTGAAAAGTAATTAAGTTACTTGCTAAAATAAACACACATCATAAGATCTCTCATTCAATATATTTTTTTTAATATACTACTACTACTGTCATAACGGAACCATAGCCCCAATCTCCCTAGTACAGCACTAGGGGGATTGCCAAGACACCAATAGTGCCTGGATTACAGGCATTTTTTTTTTTTTCAAATGATATTATGAACCAACTATTGATGAGAATAAATACAAAAAAAAAAAGCAAATCAACATAATTAGCAAAGTTATGAATATACACTATGGCTGTATCTAAAGATAAGGAAGTGAGACTGGTATGGTATTCAATTGTAAAGTTAGGCTGGCAGTTATCATGTTTGGAAATAGGGCTGAAAGGGGAATCATGTGATAGCCTATATTTATCTTTTAGATAGAAAATTATCCATCCTTCCCAAAGTTTATACAATAATTATAATACTTTTATACATTACCTTTTCTGAACTAAATACTTAAGTAACAATAGAAGAGTATTATATGATTTTCTGTTCAATACTGTTTCTAAATGTAATCGTTGTCATCAGGAAAATTGCATCTAATCCCCCTCCCCTAGTGGGGATAAATATAGCTCAGGCCTATTTAAAACTTTTCTGATTTTGTTGGGTTCTTTTAGAGTAGTATTGTACCCCAACTACTGATGAAAAATAAGTAAACAAGTAACACAGACCAACAGAATCAGCAAAGACTAATGTAACTAGTCTAAAGCAAGATACTTATACAAAGGAAATGCTATAACACTAATACCAGAAGAAAAGTGCAACTCAATGCTCTTTTATAATAAAATTCTAGCTGAGAGGCTTTTGACTCTCTTTTAAAACAGTTGTTTAGAGAATGCCACTTTAATGATTGAATTCCAAATCTAAATTATGCCCTGGAAATGTATTTTCAAGTTTATATCTCTACCTTTTGCCTATTCCTAGGGCTGGGAAAATTTTTAGGAGACATCTCTACTTCAAAGTCTACTGGAACTTGGGGAAAAATTTACTAGAATTTGGTATGTGGAAAGTCCTGTTTTATACATACATTTTTTGGGCTATATACTTGCAAATAGCCTAGGAGGGTAGATTTTGTTGGTACACCTTAAGAAATGGTAGACTATACCTTAGCAAGGCTAAGTAAGTATTTTACAATTTTTTAAAGTCATTTTGAGAACTTAAAAGTACCTTTTTTTTCTTTTGAGAATGCTAAAGGTCTATTGATTCCCTTTAGCCCATACTAAGATTTAAAGAATATTGTTTTTGAAATAGTTCTCAATAGGGAACTAGGCCTAATATTTTCTCATTAGGCTATAGTATTTTGTTTAGGGAAAGAATCCTTCTGTAGAATTACCATTTACAGCTCAGATCTACATCTGGCCTTATTGAGGGGGGAGTGGTAGAACACAATAGTCATTATAGCCAAGTGGCAGTTAGGCTATGCCTTGATGGAAATAGTGGCTTTCTGAATGGAGAATAAAATGGTAAGCTACCACTGAGTTGTTATTAGCCTAAAGTGTTCAGTCCAGAAAATCAGTCAAAAATAGTGTTGTCCTAATAGTTTCTTGAGAGCAAACAATTGCTAAACTGCAAAAGCCTATCATGAATCTTTTTGGCCTTATGAATAGTCCTAGACCTAAGCTAGTGAGGCGATGGAGGTAGCCTAGAGCTTTAAAAGCCATTTTTAGGCTTCAGATATATTTAAATACAACAACAAAAAACACTAACTAAGATTGCACTGCCTCTAACTTGGAAATTAAAGTTTATCCAATATGCCAAAAAAATCTAACAACCTACTTCTTTTAACTATCAAAAATTAGCCTACTTGTTGGTCTCCCATCTCAAGAGCTGACTGTAAATGACAGAATAGATGGTGCGAAAGAAAGCTTACTTATATAAAAAGGCACCTCCCGCTGGGAGACTGTGGAGTGGGGCGGCTGTGGGAGACAGAAAACTGCATCAAGGAGAGCACAAGGAGGGTGAGAAACAGAGGAGAATAAAATCTTAGGCGTTTACACTAAGGGAACAATAATTGTATATAATATATGTAAATATTTAGTTATGTATTTTTTTAAGAACGGTGTTATAATTATTTCTCAAATTTGGTATGCTACCATTTTCCGGTGTAAAAAAAACGTTCTAGATAGGTTGCAAATTTGGGAAAACTGGTCTAGAGTCGTAATATTGAAAAAAAATAATTCCTACGAATGTCGGTACAACTGTGTAGAGGAAATGTAATAAATATTGTTAAAACTGAGTGTATTTGCTAAATATTTTTTTGATTATAATTTAATTCGATATTCAATAACATAGAATAGTATGTCGGTGTAAATATATAAAAAGTTTGTCTGAATAAAATGAAATTAAATTTGCTTTGTAACTATAATTTTTCCCATTTTAAAAGAAAATATCATCAATCTAGAGCTTTGAAATCATTTCAACGCAATTAATTATAACTGATTGGTCTACAAAGCTGGTATTTTTTTTTCTGTAATCTGGAAATTGAGATGGTAAGATCAGAGTGCCCTTTTTAAGAACCAAAAAAATTAGACGGAAACTAGGTCACATACCCCCGCCACTTTTTTCCCAAAATCATCCTATCCAAATTTTGAGATAGCCATTTTGTCCACCATGCCTTTGGGTATGCCTACTGCTTCGACTTGAAGCAGGTATTGCTTGACCCTTTTGGCTTTTTGAAAGAATTCGACTCTTTCCACATGGAACTATGAGATAAATGTTACTGAATAATGAAACTCTCTTTGACATTTTACTTATGATTAAATATCTACGAGGAACAGCTGTGCGCAGTGTAAACTGAAAACGGCTTGACTAATTGATTTTTGTCAAAATCTTGTTTGGTAGGGAGGTGTCTTATCCATGACACTTTTTGCTATAATCATTTACATGGTTTTAAAAGGTTGCAAACACTCATAAAGGACTTGAACTGCATCCCGAGCGGTCGCTCTGCGATAGTGGTTTTAAAGATGGTGTAGCCCTTCTATCGCCTTTGCAAGAAGATATGCAGTAAAATATAGATCGCCTAGTAGAGAAGGCGATCTCCACTGGCCTGCAGATCAATACCAGAAAAACAAGTCATATTCAATAGTTAATAATTTCGTTGTTGGCATTTAGAAATCTAAGAATTTTGTTAATTTTGGTATTTTGACGGTGTTTTAACGGAAGATGGCAATTATGACACGGATAAAATTGTACTGATTGCTAGTGCATCAGAAGCTTTTCTCTGCTCCTGGCTGTCCAAACGAGATGATACCCACTTCAAGTTATAGAGACCAAAACCAAATGAAAAGTATACCAATAATAAAGCAGGTTTCAAAAGCAGAAGCATAAAGCTCCCTGTCGTTGACAAAAGTGCTATAATAGCATATTTGAGACATTGCGTCTAAAAAAGACACCGAATAAGAGCTTTCATCCAGGCCTCCTAATTTCTTTAATCCGCTTTTTATGAGACAAGGCACCACATCTATATTTCAATGCGTGTAGGTCCGTATCCAGGGATTATTCAGCTTGAAAACTTCCTGAAATATGCCTCTGACTCGTAAATTAAACTGGAAAATGCAGGTGGAATCTATTTCTCCTAAAAAACTGACAAACTGTGACTTGAAAATTTGTCTTAAGAATACAAGTAAACAAAACCCTTGCTTGAGACAGCCAAACACAGAAGGCAAGCCCCTTCTTCTTCATTCATATAATATCCTCCTCCCCCAAAAATGATAGTCCTGGATGCGGCTTTGAATACGTGGTAAACTAGTTTATAGAAAAGTATATTTTAATAAGATTATTTCAGACTCAGAAATATTCTCATCTGTGGGTAGCGCTACTATATAATGAAAAAAGTTTCCCTTTAGGGTCTGCCTTTTCAAACAACATCCTTCCAAATGTCAGGACATGATATATGGGAGAGATAATAAAATAGATCAACAAAATCAAGGAAAAAAAAATTACTTTTACCTCGGATGGTATAGCCATAACGTCAAAACACCCCACTACCACCCTGCTCCCATCTGTTTTTAGATTACTTTTTACTGATTTTTCACTCACATTTTTTTTCACTTTTTTTTTTAAATTCGGCACTCGCCAATACCAATAGCTGAATATGAATGCCTTTTTTCATTACCGGAAGGCAAACCCCTGCTTCTTCATTCATATGATATCCCCCCCCCAAAAAAAGGAAAGTCCTGGATACGGCTTTCAATACGTGGTAAGCTAGTTTATAGAAAAGTATGTTTTAACAAGATTACTTCAGACTCAGAAATATTCTCATCAATGGTTAGCACTACCCACTACCATTATAAAAAAAGTTTCCCTTCTTCATATAAGTTACAGGCTACATTGGTTACATATGAAACACAACTTGAACATAAGAACAATTTTATTCCTGTAATCATTTATAAAAAAAAAAAAACTGTTTTAACAAACATACAAAGATTTTAACTGCACTTTCAGCAGAAATGACAAGAGTTAATACCCGTCGAATAATGTAAGCAAAATTGGTAAACGAAGTTAAGGAGTGGGAAGAAAAAAAATTTAATTAAAACCTCAATTTTATAATCAAGTTTATACGAAAGGATAATTTTTGTAAGGATTCATAAGGCAGGTGCATGTCTTCAAACATTTTCTACAATCAAGCCCCCACTAAAAAAACTTGAAGTAACAAGAACATCGCAATAAAATTATTTTAGCCCTTTCGACCAAGTTAAAGTCCATTCCTACCCAAAAACCGTGATTACCTAAGATTTTTCTTTGAGCTGATCCAAAATTAAGAAGTTTTTAAGGCTTCGGTAGCAGCGTGGGACTGGGAAAATAAATAAGGAAAACTAATTAATTATGTCTGACAATCCTTTTCGTTCCTAAAATTTTGAACATCAGGACAACTGCATTTTCAAAGAAAAGCTACACATTCTAAAGCTGTTTGGTGCTTCCATCTGTTTTTAGATTACTTTTTACTGATTTTTCACTCACACTTCTTTTTTTTAATTTGGCACTCGCTAGTACCAATAACTGAATATGAATGCTTTTTTTTCGTTAAAAAATATATTCCATTTTTTTCCTAATTTTTTAAAGATATGTATAGTTATTTACGGCGGATTAACTAATTCAAATATCCAAATTTATTTTTGGGGTACTTGGTACTTTAATAAGTTAAATAAAAAAAATTTCTCACTACAATTAAGCACACAAAAGTCTTAAATTACAAACTTCATTGAGCGGAAACATCCCCTAGGAAACTGAAAAGATATTGTATACAATAGTTTATACTGGAGCGTTCCGTTTACAAACTTCGAACATATTATAATCAGGTACACGTTACACAAAACAAAACAAACCTTAGATGTAACAAAGAAGGAGCAGATAACTCCTCGATCAAGATATAATGATTTTTCTTAAGACTAACAAAAGAATAAACAGAGATTAAGCCGTATGAAGGTCATCGATTCAGGGTCGATAGTGTTTCTGCATTGCATAGATTAAATTGCAACCTTTTGAGGTTTGTAGGTTAATGAACATACATAGTCCCACTGAACCCCCAAAACTACCACCGTTTATTATGACGATGATGACTTAAGTCCGATCCATACCCGTTAATAAAAGCAAAGAGTGCGTTCAAACCTTGGACTTTAGCTGAAGTACAGTCAACTTCAAGCATTTTACCCTCCATAGTCACAACCACTCTGACTACCCTCGAATTATAGTTGACTTTTTGGAACTTCTGTCCCCAAGAAGAGTCAGTGCGTAGTCATTTAAGGATATTGAGAACTTCACTTATTGATTTTAGGATTTTTGATAAAGATTTAAGAAAATAGTAAGTTTCTGAAGGACAATCAGTTCGGCCATTCTAAAAGTTTAAGATGTGGAATGTAGTTGTACTTGTCTCGAAAGAGACTATTGTACTACATTTAAGTTGAACTTGATTTGAAAATCCAGTAATTATTCATTTTTCTTAATTATTGATGTGCTGAATTTAAGTCCATATGTAGCTGTCCGAATAAAATTCCTATTGGTCGAACTGAATCTTAATGTAGTTAAAAAGATTCCGTAGAAATTCCTCTGAAAACTTGCCCTTACAATTTAACAGTTACTTTACTGATTCAGAGCAAACTTTTGACGTTCCTACTTCGTCAGAACTATCAAACTACGGAACGTCAGAACAGTGCAAACTACGGTTGCCTTGACTTTAGTCAAGTCAAGCAAAGCCAAATATCGTAGTTCAGGATCCGAGCGCACTCGATTCTTGACATGATTATAACGGCAGTAATATATCTCGTAAATGATTTGGTGAGTTGAGTTATACTCAAATTTCAAACGTAATTTTTGTAACTGTCCAAGCAACAGTCTTCCTACCTACATGCCGAATAAGGGTTTAAATAATATCCCCCGCGTTCAGAATAGCTAATTGTAATTTATTACAATTATTCATAGAATAATGGCAGTTATAATAGTTTATTGAAAAATAAGTTTATTACTAAAACTAACAATCAATAGAATTAATTTTACGCGAGTTAGTTGAAAATTGGAAGAAATGATCAAAGTCTAATGATTTAGCTTTCCCTCTCTATACACCTATGCTGTTCCTATTGCATAAAAAAACGGAATTTAAATAAAAAATGGAATTAATTTTTTTTAGCCCCATGGCACCTTTTGAGAAAGATTTCCAACAGGAAGAATTTTAATCTATCGTAATAGATAATCTAAAATTTCCTATTGAGATAGGAACGCACTGCAACTTATTAAGCACATTAAGACGCACGGGTAAACGACCAATTTAATATGTTTTAATAAACGCTTTCGAATGTAATCTAATGATTGTAACTGTCTATAGAACGCCAAAGTTATAAAAAAAAAATCCGTAATTACACATCTATAAGCTAGTTGTACGGTACAGTGTAACGAGAATGCAAATTAATACTGCTGACAAAAAAGAAGTCAAATGATAGTACCAACAAAACAAAATGAGGCTATTATAGTATCATTTACCATTTTGCATGACATTATTGTAGTATCATTGGTATTATAATGAAAATGAGAATGCAAATTAATACTACCGGCAAAAAAAAGTCAAATAATAATACCAACAGAACAAAATAAACTGATTCTCATCTGAAATTATTATTTAGCTAAATTTTAGCTAATTCTAACCCCACGAATTTTACGGATTATTTTTTTCATTGCACCATTGCACCACAGGGTACATATAAATAAAAATCCTTGTGAACAAATTTGGACTGTGCTTTCTTATTATTGATTAAGGTCACAGTTCAACTCAAATGTCCTCACATCCACTGTCATATACTTTTCAAACTAAAAAATAGCCATTAAAATCATACACTTCAGTAGCGCGAGTTTGACATTATTATCAACAGAGAGCATGAGCAGTTCATAAAGACTGGCTCTTTATCGACAGGCGTGGCTATAGCGCAGACTTAAGATGGTGTTGAGAAAGTAGCAGGGAAAACAAGAGGTTTTTCCAATTTCTTAAGAATGACCCCTGAATCACAAAAGCCGTAGAATAAATAGTTGAAATTACTAAAAATGCTTTAGCGAAAAGGGCGAGGTATTCGGAGGAGGTGAGCCCATCATATGCGTAATAATTTCTGTTCGTTTTAAGTTTTAATGCTTCTCCTTACTTTCAGTTGAAAAAACTTTCATATTTATTTTTTCATTGTTATTTTTTTATAAATAATGCTAGAAAATTCCGCACTCCCTTCATGAAACTTTTCTTCCCCCATGACAAATTCCTCCAAAGAAAGTTCCTGTAACATATCCCCCTCTTCTCAACCCCCCTCCCCTCCACCTAAAAATCCCCCTGAAAACGTCTGTACGCTTCCAGATAATCATTACTATATGTAAGCACTGTTCAAAGTTTGTAACTTGTGGCCCCTCCCACGGGGACTGTGGGGAAGTAAGTCGTCCCTAAAGACATAGTTATAAGGTTTTTGACTACGCTGAATAAAATGGCTATCTCAGAATTTTGATCCGGTGACTTTGGGAAAATAGTTAGTGTGGGAGGGGGCCTAGGTGCCCTCTAATTTTTTTGGTCACTTAAAAGGGGCACTAAAACTTTGAATTTCGGCAGAATGAGCCCTCTCGCAAGATTCTTGGACCACTGGGATTTGTGTTCTTTTTCAGGTAGCATCTATTCTTGCCACTTATGTCTTTGTACTGATGTAATTCAAGAACAGTGACTAGCAGTACAAAACATACAATGCAAAATATTTTTGATATGTAGTGCTTCATTGTATTATTATGATATGGACATTAATAAATTATATTCGGTGGATATCATATTCGGTGTTTTAGTATTTCGAAATTCGTCACAAATTGTTTGGCAAACAATTCACTAATACATGGAATTATTTAATTTGCGTTAAAAGTAAAGTTGTGCGTTTGTTGGGTGCTTTGCGATTAAATGTCTAATTAATTAGCCAATTGGAGACCTCTGCTGTTTCCCTACGCTATGTTGCAAAGTTTCTCGGAGCCTGACTCGTCGATTTTCTTTTCTTCCATAACAATACATGCTAATGGCTTTTCTTACAGCAGTGTTCTGTAGGATTTTAAGTGGTATTAGGGCTGATTTCTTGGCTGTACAACTACAACTACTAACAACTCACAGCAGCACCAAGCCACCTAAGGCCAACACAGCTGCGCACGCTCTTCCTCTATCTCAGTCTATTCAAAGCCTCCCTCTTTACACCCTCCCATGAAATTCCTATTTCCTTTAATCACTCTTTATGACATCCTTCCACCCCAACCGCGGACGATTTCTTTCTGTTTAACCTAAACAATTGGCCAAAAAGGACAATCTTCGGCAATCTGTCATCCCTGTTTTTTTTTTTTGTTTTTTTTTTGTTTTTTTAAGAAAGAAGAGTTTTATTCATCAACAATAGACAAAAAATAAAACCTGGAGCAAAGCTTTTTTAGGTAAAACGATCATCCCTCTAGACCTATATATAAATCAACTTATGAAAGGTGATGACAATTAAACACCAAAAACAAAAACAGAAACGACAAAAAATCAAATAAAAAACCATTTGATACCATCCATCATCAATCCATCAAACCAAAGATCAAACAATGGTCTTTCAGCAAACTTCGGAACTTACGAACTTAATATCTGCTAAAGTATTACAGGCACTAGGATAAACATGGGACACAAAAAACTTTGATCGCGTAGTAACTACTTTAGGATCCTATACTGACTTGAAATCCTTGTATTACGCTCGTGAGCACTTTACCAACCGGTAAAGAAAAGACCGCTGAAGCACTTTGCCAACAAATTGTTTTAGAACTTACTAGCTGTGTATGTATAGGAGGGAAATAAAATGTCCCTAGGATATTATCTGGGAAAATATGCTTAAGTTTTCTTATTATTCCGATGAATAATCTTGGCAGAAATGTGATGAACATGATTGTTAAAGCTGATGCACTCGTCAGTACAATTCCAATAAACTTCACTGATTTAGCACGTAAGATGATGTTTCCACTTAACTGGATCTGCTCAATCCAAGGATAATAATTATGAAATGTACTATTTATCACCAAGTAGCTGTTCTTGTGGTTCAACTTTAGTTTATTCAGTCTCATCCATTTTTCAACTTTTAGCATACCACTTTTCAAAAGATTTAGCAGCTCCTTTTTTGTCCTATCAGCCACCGTATAATGAGTATCATCTGCAAAGCTCTGTAAAAATAGCCTTAACCTTAGATACTAGACTAGTTAACAGACCTCAGCTTACCAGCCACTTATCCAAATCATTTACATAGATAAAAACAATAGGGGGCCCAGAACTGATCCTTGAGAAACGTCACGTTTTATATTTTGGTCACTTGATTTAAAATCCCCTATTTTTACGCACTGGGTCCATTTATTCAGAAAAGAACTTAATAATTGCAATAAATTACTCCAAATACCACAATTCTCCAACTTTTTCACCAATAAATAACATTCCACGCAGTTAAAGGCCTTCTTGATGTCTAAGAATACTGACGCATTTTTCAGACCACAGACCAATGCATCATTAATGAATGACATTAAAAATAGCCTGCTTGATCGACATCGCTTTCGTAAAGCTAAATTGAGCAGAGCAAAAAAATAGTCTTGAATCAAGGAAGTTCACAATTCACTCATATATTTAAGAGTTATCTCCTTCAAACAAAGGTTTCACCTGTTTTTTTTTACACTTCAAATTTGAACACTCATTAATTAAAAACACGAATTCCATACAGATCACAGGGTAAACACCACGGAAAACCTTTAGAGCAATGAGTTTAGATCCAGCTGCATAATTTTTCATATTTTTAACAACTTCAAATGCTATAATTAATTTTACTGGCTTCATTATAAGCTGACACATCACATTCTTCAGGAATAAACTGCGTAGACGGACCATTATTTTGCTCGAGCGAGACACTCGGTATAATTTTAGATTCAACGTAGAGAAGGTTCATAAACCGATTCGATCGATATTCATACTACCCGGAATAATTTCACCCACACGAGACCCCAGAAATTAAGATGTTCTAAAAAACCTTTTAATTCCTCCTCCCCATAACTAGTGTACACATATTGTCTTTTGGTGACATAATCTTCCCCCCCCCTTTAATTATTCTCTGAAAGTTTCAACTCAATACCCAAATCAGCTCTTGAGATACACTATTTTGACAATGTACATGAACATAGCGTCTTTTGGTTTAGTTTAAATTTCCCCTTAATAATGTACACGGAATAGTATGGTAGTAGTTGTAGTAGCATTGATAGCATGCAAATTTCTGATCGTTTTTTAAATTCTATATTTGTTAAATAAAAAAAAACGAGTTTTTTTAACTGAAAGTAAGGAGCGACATTAAGACTTAAAACGAACAGAAATTACTCCGTATATGAAAGGGCTGTTCCCTCCTCAAAGTCCCGCTCTTTGTGCTAAAGTTTGACTCTTTCTCTCAAATCTACTCTTTAAAACAGTGAAAAACTTTAGCGGAAAGAGCGGGGAGTTGAGGAGGGAACAACCCCTTTCATATACGGAGTAATTTCTGTTCGTTTTAAGTTTTAATGTCGCCCCTTACTTTCAGTTAAAAAACTTTTTTTTTAATTTAATTTCTGAACGTTTTTGAATTAGTGCATGTTTTGATTTTGGCTCTCCGCACATGAATATTTAGACCGAAATTTGCATTTTTTTTTGGGGGGGGGGGGCTAAATGGCTTTTTCTTAGTTTGATCGGACAATTTTGAGAAAAAAGGAGTGGGGGAGGAGGCCTAGTTGCCCTTCAGTCTTTTGGTTACTTAAAAGGCAACTAGAACTTTTAATTTTTTACGAACATTTTTATTAAAAAAAAAAATACGTAACTTCCGAATTAACTTCTGTAACGAACTTCTATATTCGTATATTTTATTACGTATATGAGGGGGTTTGCCCCCTCTTTAATACCTTGCTCTTTACACTAAAGCTTAAATTTTGTCCCAATTCTTTAAGAATGACCCCTGAATCAGGAAGGCCTTTGAATAAATGGTTAAAATTACTAAAAATACTTTAGCGTAAAGAGCAGGTATTTAGGAGGAAATGAACCCCTCATATGCGTAATAATTTCCGTTCGTTTTGTTTTAATGCTGCTCCTTACTTTCAGTTGAAAAAACATTTTACATATTTATTTTTTCATTGTTTTTTGTTTTAAATAATATTAGAAAATCCTGCACCCCTTCATGGAAATTCTCTCATCCCATGACAAACTCCTTCATGGATAGATCCTCCTACGTAACCCCCTCCCCTCAATCCCCTCCCTATCCAAAATTCCCCTGAAAACGTCTGTACACTTTCCAATAGCCATTACTATATGTAAACACTGGTCAAAGTTTGTAACTTGTAGCCCCTCCTCCGGGGACTGTGAGGGAGTAAGTTGTCCGCAAAGACATAATTATTAGGTTTTTTGACTATGTTGAACAAAATGGATATCTCAGAATTTTGACCCGTTGACTTTGGGGAAAATGAGCGTAGGAGGGGGTCTAGGTGCCCTTCAATTTTTTGGTCATTTAAAAAGGGCAGTAGAACTTTTAATTTCCGTTAGAATGAGCCCTCTCGCAACATTCGAGGACCACGTGGTCGATACGATCACAATGGGAAAAAAAACAAAAACAAATAAACACGAACCCGTGATCGGTCCTCTGGCAAAAATTACGAAATTCCACATTCTTGTAGATAGGAGTTCGTTTCCACGAATTGTTTGATACTGGGAAATCCGGCGGCACCCCTTCACGGAAAATTATCTTCACCAATAAAAAATTTCTTCATGGAGATATCCTCCCACGCAAGCCCCACTGTGGGGGATGTAGATATCATTCATGGAAATATGCTCCCACCTAACCCGGGGACTGTGGGGGATTAAGTCATCCTCAAAGATATGGTTATTAGATTTTTCGACTATGCTGAACAAAATGGCTATCTCAAAATTTTTATCCAGTGACTTTGGGAAAAACATGAGCGAAGGAGGGAGCCTAGTAGCCCTCATTTTTGGTCACTTAAAAAGAGCACGATAAATTCTAATTTCCGTTCGAATGAACCCTCTTGCGAATAAGCACAACCCAAGAGAAACCATCTTTATATTCTTGACACGGGCAGAACTTGACGTATTTGTAAGACTTATTTCTTAGCATTGGGTATTGCTAGGGAAGAGCAAGATCAAATCTTTTTAAGGAAGCTGGTCGCAGATAATCTACAGACCTCCATCCCCCCTTAAAAGGGAAAATATGTTAAAATGCACACAATAATTGAAATTGAAGACTAAGTCTACTTTATCCTACCTCAAATCGTGTTTCACCCCCTTTTCATAGGGAAATGGATGCCCCCTTCCCCCCCCCCCCAAAAAAAAAGAAGAAAGTATCGAACAGCAAACTCCACAGGCACTATTATTTTTTTTACTTTTACTTCGAATTGTATTTGTATTTGCAGTAGTTGTAAATTGCAAAAACCTGTAACTATGTTTATTAATAAAGTCAGAATCAAACAGTTCGTGGTAACGAACTGCAGTAAGGAGCGACCCGGCTCAATAGTAAACGAAACTCTAAAAACGGAATTTTGATGCTAAAAGATACATCAAAAGAATCGAATTTTCACGCTGATTCTAAATATATAAGTAAAATATATAAGTCAATTAATTTAGTCTTTGTCATCAAAAGTTACGAGCCTGAGAAAATTTGCCTTATTTTGGAAAATAGGGGGAAACATCCCCTAAAAGTCATAGAATCTTAACGAAAATCACACCATCGCATTTGGCGTATCAGAGAACCCTACAGCAAAAATTTCAAGCTCCTATCTAAAAAAATGTGGAATTTCGTATTTTTTGCCAGAAGACAAATCACGGGTGCGTGTTTATTATTTTTTTTTTGATTTTTTTTTCCCAGTGGTCATCGTATCGACCAAGTTGTTCTAGAGTGTCGCAAGAGGGCTCATTCTTACGGAAATGAAAAGTTCTAGTGCCCTTTTTAAGTGATTAAAAAAATTGGAGTCCCCTCCGCAATCCCTCGCTCTTTACGTTAAAGTTTGACTCTTTGCCACAATTCTACTTTTTAAAACAATTAAAAGCTTTAGCGTAAAGAGTGAGGGATTGCGGAGGGGACAACCCATTTCATATACGGAGTAATATCTGTTCGTTTTAAGTTTTAATGTCACTCCTTACTTTCAGTTAAAAAACTATTTTTTTTTATTTAATCAGCGTCAGGGTCTAAAATTTCATTTTATCTCAAAAGGGGAAATACGTTAAATTGCACAAAATTCTTGACACTGAAGACTACATCTTCTTTGTTTTACAGCAATATGTACATTAAACCTTTTCTATTGGGAAATGGATCCCCCCTCCCGAAAAAAAATTAACCCGTAATGTATATATTGAAGCAAAAAGTATTCTCTGATAATTTAGTAGGAACATTAGACGGGTTGTAACTAAAGCAATTTTGCATGGTTTCAGCTTCTTTCAATTACTGTTTTCACATTCTTATTGGGTTGAAATATTTCCATCCAGTCATAATTAAATAAAAAACATGTTTTTTTTTAACTGAAAGTTAGGAACGACATTAAAACTTAAAACGAACAGAAATTATTCGGTATATGAAAGGGGCGGTCCCCTTCTCAATGCCCATCTCTCTACGCTAAAGTTTGACTCTTTCTTATAACTCTATTTTTAAAACAATAAAACACTTTAGCGTAAAGAGCGGGGTGTTGAGGAGGGGATAGCCCCTTTCATATACGAAACAATTTCTGTTCGTTTTAAGTTTTAATGTCGCTCCTTACTTTCAGTTAAAAAACTTGTTTTTTTTTATTTAATTTCTGAACGTTTTTGAATTAACCCAGGTCTTGATTTTGGCTCACCGGACATGAATAGTTAAAACGAAATTTTTATATATATATTTTTTTTTTTTTTTTGGCTAAATGGCTTTCTCGAAGTTATGAATGATCGGACGATTTTGGGAAATAGGGGCAGGGGAGGAGGTTTAGTTACCCTCCAATTTTTTTGGTTACTTAAAAAGGCCACTAGAACTTTTAATTTTAATTACTAAAGTTTTTATTAGTAATAAATATACGTAATTTACAAATTAAATAACGTAACGAACTTCTATACTCGTATGTCTTTATTATGTATATGAGGGGGTTTGTCCCCTCGTCAATACCTTGTTCTTTATAGTAAAATTCAAATTTTGTTCCAAGTCTTTAAGAATAACCCCTGAATCACAAAGGCCGTTTAATTAGAATAAATATTTCTTTTGAAATGGCTGAAAATACTTTTGCGTAAAGAGCAAGGTATTGAGGGGAAGACGAACCCCCTCATATACGGAATAATTTCTGTTCTTTTTAAACTTTAATGTCGCTCCTTACTTTCGGTTAAAAACTTTTTTTTTATTTAATTCCTGAACTTTTTTGAATTAATGCAGGTTTTGATTTTGGCTCACCGTATATGAATAATAAAAACGAAATTTGCATATTAATTTTATTTTTTTGGCTAAATGGCTTTCTCAAAGTTTTGATTGGACGATTTTGAAAAAAGGTGATTAAGGGAACCTGGTTACCCTCTAACTTTTGGTTACTTAAAAAAGCCACTAGAACTTAATTTTATTTACGAACGTTTTCATTAGTTATACATATGCGCAACTTACAAATTAGCTTACGTAACGAACGTCTATGTTTGTATAGTTTTATTACGTATATGAGGGGGTTTGCCCCCTCGTCAATACCTCGTTCTTTACACTAGAGTTCGAATTTTGTTCCAATCCTTTAAGAGTGACCCCTGAATCACAAAGACCGTCTAATTAGAATAAATAGCCCTTTTAAATTACTAAAAATACTTTAGCGTAAAGAGCGAGGTATTGAGGAGGAACGAACCCCTTCATATAAAGAATAATTTCTCTTCGTTTTGAGTTTTAATGTCGCTCCTTACTTTCAGTTAAAAAAGTTGTTTATTTAATTTAATTTCTGAGCGTTTTTGAACTAATGCAGGTTTCAATTGTGGCTCACAGCTCTACTTTTTAAAACAGTAAAAAACTTTAGCGTAAGGAGTGGGACGTTGAGGAGGGGACAGTCCCTTTCATTTACGGAATAATTTGTGTTTGTTTTAAGTTTTAATGCCGCTCCTTACTTTTTGGTTAAAAAAACTGTTTTTTATATTTAATTTATGAACGTTTTAAATGTATGCAGGTTTTGATTTTGGCTCACTGTACACGAATAATTAAAAGGGAATTTGCATATTAATTTTCCGTTTTGTAACTAATAATAACCTTATAATAACCTAAGTTTGATTTTTGTTTCAAGTATTTAAGAGTGACTCCTGAATCACAAAAGCTGTTTAATTCAAATAATAGCCTCTTTTAAAATTAAATAAAAAAAAACTTTTGCGTAAGAGCGAGCTATTGAAGAGAAGCAACCCCCCTTAAATGCGTAATAATTTCTGTTCACAGTAAGTTTTAATGTTACTCCTTACTTTAAGTTTAAAAAAAATTATATTTAATTGCTGATTGTTTTTTTTAAATAATGTTGTGAAATCCATTTCCCCCTCTGTGAAAAATTCCCTTCCCCCACGGGAAATTCCTCCATGGAAAGATTCTCCCACGCAACTAAACTTCGCAATGTTTGCGGAACTAATTTTGTAAGGCATAGTAATAGAACAACCAAAGAGTTCGAAACTTTTTATATGAATATATAAGTTATAAGTTGAGCAATTCTCGAATGACTGAAATGAATGAATGAACGAAAGAAAAGATGTTTGCCATCAGACGAATCAGATTCAAACTCATTTGAAGAATAGAACTTCACAGGTAGAGATTTTGTTCTTTGTGAAAATCAGATGTAAAAATGGCCAGCCTAGAAGCAATGGTAATGTATTTTCAATTTATTGAGTGGCACATACGCATTATACCAAACACATTCAAGAACTGAAATTAGGTTATTCATAAAGAAATATACCAAAATATGATGAAAATATATTTTAGTAAGAAAATAATGGAAACTACAACAATAAAACTTAACCAATAATGCTATCCAGTGTCCGCTGGATTATTTCTATATTTATTTCTTTTTATTGTTTTAAAAAGTACAACTGTGACAAAGAGTCAAACTTTAGCGTAAAGAGCAGGGCGTTGAGGAGGGGACAACCCCTTTCGTATACGGAATAATTTATGTCCGTTTTAAGTTTTAATGTCTCCTTACTTTCAGTAAAAAAAATTATTTAATTTTTATTTAATTTCATTTTATTTATTTTCTGAAAGTTTTTGAATTAATGCAGGTTTTGATTTTGGCTCACCGTATATGAATAATAAAAACGAAATTTGCATATTAATTTTATTTTTTTGGCTAAATGGCTTTCTCAAAGTTTTGATTGGACGATTTTGAAAAAAAGGTGATGGAGGGAACCTAGTTACCCTCTAACTTTTGATTACTTAAAAAAGCCACTAGAACTTTTAATTTTATTTACGAACGTTTTCATTAGTTATACAAATGCGCAACTTACAAATTAGCTTACGTAACAAACTTCTATGTTCGTATAGTTTTATTACGTATATGAGGGGGTTTGTCCCCTCGTCAATACCTCGTTCTTTACAGTAGAGTTCGAATTTTGTTCCAATCCTTCAAGAGTGACCCCTGAACCACAAAGACCGTCTAATTAGAATAAATAGCCCTTTTAAATTACTAAAAATACTTTAGCGTAAAGAGCGAAGTATTGAGGAGGAGACGAACCCCTTCATATAAGGAATAATTTCTGTTCGTTTTGAGTTTTAATGTCGCTCCTTACTTTCAGTTAAAAAAGATGTTTATTTTATTTAATTTCTGACCGTTTTTGAACTAATGTAGGTTTCAATTGTGGCTCACAACTCTACTTCTTAAAACAGTTAAAAACTTTATCGTAAAGAGTGGGACGTTGAGGAGGGGACAGCCCCTTTCATTTACGGAATAATTTCTGTTTGTTTTAAGTTTTAATGCCGCTCCTTACTTTCAGTTAAAAAAAATGTTTTTTATATCTAATTTCTGAACGTTTTAAATTTATGCAGCTTTTGATTTTGGCTCACCGTGCACGAATAATTAAAAGGGAATTTGCATATTAATTTTCCTTTTTGTAACTAATAATAACCTTATAATAACCTAAGTTTGATTTTTGTTTCAAGTATTTAAGAGTGACTCCTGAATAACAAAGGCTGTTTAATTCAAAGAATAGCCTCTTTTAAAATTAAATAAAAAAACTTTTGCGCAAGAGCGAGCTATTGAAGAGAAGCAACCCCCCTTAAATACGTAATATTTTCTGTTCACATTAAGTTTTAATGTTACTCCTTACTTTAAATTAAAAAAAATTATATTTTATTGCTGATTGTTTTTTAAATAATGTTGTTAAATCCATTTCCCCCTCCGTGAAAAATTCCCTTCCCCCACGGGAAATTCCTCCATGGAAAGATTCTCCCACGCAACTAAACTTCGTAATATTTGCAGAACTAATTTTGTAAGGCATAGTAACAGAACAACCAAAGAGTTCGAAACTTTTTATATGAATATATAAGTTATAAGTTGAGCAATTCTCAAATGACTGAAATGAATGAATGAACGAAAGAAAAGATGTTTGCCATCAGACGAATCAGAATCAAACTCATTTGAAGAATAGAACTTCACAGGTAGAGATTTTGTTCTTTGTGAAAATCAGATGTAAAAATGGCCAGCCTAGAAGCAATGGTAATGTATTTTCAATTTATTGAGTGGCACATACGCATTATACCAAACACATTCAAGAACTGAAATTAGGTTATTCATAAAGAAATATACCAAAATATGATGAAAATATATTTTAGTAAGAAAATAGTGGAAACTACAACTATAAAACTTAACCAATAATGCTATCCAGTGTCCGCTGGATTATTTCTATATTTATTTCTTTTTATTGTTTTAAAAAGTACAACTGTGACAAAGAGTCAAACTTTAGCGTAAAGAGCAGGGCGTTGAGGAGGGGACAACCCCTTTCATATACGGAATAATTTCTGTTCGTTTTAAGTTTTAATGTCTCCTTACTTTCAGTAAAAAAAATTATTTAATTTTTATTTAATTTCATTTTATTTAATTTCTGAAAGTTTTTGAATTAATGCAGGTTTTGATTTTGGCTCATCGTACGTGAATAATAAAACGAAATTTGCATATTGATTTTTGCTTTTTTTGGCGAAATGGCTTTTCCAAAGTTTTGATCGGATGATTTTGAGAAAAAAGGGGCGGGGGAGAGGGCCTAGTTGACCTCCAATTTTTTTGGTCTCTTAAAAATGGGACTAGAACTTCTAATTTCCATCAGAATGAGCATTCTCGCGACATTCTAGGACGACTGGGTTGATACAATCACCTCTTGGAAAAAAAACAACAAAGAAACAGATAAACAAATAAACATGCATCCCTAATCTTTCTTCTGGCAAAAACAAATCCATTTTCTTTTTGCCAGAGAGGGGCATTTTTTTCAGAGAGGGACATTTTTTTTCAGAGAGGGACATTTTTTTTCAGAGAGGGACATTTTTTTCAGAGAGGGACATTTTTTTTTCAGAGAGGAGCTTGAAACCTCTTCAGCAGGGTTCTCTGATATGTTGAATCTGATGGTTTGATTTTCATTACGATTCTATGACTTTTAAGGGGTGTTTCTCCCTTTTTTTGAAAACAAGGCAAATTTTCTCAGGCTCGTAACTTCTTATGGGTAAGACTAAACTTGATGAAACTTATATATTTAAAATCAGCATTAAAATCTAATTCTTTTGATGTATCTATTGGTATCAAAATTCCACAAACTGTTTGAAACATTTTCATCTTGACACATTGGATTAAACATCCCAGTATTTAACTGTTGCTACTCTTGAAGAGAAAATTATGTGCTAAATGCTAAACAAAAGGATCATTTCACTTGTTTAATCAGTTCAGTTGAGCTTTGTAGTGACAGGTAAGAATTACGACGTTTTGTCTATTGCCTTTGAGTTTTCTAAGTAATATTTTGGATAAAATTGTGGCGAAGAGGTATAATTTTTTGTATTTGGCTCTTTGGTAAAACTCAAGATGACGGGCGTTTTGCCATTTTGGGAAGTAGTTGAGTTAGGTTTGGTGAAAGAAAATCTAAGGAATTGGTACAGCCTAGGAGCCAGACCCTCATTCGTTCCTTTTTCAAAGGGTAACCTTCCACAAGTGCTAAATGTATCACAGTTCATATAATTAACTTACCAATAAAGTGAGCATACCACTTGATGCCTTTTTTTATGTTCTTTACCAATATAATAATCGCTTCTATCGCAAATTCAAATTTAATCACCTTTTTAGCTCTTAAAAAGGACGAATTTTCCATGTAAGGGTATGTCATTTTTGACAAAATAATACAACGTTTTCTCAGCGCTGTTTTCTCGGTCGTTTTCAACAAAATAATCTACGTTTTCTCAGTGCCAAAATTATTTATAGTTAGGTTAGGTTATTTGAATTTACGATAGAAGCGATTATTATATTTGTAAAGAGCATAAAAAAAGCATCCCCTAGAAACTTCCCTCCCCATGGGAAATTCTCCTCGTGAAAAACTTACCTAGCAGAAAATACCCCCCCCCCCCCACTCAAATAATGTATGTATACTTCCCTATAATAGGCTACGTAAGCAATGGGCAAATTTTATAACTTAGACCTATTCCCAGGGAGACCGTGGTATCTCCAAGGGTATAGCTATTTGGCCTTTCAACAACCCTGAAAAAAATAATACTTCTACTACTAATAAATCATCGCAGCACCAAGCCGCCTGTGGCCCACGATCCTCTTCCATCCCAATCTATCCAAAGCTTCCCTCTTTACAACCTTCCAGAAAGTTCCCATTTCCTTTAAACCTATCTTTATGACATCATCTCACCTTTATGACCTTTATCATCATATCTTTATGACACTTCTAAATATGAAATTTCATTAAGATCCGATCACTCCTTCGTAAGTTAAAAATATCTCATTTTTTCTAAATTTTCAGAATTAACCCTACCCCCCCCCCAACTCCCCAAAATAGAGTGGATCCATTCCAGTTATCTCAATTACGTATCTAGGACTTCTGATTATTTTTCCCACCAAGTTTCATCCCGATAACCTACTCTAAGCGTTTTCCAAGATTTTAGCCCCCCCCCCCAAATGTCACCAGATCCGGTCGTGATTTAAAATAAGAGCTCTGAGACAAGACATCCTTCTAAATATCAAATTTCATTAAAATCCGATCATCCATTCGTAAGTTAAAAATACCTCATTTTTACTAATTTTTCCGATTTAGCCGTCCCCCCACTCCCCCCCCCCAGATGGTCGAATCGGGGAAACGACTATTTCTGATTTAATCTGGTCTGATCCCTGATACGCATGCCAAATCTCATCGTCCTAGCTTATCTGGAAGTGCCTAAACTAGCAAAACGGGACAGAGAGACAGACCGAATGACCGACCGACAGAATTTGCGATCGCGCTATATGTCACTTGGTAGATACTAAGTGCCATAACAAAAAGAAAATTAAAACAACTGACCTGAGCACCACTTATTAGTTCTATTTCTATTCTATTACTGCTACTAACAACTCACTGCAGCACCAAGCTGCCCGAGGCCAGCAAAGATACCCACGCTCTTCCTCCATCCCGATCTGTTCAAAGCCTCTCTCTTTACACCTTAACAGGAAGATCCCATTCCCCTCAAATCTTCCTTTATGATATCCACCCACCCCAACAGCGGACGACCTACTTTCCGTTTAGCTCTAGATGGTAGGCCGATAAGAAAAACCTTCGGCAATCTGTGCTTCATCCGCAGAACATGCCCTAGCCATCTCAACCTTTCTGTCATTATAGCCATAGATAGTGGAATTGAACCACACATTTCCTACAGCCTACTCTTTGAAATATGGTCAGTCAGCGGGGTATCCAGAAAAATCCGTAGGCAATTTCTCTGGAAAATATCTAGCAAATCTTCATCCGCTTTTCGGAGCACCAATGCTTCAGAACCATATTTGACCACTGTTATCACTGTAGCTTCCAATATTCTAATCTTGGTTTGTAGACTTATTTTCCTATTCTTCCAAACTTATTTTCAACTATGAAAAAACAAGCCCTGGCTACTCTACTCTTAACATCTTCACTGCTCCCACCATCTTTACTAATAGTACTACCAAGGTAAGTGAAGCTGTCCACCTAATCAATCCTTTAGTCACCCAACGCCACCTTTTAATCTTCACTTACTCCTAGCCTTAGCAACTTAGTCTTCTCGACATTAGTTTTCAAACCTACTCTAGAGCCTTGAACTCGAAAAACCTCAAAAAATTCATTCATTTTGCTCACAATTTCATCTAGCATGCTTAAATCATCGGCATAGCCTAAGTCCAGAAAAGTTTTCCCCCGCCATTTGAATCCGTATTCTCCCATTGCCTTCCCTATGCTCCTTAAGACAAAGTCCATCAAAACTATCCATATAAAGGGGGATAGAAAACAACTTTGCTTAACTTCTGATTTAATATGAAACCAGCTGCTATCCTCATTTCTTATCTTAACCGCAGCAGTGTTATTATTCTCGTACACAGCCTTAATCGCTGTAATACATTTGTCTTGTATACCATACAAGGATAAGACCTTCGATAAAGCTCTTTCATCAGAATCCAACGCTTGCCCATCTATATATATATATATAAAAATAATAATCTATAAAAGTGAGGACCAAAGATGTTTGACAACTCCGACATTTCTCAATTATTAACCTAATATTGATATATATTCTGGTATTATTAGATTTTAAAAACCCATTAGCTGTACCAAATTAAGGTGATTAATTTCATTTCATGTATTCAGTGAAAACCTTTTCTTGAAAAACTGTGAATAAATACGCTGTGCCTTGGCTATTCCACTTTTCACATCTTCACTACATCCACCAACTTCACCAGTAACGTAAATTAATCTATTCTAATAACCTATTCTCGCAAACTGAACCCTTAAAATGTCCATAAATCCACTCATTTACAAAAAAGATGGATCCCCTATTCCAAGATCCTTTTCTTAGAAGTAGCCTGGTAGCCTACAAAAAAATCATAGAGTACGAATAATATTTACTGGTACGTACAACAGAGGGCAGCTAAAAAACTACAAAACAACATAATTAAAGGGCAACAAACGCGTAAAAACTTACCGGTACGGACAACACAAAGGGCAACAAGAAACTGACAGAGATACAATCTTTTTGACAAAATTTCTTGAATATTCTCTTGACCATCAACAGAAAAACCTTGAAAAATAGAACTTATTTAGAGTAACGGAAATAAAAGCCGAAGCCTATATTACAATGAGAGAAAAGCAAAGCAATTAAAAGCAAAGTACTATTCACGTAATTAATCAAACAGCCAAACTGTGTTTCTTATAAAACTACAAACAAACACAAAGCACAGTTTAAGTTGCTAATATATTTAGAATTCTGGAAATTTATATTTAGCTCGCGAATCTTCTTACTGAAAGAAACTGACATGCTATTTAGCTCCAAATTGGCAATTTTACTTGGTTGACTAAGTAATTGTGAGAGGGGGATGATTACAAGTTATAATCCCCCCACCTAACAAAATTTACAAAAACAAACAATTGCATGTTTTTAACAAAATTGGTATAGGTAAAAGTAATGAAACAACACTAAAGTTCATAGTGCAAAGCCGGCGGTGCTGATCTCCGTTTCATGGCCATTCGGTCAAGAAATACAATGGGGATTGGGGGCCAGCCATTCTTTGATTTCGCACATCCCTCCTAATTACTTTTCCACTGTTTTTGGTGCCGACATAGAGCTGGTTCGACTCTGGCTGAGCTCAAAGAGTCAGACCATTGGCCACTATCCAAAACCCAACAATCCGTAACACTAGGACTTGAACCTCAGGAAATAATTGCAAGTTCAGCGCATTAACCGCTCAGCTATGACAACGAAACTGAATGACATAAAAGATATTAAACGAATATATTTCACGGCAATGTTAAAGCGCCGTAAAACCATGGCAACATTAAGGTAAAGAATTCTGAAAACAAGGTATCTTATACAACGTATCACTGTACAACGTCTTAGTACCCTCCCAAGATATCTGAAGTATTGACGTGGCCTCTGCCAAAATTATATTTGTGTTTCTCAAAGTGACGTGGCTTCATAAGCCCAAGTTTTAAAATAGGATCGCACGTATACGAGCGGTCTTTAAATAAAATCTTTATTTAAAATCTTTAAATAAAATATAAATATAAAAGCGAAACTAATTCTCATAAATTTCTGGATTTTCAAATTAGACCATCTTTATAAATCCATTACATTTTACCACAAACCCTTTCAGTTTGACTATTTTATGACATTTTACTAGTTTTATTTAAATACAATTATCCAATAGACAAACGGAACCAACTTAGTTGATTTCTCTTTTACTCCTTAGAAATTTGCATTTTAAGCGTTTAACACTAACATTAAGATTTATAAATGAAAGTTCTAAAGCCGACCTGGCCAGTCATGACAAAAACAAAGAGAGAAAAAATCCTCACTAAGAGAGCAAGAGAACCCTGAAGAGAATCTTCAAGAAGAAGAGGTGATTCGATTAATGACATTCTTCTTAACAGTGAACCAATAGCTAATACGGGTAATAAGATTTTACAAAATCATCAGGGGACTAGGTTAAATATAAGTCTAAGGAGAATTGCAGAGGAAGCTAGCAAAAGGATTATTTCGCAACAAAATAGTTAATTTTATATCCATTTTCTTTTATTTTTGTCTATTAGCGTCATTGTTGTCATTGAAGCAACTCTATTTGGCTTCTGTGGTGCTCAATCACAGTGGCAACAAATATGGTTATTTTAGATTTTATCGTTGTTTATTAGTTATATTGAGATTTTGTTTTCACTCTTAGTTTTTCTTAAGATTTAGATTTCTTTGTTTCTTAGCGTTGAAGATGTCTTGTGTTATACCTGCCAAACATCCGCGTCGTTTTAGTTTGCCCGTCTACTGGCCGTAGTTCCCTTTGTTTCTTTATATTGAGATTTTTTTTCTCTCTTTCTTTTCCTTAACATTTAGATTTCTTTGTTTCTTAGCGTTAAATATGCCTTGTTTTATACATGCCAAATATCCGCATCGTTTTACTTTGTCTTTTTCTTCTACTGGCCGTAGTCCCCTTTGTTTCTTTATGTTGAGATTTTTTCTCTCTTTCTTTTTCTTAACATTTAGATTTCTTTGTTTCTTGGCGTTAAATATGCCTTGTTTTATATATGCCAAATATCCGCATCGTTTTACTTTGTCTTTTTCTTCTACTGGCCGTAGTCCCCTTTGTTTCTTTATATTTAGATTTTTTTCTCTCTTTCTTTTTCTTAACATTTAGATTTCTTTGTTTCTTAGCGTTAAATATGCCTTGTTTTATACATGCCAAATATCCTCATCGTTTTACTTTGTCTTTTTCTTCTACTGGCCGTAGTCCCCTTTGTTTCTTTATATTGAGATTTTTTTCTTTCTTTCTTTTTCTAAAGATTAAAATTTCTAGGCTAAGACTAAGAAAACATAATCTACGGCCCCTCGTCATATTTTAGTGGGATCGGGTGAGAAGTAGGCAGTGCAAGAAAACATATGAATATTGTGAAAGAATGAGGCGAGAGAACACGTTGTCTGACCATAAGAGGAAAAGGCAGAGTAAACACCATGGTCTACAATTTGTTATGATACCAGGAAATGCCTTACGGGGAACCATATAAGCTTTCAAAAATAGCTAAAAAGCTTCAGAAAGTTTCAGCAAGAAAACGTGCCTTTTTAAACTGTTTTCTTGTAATTGTGGTGAAATCAAACGGTTTCCTTTTTCAAAAACTAAAAGAACACAATCGATAGCAAACTGTCAACGAACTATTTTTGAACAATAAGAACCTAAAAATTTTTATTCAAAGGCGCTCACTTTCGCCTTCAACATTGTAATTTTTTGGTGATCATATTACGTAGTCGGTCAAATTAGATGGAGTATCAGTCCTCGTCAACAGGTGAGAGAACATTTTGCCATTCAGCTATTTGCCAAAGATTTTCCTGCCCTTCTTTGGCTCTCCCTTGTCCTTAAAATTTTAACGGTCTTCTCCGATTTTATTATTCCTACCTCCCAACTGAAGATCTATTGTTCCGACCGTGCGATTATTCCAACCGTATTAACCAATCGTGCGATTCACCCGTTTTGGATGTTCTCACAAGCATGCCTTGACGAACGTAACAGAAACTTGTTACGCAAAAACCACGGGAACTGGAATATTTTTTTTAATCACTACAAAAGTTGTAGTCGGCCAAATTCGACAACTAAATTTGCTTGAGCAAAAACATGTACATTTCGCAATAGAAAAAAAAAACAACTGAATATACAAAACTGAATTAATTACAGCCGCAATATAACATGGACTAAAAATTTAAGCTACCAGTAAGCTGTGCTAGGTTTATTTTTACACACTAATATGCGTAATAATTAATTAAAAAAGTTAGGCTGGAGAAATAATACCCCCTTTTAATTTGTGTAATTATTGATCTTTTAGGATTTACACTTGAATGTTTTAGATAACAACATTGAGATATCTATATTTTCGACTACATACTCCATCGGCCATCATAAAATGGACTCCTCTGCCGTCAGTGTTGTCATATATAAAATCCTTTAATGAAGTAATATTTTCTGGCTCATAAACGTTGCCATCTCCATTCTTACCTGAAAAAAATTACATTGTTAAACTGGTTTAAAATGAGTTATATGGGTCAAAATGAGGTTCAAATGGGTGGTTCAGCTGCTAAACAGACAATTTCTACAAAAACAACAAGACAAATTGGGAGGAAAACATAAGCCATTTCGATTGCGAAAAAGAATTTCTAGAAATTGTTTGCTGAAAAAAAAACTTTAATTTTCTGATTCCTAATAATCCTCATATTATTGGTCATTTCAAGTTATCATTAAAACATTTTATGGATTTCAAGGAGCCCAAGTCTTTTCTGATTTTTTTTTGCACGAATCGCCTCAATTATACGGATGACGTGGCCCTACTTGGAAGCTTGTCCTAAATGCTGCATGAGGTCGCTGAAACTGCTGCTCCTAGCAAGTCCCTCGATTGTGCGTCAAGAGACAGCCACCATGAAAAGACAATAAAACAATGATTACAGAAAAAGTTAAATGCTAGACCTCCCCTCCTTACCATGAAAACTTCACAAAGTAATTTTTAGCCCCTTATAGCAGCATTTATGTTCCTAAAAATTGAAAAGTTACGATGCCAAGCACGTAGGCAGCCTTTTATGTCAAACAACTAATAGATCGTGCCTTGAAATTTATCCTAGACATTTTTAAGTTAATACTGTTGTAAAATAATGTAATAATTGCAAATTACGCTTTTATATACTTTCCTTCAAAATATATAATCATTCCTATACAAAGGTGCTTTTTTTCACAAAAAACAAATTTTAATCATTTCTTTTTATCTATCATAGGTAATATTTCCGCATTGAACCTTGCAGCCATTGATGGATCTTATACAATTCAGGCACTAAAACACTATTAAGGGATCCAGAAGTCCATAAGAGATCCAGAAATTCGGGAATCTCTGTGTTCATAGATGATTCCTCATCTCTGCTATCAAGATTATACCTGATCTATAGAGCATTCATTATTGCCTCGCATTAAAATAATTGATATTACAGCAACACGCTATTCTGAAAATCTAGTTAATCACTTACCATAATACGGTTCAAAGCATTCTGGCGGCCCAACAAGAAACTCCTCAAGCTTGAAGTCATTATCCCCCTTCAGAGTAAAACCGAAGCCTTTAGAATGCCACTTCTTCCGAAAGAGAACATATTCACTAAAGCCACCAGGACCTGCACAAACATCAGCAAAATAAAGAGGCTCCTTGGCGTCAACATTTGAAGCCTAAAAGATTACAAAGAAAGTTGAATTAGTCACTTTAATGTATTTATAGTAGACCATGCACATAAGAGTCTGTCAGGCACGGTGTATAATTTTTCGGTGGAAGCTACAAAATTCAAAAAAAAAAAAAAAAAAAAAAAAAAAAAAAAAAAAAAAAAAAAAAAAAAAAAGAGCAGAAAAAAGGACATTTATACATCAAGATTTATATAATATTCGAATTTTTTATTTAAAAGCCAAGAATTATATTTAAAAATTACTTTTTAAAAGTACGATGTTTAAAACTGCAAGAGACCCCGAGAACATGGGTTCTGTACTCCTCCTCTGAGCACGTCGCAAGATAATGCAAAACTTCATTTTAATGGAAACCCGGAAATGCTAATTTAATGGCTAAAGGAATTTTAATGACTACCTGGAAGCACTGGGATACGATAACATTTCAAACGAACAAACAAATACAACGTAGAAACAATAGGGAAAGTTTTTTCAAGACAATGGAAATTATTTATGTAGATATTTCGGCCCTATGTCCAAGGGCCGTCTTCAGCACAATACAATACTATATATATATATATAAAAGAACTTACATCAAATTGTGAGAATTAAAACTGAATATAAAAACACTTATTAAAACAATTTTTTTTTTTAAATATAGCCCTAGCATCCTTACTTCAGCGAAGTTCAACCAGGACTGGCGAAAAGAATGAAATGAAGAAATATAAACTCATTCAAACTAAAGAGAATAAAATGATTAGATGCAATTTCTTAAAGCTAATCTTGCTTGTTTAGCAGCCTGTCTCAAAGGCCTTTTCGTAGTTGGTTCAGTAGATTTCAGTTGATTTCCTGCCTTAGAAACTTTCGAATTTCTGGGTAGCAGAAAATTAGGACAAAAGTTGAATCTTCTTAAATTTCATTCTAACAGTTCATACTATATGCTAGCAAATCTTGCTTGAAACACTTCATGTCAAGACCATGTCTACCTCTTCTTCAAACAAATGAGTATGAAGAATGTCATACTTCTAAGCGCATTAGGATCTTACGAATATTCGATTCTTTTCACAGTCGAAATAAGAACACGAAACAGAGCTTCAAAATAAATCAAGCAGCATATGAATTCAGTCTTATTTGAGAGTTCGTTACTTAAACAGCTTCTTTTTGGATATAGCCTATTAATACATAAAGATTAAACCTGTGTGATTTCCCTATGGAAATTTATTGAAAATTTAATTATAATCGGAGTTATTTTTATTTGCTGGCTAATTGACAGTTTTGATATTTGAGCGTGAATTCCCTTGGGACTTAATCAATAAATTTCCCTTGGGAATTTGCATAAATAGAAATATAAATAATAAATATATAAATAAATGCATTTACAATTTTAATACCTTGGAACATTGAATTTCTTTTTATTGTGCACCGTTGCGCTGTCTATTAAGGACTTACGGACTAGAATATTTTGGCATTTGCCCAAAGAGAAGAAGTAGTAAAGCGGGTACCGCCCGGTAAGCTAAATGTGACAATTGTGAGTAACAATAAATGTAACATTAACAAATGTAACAAGTGAGATAATTGTAATAATTGGCCTTCTTTTCGGTCTCGTATTCAGCTGCGGGAAAACTAAGTATTCAAGTGACGTGAAGAAGTCCTTTGTGTCCGTAATATATACGCAAAAGAAAAAAGCTTCAAAAACCTGTATTTTATCTAAAATTAGGTTAAAAAATATGGTCCAAAACAAATAATAACGAGAAGAATCATAAGCAATTTAAAACGAATGTTAGTTTCCCGAGAGAAAACTTGTTGGCCAGGCAAAATTAACAACCGCTCTTGACGTAGCACCGGGAGTTACGATCCCCAAATATAAGTAAATTAATCATCAGATATTTAAAAGCATTTTCCCGATAAACGAAAAGTGAAATTACCAGAATTATAGTCACCACCAAACCTACTTTCATAAAATCAATTTATAGAATTTTAATTAAGGAGTAGGTAAAATCATCAACCAGTAGTTATTTACATAATTGTCCTGGAACAAGTGATAAACTTGCGAACAAAAGTCAGAATGAGCTCAAAACTGGGAAAAGTCAACGGACTGCAGCTAAACAAGCAAAAAAAAAATCCATTTAATTTATGACTCATGAGTTTGTCGATTAACCTCTGAGATTTAGTTAGGGTTGATGGAATTGGCGTTTGGTGACCTTTTTTGTTTGTTCAAGTAAATATAGTCTTGACTTTTAATAGATTCCCATTTATACACTGAATGTTAAGAGGGGAGTGACCCATGGTTTCACTATAGACATTCGCTTTGGTTTTTCTCTTATGTTGTAAACATCAGTGCTGGAAGTTTGTTTATAAAGTGAGTTGTTCTTTTTTCTTCTTCTTCTTCGTATGTTTAGTTATCGTGTTTTTTTTGTGTGTTATCTTTAAAAAAAACCTTTTTTTTTGCTCTTTTCAGTTTTTTTCCGTTGAGAAAGGCTTTCGGAAGTGGGGCCGAAATATTCGGTATAATTTTCAATTAAATTGTTGTTTGTTTTTGTTTTTTGTTCACTGCTTTGTTGAAATTCAAACCCCTTTTTTCTTGCTTAATTTTTTGTAGTTTGCATTATTTTTTTGTGCTTACATCCTATCAACAGTCTATTTATATTTTCAAATAAAGCCCAACCTGAAAAAATATACTAAATCTGCATAGTTGTTTTTACATAGCCAAAGGCAAGATTTCTTTTATTACCCGGGGGAGGGGTTCCAAGGTTTATTTGCCCCAATTGTGATTAGTGTGTTTGCAATTAACATTAAAATGCTCAGTGAAATGTATTTTCATCTTTTAGCTTACGAACTACTCGAGATAGTGTTTACCTTTTTACTTAACATTTTATTAAATTTTTTATTTTTAAATTGATTATTAATTAAATTTCAATTTGGTTATTCATTAAACCAATTATAAAAGTAATTTTTTTATATAAAAACTATTTCATATTTTGATTATTATACTATGTAATATAATTAACTATTAAATTTAATTAATTCACTTAACTATTTGCTTTAACCTAATATTTACCAAAATAAAAAAAAGGGCTTGTTTATACTAGTTAACTTCCATCGACGTAAAGAAATGTGAAAGAGCAACGATCTTCCCGAAGGATCCACCCGAGGTTGAGTATGACAGTGCAAGAATTACGATGGACGATGGGGACATCTAAGGCCTAAAAACCTCAATTTTAGGCCTTCACTTCAGAGCTTTCCATTTCAGGCACCTGAGAGATATCAAACGAACAATCAGGTGGTTGGATTTCATACTCATGGCGTTAGACTGGTATTGATGAGTGGTCCTTCCTTTGACAGGAAAGATTATTTATGCCAACAGGAATTAACCCGTCACCCCTACCCTAATTCTGCCAAGACATTTGAGTGAAGACTTGGCGTGGTGGATATGTTTGGATAACACATTTGCTTAGCCTATATGAGCGCTTCAAAGGAAGATAAGAAGCTACATTGTCGATCGACATATTTTTAAAAGAGCATTAATATGTTTTGTTACCATTATTATGATTTTAAAAAGAGTTTAGAGATGGGTCATAGGTGATGTTAATTGGAATGTCTTACCATCTCGTCCCCCCCCTCCTAAAAGACATTAAAACACATTGAGTAAAAATATATGTTAAGATATAAGTTTTTGAAGACTAAGTCGATGAAGCAGTAACGAACATTAATGGAACAGTTTAAAGTTTTGTAGAAGAAAGTAGGTTTTAAAAAGAACGGTCTTATACTATCGCCCAGTTTCTGGGCAATAGATCCACCAAGGATAAAAGGAAATTTGGGACATTGTAAATGTAAATCTATGAGATGTGAAATCGAATTTAGATCCAAATTTCTGATAATCTTGATCATGTAATAAGCCTAGTTAGAGTAATTATGAGCAAAAATACACAAGAAATAAAAAGTAAAAAAATGCTGTAACAAAAGAACCATCCTATAAAAATCAGTTAAATCCTGTACAGAGCAGGTAGAAACAGAAAACAGGTAAAAAAAACATTTCCTTTTTAAACAGCCTGTTTTGGGCTTACGCTTTGAGAAAAACAAACACAAATGGGAAGAAGTAGCGTAAAATTTCCAAGAAAAGAAACGGAAGAAAAACTTACATCATCATTCCTTTGATTGAAGTTAGTAAACATAAACTCGGTAACAGCATCGATTTCTGCCATTTTAACGGCTGCTCTATTTTGGAAAAACACTTTTTTAATTGTCTCAAAGGGGTTCGATCGAGTCCTTGCATCTCGCAACTGCTTTTCGTCCAAAGAGTCAAACACAGTCTTAAAAATATTAACAAAATAAATACAATAACATTAATACACTAATGAAACGAATTATTAAAGATAAGGAGAAAATGATTGATATAGATCTGCTAGAAAAATATCTTCAGGGACACTAATTTAAAAAAAATAGTGGAGAAGGGGGTGAGGGCAAGGATTCTTTTCTGTCTGATTTTTTTTAAATAAAGATAGAGCTGAAGGTATTTTTGAAATCCAGAGGGCGAGATTTTTTTGGGGGTTTTCTCCGAAGAAAATACTAAAAGGGGTTTTTATTTAATGTAAGGGAACACCCCCAACCCCCAAAATCCCTGCTCAGCAGATAAACAAGGATAAGGCAAAGTACAAAACTTCGAAAAATTAAAAAAATATGGCCCCAAATGTTTTACTTTAAGTAGCTTTAACAGCCTATAAATAGAATAGCTGCACTAGATTCATATGTAAAATATTTAGCATACTTTCTCCTGATTTCGGTTACTTAGCTTGGTTTATAACTTAGAATTGTAAATTAGAATCCTTGTTTAGAAATTACTGTTATGTGTATTAATCAACCATTCATTTTATGACTTAAGTTATGACCAAGTTCATAAGAAGCCATTGTTACATGTCTTTCTATTTTTTTTTTCTTAAGCAAAAACTCCAATGAAACAAATTAAACTCAATGTGATTTAGTATTCAGTACATTGACAATCATCATAAAAAACGACTGTTTTAATAATTGTAAGGAATTTTATATTCTATATATCTAATGATGTGAATACAGCCAATTCTATATTCACTATCACTTGGAAAAAGCTCATTTACTAAATAAGTCCAGGATTAGGCTTTAGAAAAATAAGTAAGACTAGGCTACTTGATTCCAATCTCAGACGGCTAGCGGGTTGCTTGCTAGCTAGCGGCTAGCTAATCCAATCGAGAGAGGGGCGTACGTAACGTAAGTATAACCGAACAGAAATTAAAGCTTAAGGGGGAACACCCTTAAACTCCGATGTAGTAGTTCCTTGGTATCCTCCCTGCTGAAGAATACTCCCTATAGGGAGTATCTCCCTAAAGATAGGGAAGAAATACTCCCTATTTATTCACCAGCTCTAACCTTACTATGTTTATTTCCCTAAGGGGAATTTGCAGTATTTATATTCAAAATTGTGGGAAGATAATCAGTATATACGAAAAGACTTGCATCTAACCAGTGCACTACCTCGAAAAAAGTAAACTAAAGCATGATCAGCGCTGGCATTTGAATCTTCTAGATGTATGGGTTGGTAAAACGGGGGGGAGGGTAACCATGGCAACAGTTGGTAACTATGATAGCTCCGTGCTTAAATAGTAATGACGGGTTAACACTAGTCGGTAAGCTAATTGCGTAATTAACGTAACCATATAAGTAAGAGATGTAAAATTCAAAAAATAGACATTTAGCTGATAATTAATTGTAATTCACATGTAATGTAATTCATAAATTATATATATTATTATTATATATATATTATTATTATATATTATTATATATATTATATTATATATATATATTATATATATATATATATATATATATATATATATATATATATATATATATATATATATATATATATTATATTATATATTATATTATATACTATTATATTATTATATTATATACTATATATATATCATATATATATATTATATATATTATTATATATATATATATTATTATTATAAATACATAAATGTAATTCAACATGTAATGTAATTCAACAACCGATACTGTTCTAAAGCAAAAATCAGTTTATTTCGACTTAGTGAGGGACAAAGCGATTAGGATATGTCTCGGAGCAAGAGCCTTGTATAGGGGGGGGGGGAAAGAGCATCCACAAGTGTTTTGCCATGAGGTGGTTTGGTACTGCAGTGAGTGTTCACTCGTAGTAGCAGTAGTAATCTAACTACTGCTTTACTACTTAGTAGATTAATCTTACTTCTTAGTAATCTTAGTAGATTACTACTTAGCAGTAATCTGTAAAATTATCATCGGAATTTTATGATTCTGATGATGTTCCGTCTCATGAGCATTTTAAAAAGAATAAGTTAATGGAAGTATCCCAAATTCGTGATTACCAAGTTGCGATTTTCTCGTATAAATACTTGAATCGCCTGCTCCCCCTGCTTTTGAAAATCTTTTTACGTTTAATAGAGACCGTCATGGTCATAATACAAGAAAAGCTGATAACTTAACCCGTGAGTTTAGGAGTACTACTCGGGCATCTTTTATGATTCGCCATTATGGTCCCCATGTTTGGAATATTTTGCCCGAGGGTGTGAAAAATGTGACTAGCCTTCCGGCTTTCAAGTCACGGGTAAAGAAGTTTCTTTTATCTCGTGAATAATTTTGATGTAAGGCCCGTTTCAGGTTGTCATTCTATTCAAGGCATTTCCCTGATTTACTTGCTGTTAATTTTCTGTCTTCTTCTTGTCTTTTTCCTCTTTCTCTTTTTTTCCTTTCTTCCTTCATCAGTTAAGTTTCTTTTGTATTGAGTAGCATGATATGAATGTGGTTTTAATTAGCTGAGGGTGATAACCTCGCTTGCCCTTACAAGCTTATTGCCTTTCTTGGCAGGCGAATGGCGAATAATGTTTGTTTTCTTTTCTTAATAAATGTATATCTCATATCTCATATCTCACTGGGAAGCTTATTCGAAATTAATATACAGAATTTCTGCACTAATTAATTTTCAGTCATGAATCATACAATAAACAACCTGACGTTCAGAATTAAGGTGTGAGCAGGCATGGAAAAAGTTCCAAAGCTGCCAGTAACAGAATTTGACAGAATTTCAAAAGCTGCCGATATTTTAGCAGCACAACTTGTGTGTTGACAGCTTTTCTTTGAGCAAAAAGTATTTTTATATGCGAAAATGGTTTTTTCAAAGGCAATCTGAAAACTATCAAGCAGTATTGCTACTTTGCTATACCGCTTTTTGCACAACAGGGTGTAAATAGTTAAATTAGTAAACTTTTCTGAACAAAACGCAAATTGAGCCAGTTGAATGAACCCACCAGCCTATGGCTAAATGCCAACTGATGGGTTGACTGATAATGGGAATGGAAGCTCTGGACGAGGGATTAAAGGCTCGTTGAAAATCTTTTCTTAGGGTTATGAAGGCAGTGGAAGAAGCGGTAATTTCGCACAAGCCTATTTCGAGGAGGGCACGGAAATTGGAACCATTCCGAAAGGGGGTAAAATCCAGAATAAAAATCAGGTGAGAAATACAAAATTGATTTAAGTAGAAATTTAATGCAAAAAAAGGCAATTAGCATGACTCAGCAATCTCGTGATTTGAAGACTCTGTAGCGATGATTCATTGGGCATGGCACCATTGGAAGCCTCCATTCCGTCCTCATGACTCCTCGTTTGAGCATGATCACAAGCTACTCAAAAAAACGTTTCTTGATTAGAAACGTTAAATAAATCAGATGTATCTTAACCGTGTGTTCTTTTCTTTATCTTAAATCTCTGGTATTTTTTATTTCTCTGTATTGATTCTTCTTTTCTCTAGGTAGGAAATTATATTAGAATGATACAACATAAGTAAGAGGCGATGGTTATATTGTTATATTGAAGTATGGAGGAGTATTGTGATTGGTCACTTTCGCATTTTAATGTGACGGTTATTGAGGAGCAAAAAGAAGAGTGCTTGAGTCGAGAATACCCAAGATTTCACAATATCCATTACTCTGACAGTGACAGTACAGCAAGGCCCAGGGTGTTTCTTCACAGTTGAAAGAAGTTTGGAAGAATAGGATGGATAAATCCGGGAAACAAGACTAGAATACTGGAAGCTACAATGGTAACATGATCAAGCATGGGTCTGAAACGTTGGCACCCCAAAAGACGGAAGAGGAAGTTTGGCAGAGGAACTGACTACGGATTATTTTGGGTACCCGTCAACCGATATAAGCCTCCATTCCGTCCTCATGATTCCTCGCTTTAGCATGATCACAAGCTACTTAAAAAAACGTTTCTTGATTAGAAACGATAGGGAATATAGCCTGTCTATAGCGTGTTTACGGTAGAAATAACCATAATCTGAAGAAATAGTGAAATCCAGGGGGGGGGGATAGTTAAGGGTGATGCATTTGAACAGATCTAATATCGCACCACGCAACATGCTTATCTGTCTGCATGGGAGTTGCGTAAAACAGTTATTATTTAAATAGCCATCATATTGCTACATTTTTATATCTTATGGATTTATTTGAAAAGACAACTGCAAATAATATTTAGACCACAATACATTCTATTTATAATTGAAACGATAATATATTAAAAACAGGTGATAGAGAAAAAAAATTTTTTATATACACAAATATAATATATATATACACAATTTATATATATATATATATATATATATATATATATATATATATATATATATATATATATATATATATATATATATATATATATATATATATATATATATATATATATATATATATATATATATATAAAATATTCGCAAAGAAAAAAGCGAAAAAAAAAACATAACAAAAAATATATAAAAAAAAGAAAGAAAAACAATAGGAAAACTAACATTTAAAAAAAATTTTTGTTTATGTTCCTTTCATCAGATTTTGGGTGTTTTTAATATATTTTTGTTTCAACTGGAAAAAACAGCGGCATCGTAAAATTGTCAAATAACAAAACAGATCCTCCAAAAGGAGAAGAGTCCCTTGAACAAATCTGAGAGGATTCTAAAAACCCCTTCATCCCTAGCTTACAAATATGATTACGTCTTACCTTACAATTTAGAACCTCGCTAAGCACTTCAGGGTCACAGAACTGTATTTCATCTTCAATAGCCTCCTTTCGTCTTCCTATGACTACCCAGCTATTCATTTCTTCAAAACTAGGAACAGGTTGATGGAATGGTGGCATCCACTCTAATTTTGCTTTAAAGTCAATTACCTAAAGAAAATAACATTCTTGGCTATAAGCCATTTTTGGCGATTAAATGAATAAAATAATCAAGAAGAGTTTGTGATAGAAAGTAATAAACCATTAAATTAAATAAGAATAAACTAAATCAACTAAATAAATACTTAAAATATAATAATTAAATAAATTAGATTAAATAAAATAAATAAAAATTAAACAAATAACAAATAATAAAATTTAACGAATAAACTATTTTCAAAATAATAATTTAAATTTTGAATAAATAAATAAAACTGAAAAATAAAAACAAAATAAATAATTTAAATGAATTAAATTCAATAAGAACAATTAAAAGGCAAATTAAAAGAGCCCCAAGTGAACAAAACCAAATGAAATATGTAATTGCTATAAGCATGTGTAGGCAATCTTTCCAGATAAGGTTGATTTTCAGCCAGTGAATAAATAAAAAGATAAAATTCAAGGCACAAGAAAACATAATAGAAGGTCTTAACTGAAGTTTTACTAGAAATTTTAAGATATTTAAACCAAAAACAATGTTTGTTTGCAAGACTACTAATTTCTGGGAATATAAATGTGAGAAAAGCTTTAAGTTAGCCTGCCCCCTTTATAAAAGGAGAAATAAACATTCAATAGCTGAAGTCATGCAGGTGCACAGATTTATTGGGGGATGAGGAGGGGGGATAACTCGGAAAAAATGGGTAAATTATATTATACAATAGAACTTTAAGAACTCTGAGGTTTCAGGGTTTACGGACTCGAAGACCCCTCTCCCTTAGAACAAGCCTGGTATCGTTGGAAGAATTGCATCATAACCGATATGTGGGTGCATCAGCAAGCCTTTAAAGAACATAACACCTTTATTTTTTATTTCGAGCTCAGATAATCTTGATGAGCTTTAGTCCTATTTTCAGAAATTTTTCGAGCTTTCACATTGAGCTGAAATAAAACATTTGGGCTTAATTAAGATTGACTGTGGTTGGACCAAAATATATTTGTAAAATTTGTCTTCAATTAACTAATAATAAAAGACCTTCCGAAATTCACCAATCGATAGAGAAGAAAGTAGATATTTCGTTAGTCATTTCATCCTTCCTGTTCGGGTAAATTAAAAATGTTAGTTTTTTTTTGCACCTTAGCGAACGTCGTTTTTTTTTCTTCATTATTTTTCTTCGTCATTGATTTTTTCCCTTTTTTGTCATACTTCAGTTTATATGTCCTTTCTTAGTTAGTCTTGAAAGTTTAACCTGATATTTCTTTGTAGTGAATTAAAAAGTAAGCAGTCAACGGTCACTTCCTTCTTGACACGCTGAAGAATATGTGAACACAGCCATATTTTAGGAGAGGGTACTAGAGGGGACATATTTTAGGAGAGGGTACCCTCGAGTAACTAAGGTACTAGTAATCCCCAGGGAGTAGAACCTGGAAACAATAAATAAATTTGGACAGTTTTTTCGCTCAACCCGAAAAACAAGGGAAGGCTTGGAAGATTTTGCAGAGAGTTATTAACCATTAAATTATATAAGAATAAATTAAATCAACTAAAGAAATACTTAAAAATACAATAATTAAATGAATTAAATAAAATAAAAAAATAGATAAATAACCAATAATAAAATCCCTGCTGAAATCCCCCAAAGAATCTCTTGTGGATGATTCCGCCTGAAAAGTTCTCCTTACACTTTTTTCCCTCAGCCCAAAAAACAGGGGAAGGCTTGGAAGATTTTGCAGCAGCCTGAGAAGAAATTTGTAGGGCCTAAGGAATTTTTCCTTATCAAATAATTGCCTTTCTAGTGAGAGAGGAAACTTAAGTGCATAACAAATTACATTTTGTACTAATTATTTTTTAGAAGGGGGGATCCTTTGGGGCAATATTCTAAGGAAAATTCTAAGTTATCCTTGAATGGCTGAAGAAAATATTAGATGATTTCGGTTCTAGTACTTTTACCTACAACTGTCAACACTGACGAGCATACGCCTCCGCTGAAAGATCTAAAATTTAATTCCGTGAGGAGGCATGAGGTTGGAATGAGGACGAGCTTACTGTCTACTAATAGGTTACTAATTGGAATGAGGTGATTTAGCTTACTATAAAAATAGGATAGTGGATAAGGAAAAGTGGAAAATGCAAAAATGCAAGAATCGGAATGAGGTTCCTCCAAGTGTTATAGCTCTTGATGCTACATTCTACGACTTTAGCATATGCTAATATCCTTTTAAGGATATATCCGACTTTAGCATATGTTAATATCCTTAGAGATTTAAGTATACTCTAAGAGCAGATTCAATGAATCTAGGAATAACTTATCACTGTAGGAGTCTTCTAAGAACAGATAACAATCTATATTTTACATCAAAGAATCCAATTGACCGCGATAGGTCGTGTACGGACGTGTTTTTGCACGAGATAGTTTAATAGTTTATTTATACCATTTTGTATTTACAGAATTTTTAAAGTTTTCTTAATAAAGAAGAAAAACAATTTTTCCGGTTGTGAGAATTTTTACAACAAATGTTGTGATGACATTTATTAAGTCATAATGTCGTGATGTCATGATTATTTATAACCACAAATAATGAGCCATCAGAAAAGCTTCTAATGCTTTGAAAATCTTCTAAAGAATTAGAATATCAATATAAACATTTAATAAAAAAGTCAGCATGAAATTAACCAAATTAAATTATTTTAAAAAATTGAATTTATC
This sequence comes from Artemia franciscana, assembly GCF_032884065.1. NCBI lineage: Eukaryota > Metazoa > Arthropoda > Branchiopoda > Anostraca > Artemiidae > Artemia > Artemia franciscana. Next base: position 51,645,028 of record NC_088867.1, read on the forward strand.
AAGCGATTAAATCAAACAAGACTGCAATGAGACTAAATCAAGGATTTGTTTAGCCAGCAAATTAGTTAAAATCACAAATGAAAAGTCACCAATATTCCTAAGAACTGAATCTAAAGAATTAGCTTATGAATTAATATTTATTATTTATAAAATTAATTATGATTCTATTTATACAATTATTCATCAAAGTCAATTAATCATTATTTATTATAATAAGATATAGAACCATCATTCATCAATTAATAAAGATAAAGAACTAAAATAAAATCTTAAATTTTAAGAACTAAATTTTAAAACCCCTTTACTTCTTACTAAAGAGACTTACTTTGGACACTTATTATAATTTAAAGGGATTAAGAGAGTTACAAACCTGATCAAAAACCTAACTATACTTAAGTGATTATTAAGGTTCTTTAGAACAGTCATTAAACCTCCGAGTATTTTCTTACTTATAGTAACGTTTCACAACTTTTTTTTACTGAACATTTTATCTTCGTATGCAATTTTGAGACAGTCTTACCGTTTTATTAAAAAGAACCATACATCTTAAAGCATTTAAATTTAAGACAACAATAAAATTTCAACATTCAATAATAACATAATTTTGCTCAAATTATTCCATATTTTACAGTATCTATGAATTCTTTATAAAAGGGAAAGCAAAATTAATTTAAAAAAAATTTAAAAACTGAAGCTAACAATTTAAAAATAATAAAAATTTCAATTTTAAAAGATTTAACAGATCGATTCAAGTTTAAAAATATAAAAATGAATATCACAAAATTAATGTAATTTTAATTAAACAAAATTAACTAATTTAATTTAAATTTATTAATGAAATGTACTTCACTATGTGACGATTAGGTGCAATTATGATAAAGGTGATACAAACCTCTGCTGATGAGTCCCAGATGACATTGGCAGGTGCAAGGACGTCTGGAACTTTGGAGCCAAGGCCCAAACGACCTCTTGTTTGGGTAGTTTCAACAGGGGCGACCCTACCTTGCTTCAGTTTCCCGAGGCCTAGTCCTCCTGTAAAACCCATTTTACTCTGAAAGAAGAAAACAGCTATTATTAGTCATCAAAACCAGCCTCAAAAAGTAGTAGCAATTTTTTTTACCAATAATAATATATAACCGAAATATGAACACAGAACAGAAATATTGAGTGACAAATATTATTTCATTTATATATGCTCACTCAGCTTCTTAAAATCATCCTCAATAAAAACGGGTCAAACTCACAACTATGGATCACAGCCATGTTTTTCTAGTTACAAGATAAAACTTGCTTGCTTTTTTCCAGAGGTAAGCAGGATTTGGGAGGAAGCCCAATTAAACAGTAATTTTTTAGATGTTTTTTTTTAACGGTACTTTTTTTTACATGCTTTTCACTTTTTTTTTTTTTGGAGTAACAAAAGAGATATCTTTGCATAGAACATAGATTGTTTCCACCACTTAATGCTAGAAATACGATTGTGCAGTAAAATGAGCCAAATTAGCACCAGACAATTAGTGATAGGAATAGCATAGTTTTAGCTCATTAATCTACTTGAAATTAGCCTTAAAAAAGCCGCTTAGAATGCCTTAGAAAGCTTAAATCTGAGCTAATGGTGTATGAGAAATTAAATTAAAGAGTAACCAGGAAGTTCTGCACACATAAGAAAGTCTCCCTATGAGACTTGCAAGAAAATGCCAGCCCTAATAAAACACAAAAATACAGAATTTTCTGTTCTTAAGTGTCTGCCAGATAAAAAATGCATGTATGTAGGAAGTGAGGAGTAGAAAAACGTATGACTTTTTGAGGTTTTTCCTCTGGCTTCTTTTCCCGTATAATACGCCTATTTTTGGTGTTGCTTTCCAAGCTGGTCTTCGAAATTATTTAGGTTTTTTTTCTTTCTCTAGTTTTCAAATATTCTTGAATTGAACGAGTTTGAATTTTCTTGAACCAGTTTATTAAACGTGTTATTTTTTTCTAATTTAAGGGTAAAGATTTATCCTGGAAGGTGGGTGGATACAAGACTGTAACACCAGCTGGACGATTGGGGACCACGCTCATCACTTTGAAAAACGGTAACGACGAAAATGCTCTTCTAACCAAATATGAGGTCACGGACAAACCCTTTGCTCTCAAGGTAAATTAAATGTATTGATACATATTAACACAAATTTATTGATAAATTGAAACAGTCTATCCAGCATCAAGCAGAATAAGAGTAAGAAACACCCTGATCTATGTGACATACCTAATTCTGAAACCAGCACGTGTGGCGTCTCGATCCTCAACGTAAAGTGATTTTTCTATTCTAAACAAATTCTTACAGCGTAAACCTCCAATGAAATTGGCTAAAAAGTATCTCTGAAGCTCTTGATATCAGTCTAAAGACTGATATCAAGTGGGCCACAAACATCATAGACCTTAGCCAGCCAGGTTTGATCTTTAGAAGCTAACCAAGGGGCAGAATCTCGGGACGAAGCCTGGGGAACAGTATCAGACCCAACGAAGCTGCCATGGATAGAGTAGAGCTGTTCCTGAGACCAAAACAACTTTACGCTGCGTCTCCCTGGAGCTGAATTGGCATCAACTCAAAACACCTTGTCTAGAATAAAATAAAAAACCCTGAACATCAGAGAATTGTAATATTATTATACAAACAGAATAAACTCAAATTAAATTTTGACTAAAACAAAGATATTGGGTGTATTGAAAGCCAGGGCCCATTTGCGAAGGAAGCGGTGGGTCAACCTAAGCAAACAGAAATTAATTACCATCATTCCAACGGCTTTTGAGCTATAAACTGGTTCTTGCTCTTCGCGTGTTTTGATAAGCTTCCGATGAGAAGCTGGGACGTTTTCCACATCATTATCCACCTTTCTTTTACGCGAGTTGGAAACAACAACTGCCCCATCTTGCCGTATAATCGCAGTCTTGGAAGTCTGGTGGGCATTCTGAAAGATAATTCTAGATTAAAGACAGAATGCAGCACTTTTTCCGCTCTTGAATAATGGCATATTCTGGGGGAAGACCGGAGGACCATGCCGCCTAAGGAAAATAAAATTTATTAAAACATGTCACGAAAGGAAGGATTTTCCCCTGAAAAGAGCGTAGAAAGATTTTATGGCCGTATTATCCCTCCTCCTAGTGAAGTCTTGTACGATGGCCTCACCCATTCCCCCTAAAAAAAAAGTGGAATCTATTCTTTGTTACAGGCACATTGTCAAAGAAAAAGAAGGTTGTTAAAAAAAAGAGAAAAAAATAGTAAAGAAAACTACCTTATTAGAGCAATACAGAACCCCATTGACTTAGAAAAGAAAAAAAGAGTCAGTTTTTGATGATTTTCATACACATGCTAGTATTTAACATAAAGAAAAAAAATTTCATCTTGCAACAAAATTAATACTTAAAAAATTAAATTAAGCACTGAATGAATATTAGATGTTAAATTTATAAGCATAGCGATTACAAAAAAAAATCTTTTCAAATTCTTTTTAAGTTAGAATTTCTCATCAAAAAACTAAAAGCATGATATTGTTTGTCAAATGTCAAGTCTCCCTATGAGACTTGCAAGAAAATGCCAGTACCAATAAAACACAAAAATACAGAATATTCTGTTCTTAAGTGTGTGCCAGATAAAAAATGCACGTATGTAGGAAGTGAGGAGTAGAAAAACGTATGACTTTTTGAGGTTTTTCTTATAGCTTCTTTTCCCGTATAATACACCTATTTTTTGTGTTGCTTTCCAAGCTGGTCTTCGAAATTATTTAGGTTTTTTTCTTTCTCTAGTTTTCAAATATTCTTGAATTGAACGAGTTTGAATTTTCTTGAACCAGTTTATTAAACGTGTTATTTTTTCTAATTCAAGAGTAAAGATTATCCTGGAAGGTGGGTGGATATAAGACTGTAACACCAGCTGGGCGATTGGGGACCATGCTCATCACTTTGAAAGACGGTAAAAACGAAAATGTTCCTCTAACCAAATATGAGGTCACGGACAAACCCTTTGCTTTCAAGATAAATTAAACGTATTGATACATATTAACACAAATTTATTGATAAATTGAAACAGTCTATCCAGCATCAAGCAGAATAAGAGTGAGGAACACCCTGATTTATGTGACATACCTAATTCTGAAACTAGCACGCGTGGCGTCTCGATCCACAACGGAAAATGATTTTTATATTCTAAACAAATTCTTAGAGCATAAACCTCCAATGAAATTGGCTAAGAGGTATCTCTGAAGCTATTGATATCAGTCTAAAGACTGATATCAAGTGGGCCACAAACATTATAGACCTTAGCCAGCCAGGTTTGATCTTTAGAAGCTAACCAAGGGGCAAAATCTCGGGACGAAGCCTGGCGAACAGTATCAGACCCAACGAAGCTGCCATGGACAGAGTCAGAGCTGTTCCTGAGACCAAAACAACTTTACGCTGCGTCTCTCTGGAGCTGAATTGACATCAACTCAAAACACCTTGTCTAGAATAAAATAAAAAACCCTGAACATCAGAGAATCGTAAAATTTTATACAAAGAGAATAAACTCAAATTAAATTTTGACTAAAAATAAAGATATTGAGTATATTGAAAGTCAAAGCCCATTTGCGAAAGGAGCGGGGGGTCAACCTAGGCAAACAGAAATTAATTACTATCATTTCAACGGCTTTTGAACTATAAACTGGTTCTTGCTCTTCACGTGTTTTGATAACCTTCCGATGAGAAGCTGGGACGTTTTCCACATCATTATCCACCTTTCTTTTACGCGAGTTGGAAACAACAACTGCCCCATCTTGCCGTATAATCGCAGTCTTGGAAGTCTGGTGGGCATTCTGAAAGATAATTCTAGATTAAAGACAGAATGCAGCACTTTTTCCGCTCATGAATAATGGCATATTTTGGAACTCGATTGACTTAGAAAAGAAAAAAAAAAGTTTTTGATGATTTTCATACACATGCTTGCATTTAACATAAAAAAACAAATTTCATCTTGCAACAAAATTAATACTTAAAAAATTAAATTAAGCACTTAATGAATATTAGATGTTAAATTTATAAGCGTAGCATTTACAAAAAAAAACATAATCTTTTCATATTCTTTTTAAGTTAGAATTTCTCATTAAAAAACTAAAAGAATGATATTGTTTGTCAAATGTCGTGGTCCAAAGACAGCCAAATTAGCAGAAGGCAATTGGTGCTAGGTAAATCTCTAGGCTCATTAGTTTCTAGTTTCCAGGCTCATTATTATGCTTAAATTAGCCACAAAACCAACCAAAGACTGAGTTTTAGGAGTCTTATGAGTTTTAGTGAGTTTTTTGAGTTTAGCATTTAACAAAAAATTTATAAGCTTTTCAAGTTAATTTTAAGTGAGAATTTCAAATTAAAAACTACAGAATGATATTATTAGTCAAATGTGTTGGCCTAATAGGGCCAAATTAGCATCAGACAGGTAGTTTTAGGTAAATCTTAGGTTTATCTCATCGTTGTGTTGCGGGAGTGCCACTTTGGTTTTGTCCCGTTTTTTTTTTTCTATGCCGCCGATCTCAGCTTATTCGTGGAAACTGGTAAGGGTCTAACCGGTGCGGTTTTTTTCGGAAAATGTGGACCTCAGGCCGGATTGGTGAATATGACATTGCATTTTGGAAAGCTCCGCAGAACTCTTGCCTGGGGCCAAAAAGGATGGTTTTCGCTTGTCCACGAGTCAGAACCAATGGTGTGAGAAGTGAAGTGGAGTTATATAGCCTATGTTAGAGAGGAGTATCTGAAGTTGTACAGCCAAGCTTTCGTTTCATCAAACCATGTTTCTGCTTTCGAGTGGAAAGCTCCATTTTAGCGGGCAAGCAGGTAGGCACCACTTTCAAATAGAAGATGGACTAAAATCTATGTGTTAAATATATGGGGCAGTTATACGGCCCCACAGCAAATATATCTTCTTTGAGTGATAAATAGAAAAATTTCCAGAAGCAAAAATGTGGCATTTTCCCACGGGTCCGAAAGTGGTGCCATCTATTGTTTCTACCCATTTCTGTTCGTGATTTCAGCTGAGTTTATCATTCGGTTTTTCGGACTTGGGATTGCGGTAGAGGAATGGTATCAGATGTGCCTAATAAACTTTAAACGTTCTCTCATTGCTAAAGAAGTTGGAGCTTATCCTTTGCTCCTTTCAAAGTGGTGACGTTATAAAGTTGACCTACAGCAAAAAAAAAAATTAACTTTTGAACTAAGGCAGATAGAATTTTTTTTCGAAAGCAATCGATAGCTCTTGATGAGCTGATCAAAATATATGACATCCATTTTTTTGGTACAAAAATTCCTTCATGAGGTATACCAGTTTGAAAGTTTCAAGGGGTTGACAACTTCAGTAGTAAGGTACACACTGAAACGAAATCTAGGCCGATACAAATTGTGAGACATATAGAGGACTTGTAAGCAACAATCGACTGTTAGATAATAATCACCTTCGGCAATGAGGGGTTGGTAACTTTTGCTAGTTGGTGTATCTATTAATTGTTTCCAGTGTATTTGATGGTAAAACAAATTTGGTTCCGGTGGTAAAACATGAAGGGGACTTGTGAGTTCTAATCTGCTGTTAGGCTACAGTCATCTTTAGCGATGAGGGGTTTGCAACTATGCTATTTGGTGTACCCATTTATTTGTTTCCAGCGAACTTGATGCCTATCACGCGAGAGGGACTTATAAGTAAGAATCAATGAGGGGTTTGCCACTTTTGCTAGTTGCTGTACCTATTATTTGTTTCTGGTTTATTTGATGATTAAACCAATTTGGTTCCAGTGGTAAGAAATGTAGGGGACTTGCAAGTAATAATCGGCTGTTGGGCTACAATAATCTTCAGTGATGAGGGGTTTGCAACTTTGCTAGTTGGTGTACCCATTTATTTGTTTCCGGTGAACTTGATGTCTATGACGGGAGAAGGAACTGCAAGTAAGAATCTGTTCATTTTCGGCTACAAATTTGTGCAAATTGGTGGACATTGTCTTCGATCTCTTTAAATCTGAAAGAATTAAGTGTTTACACAACGGGTACAAACGATAACGTAAAACAATGCGGTAGTTTGGTAATAATTAGTGTCACCTATGGTACTTTAATCCTGAAAAGTTACGAATGGATTTATAATACCAACTAGATTATATAAGATATTGTTCCAAGTTTTCATCCGTCACGGTGTCTACGATTGAAAAGGATAAAGTTCAACTGGCTGCAAAGTCAATTTAGTCCCTTCTTTCGATATTATTTTGTAGTTGTTGTTTTTTTCAAGGCTGAGGAATAGCCTTTGGTCATGTGACAGCTGATTGGGTTCTTGTTTGAACATACCGTTTCAAAAACTTTGATAGGCTGACAACTTCATCATTTAATTGATAGTGGAGAAACAAGCACAAACGAGAATGTAAAACAATGAGATAGTTTCATAATAATTAATAGAATTTTCAGCCTTTTTAACAATTAAGCAGCTAAGTTTTTGTATATAATACAAATGTCGAACGGGTCTATCCTGTAACGCCAACGAAAAGTTGTCAGGTATAAAGTCTTGAAAGTATTATTGATGATAATGATGTATATCTGAAGACAGTGCTATTCGTTTTATTTGAACGATCAATTAATTCCAACAATTAACTTAATCAAATGTTATGTCTAAATTTATAAAACAATCATAGACATCACAATAGTAAAGAACGATGTTGGCACAATGTATTTTTTTTAAGACCAGAGCACTTCGTATAGAAGGAGTTGTCGTAAAAACTTAAAAAGGGCTCATTCGGATGGAAAAAGAATCGACTATTGCCCTTTTTAATAGTCAAAAGGGATTGGAGGGCAACCAACCCCTCCCACATCCCTCATTTTCCCAAACACTTCCAATAAAATTTTGAGACAGCTATTTTATTCAGCGTAGTTGAAAAGTCCAGAAATTATGTCATTGAGGATGAACCCCCCCCCCAACCCCCAGGGCAAGGGTTATAAGTTACGTCCTGGGGCCATATAAGGTTTTAAAAAAATCTTTATTCAAGAATAATTCCACAAACAGAGATACAGGTGAATTTGGATCGAACTCAATTGATAATAATTTACTGAGGTGAAATAAAGTAAATTTCATTTCACCTAAGAGCTATGACCTCTGTCCACCTGATATGTCAAATAAATCTAATGAACTGGAACCGAAAAGGTCAATGAGATTTACTTCCGCTGTTGCATTGAAACAAATAAGAGCAATAAACTATATGTAATTAGTTTATTGGGTATAAATTTTGTTTGTTTTTATGATGTCTTTTAGTTTTACTGCTGATCATGAACACTGTATATGTGTTTGAAATATCTAGTTAAAATTTAATATCTGTTCACTGTCGATTAAAAGGTTTCATCCCTATTTTGAACTGTTATACTTTCGTCATGGAAAGGCAGCGTGGTCTTCGAAGTTATCTACGTCGAGTATATGGGGATAATGTGACCAAGGAGGTGTCTAAATATATTAACACCCATAAGAAACACGGAAATGTTATAAATCAACAAGATTTTCTTCATCAATGTAAAAAGAAAAGGATTTTGACACCTTCAATAAAATTAAATCTACATTTAGGCAGTTTTAAAGGAAAAAACTTCGAAAGAAGTCTACATTTCAAGACTTTAAATCATGTGGTTGAAGATAAAAGGAGAAAAAGAACTTTATTAGTGAAAGATAAACTTTTCCTTGAAAATATTATATCAAGAATGGTGAGTGCAAGTGATTTTTGTTTTACTCAACAAACAACACGAAATCACTTTTTCAACCTTTCCAGAGAAATATTCCTTAAAAAGTTTTCAAAATTATCGGAAAATAAAGCCGTAATAATTCGTCAACTCTTGGACCAGGTGTAATTAATTTTTCATCAGGGACCTTAACATTACAAGAAAAATTCGTATTATATATACGTAATAAAGAAAAATTCGTATATAAGGTAATATACGCATGTCACTACTAACACTATTACCACGCCTACTTTTACTAATACTACTGCAACAAAACTACTCAAACTACTACTTCAATAGCAACAACTTGTAAGGCTTATAGTATTAAGATGAAAAAAGTCTCAAAAGGTGGTCAAAAATATACATCAGCAATATTTTCGGAACGGCTAACCATGCCAAGGTGAAACTTCTGGGCATCATGAAATGGATGTTACTACTGTTACTACCACTACCAATACAATAATAACAATGCAACTACTTTTCCTACTGCCACCGAAACTACCGTGATACTAGTATTATTAAGGATAAATCTATGAAGGTAAAATTTGAGAGAATATTGATGGCAAATTCAAACTAACAAAAGACATAATGTGCATTTACATTGTCAAAAGAGCGTATGTTTAGAATTGATATGTGTATTAAGTTGGAACACTGTATGTAAAAGGGGATATTGAACAAAACAACAAAAGGTGATATGTTCATACTACTGCTACTACACAAGCTAAGGGTATTAAGATGAAGCTTTCAAGGAATAATTAGGCAGATGTTGAACTAAATCAAAACGAACTATGACCACGGAGATTGTCAAAAGGGTGACAAAGCAATATCACAATAACGGATTACATTATTAAGTTAGACCTTTCAGAGTAATTTGTGGTGGATTTTGAACTAGAAAGAAGACACTATATATATACTTGTAATACTTCTTCTACGGTTACTGTAACTAACGACAGTAAGGGCAAAATTGAAACTTTTAGGGAACGTTTAGGGGGAGTTTCAATCGAACGAAAAAACTATAAGCAGGCAGGTATTAAAAGAGTATGTAAACAATATCATAGGCAACACTGCTCTGTTATAACTAGTAATATCATTGGTATCTTAAAGGAGCTGATTTGATTGTAAATTAAAAGTTCTAGGGCCCTTTTAACGATTGGAGCATGGAGCATGCTATATTTCAATTAAACAAAAAACTATAGGCATGAAGATATTAAAAGAGAAAGGCACCAATGATTCGACAGTGCTATTTCGGAACTACTGTCGATAACTCTGCTTAGCCGTGAGTTAGAACACCATCTTTTGAAGCCTTCGTTATATTCTGACAATGAAAGACGTTGACACTATATCCAGGACACCCAGATATAAAAAGAATATTCAATTCAATCAGTTTCCTGTTTTCGACACAAAATGAGCTCCCAACAATTTTTTAGCTATGTAATGTTCAAACCGTCTTTACTTGGTTCTTTTTTTTGGCAAAAGAAAGTTGGGATCGGCACCAATGCATCAAGATACATCTGATCTTCTCTAAAATGTAGCCATATTGGCTTTTTCTTGATAAAATTAAGTGAAAATGGCAGTTAATATTATATTGACGAAACTATGTTCCAAGTGTTGGAAATTCTTGTCTGATGAAAGGGAATACCAGACCGACTAAAAATGTTCCTTTAGGTAACTTTTTTTGTATCTTTTTTTGTAACTTTTTTTGTAACTTTTTTGTTCTGTCGAAGTTGTAGGCAAAATCGCTCCAATTTAAGAAAATTGGAGTTTTTTTTACCCTTTTCTGATAAAACTTCAAACTTCTAATCATACAGTTAAATTCGTAGAGGTTTTATAACTTTTTTTGGTCTGTTGAATTTGTAGGTAAAAACGCTCCAATTTAAGAGAATTGGAGTTTTTTTTACCCTTTTGAAGTTTTCTGATAAAACTTCAAACTTCTAATCATACAGTTAAATTCCTAGATGTTTTGTTACTTTTTTTGTAACTTTTTTTGTAACTTTTTTTGTTCTGTTGAATTTGTAGGTAAAAACGCTCCAATTTAAAAAAATTTGAGTTTTTTTACCGTTTTCTGATAAAACTTCAAACTTCTAATCATACAGTTAAATTCGTAGAGGTTTTATAACTTTTTTTGTTCTGTTGAATTTGTAGGTAAAAACGCTCCAATTTAAGAGAATTGGAGTTTTTTTTACCCTTTTGAAGTTTTCTGATAAAACTTCAAACTTCTAATCATACAGTTAAATTCCTAGAAGTTTTGTTACTTTTTTTGTAACTTTTTTTGTTACTTTTTTTGTAACTTTTTTTGTTCTGTTGAATTTGTAGGTAAAAACGATCCAATTTAAGAAAATTTGAGTTTTTTTTTACCTTTTTCTGATAAAACTTCAAACTTCTAATCATACAGTTAACAGTTAAATTCGTAGATGTTTTTCCTACATACTGAAACCCTTTTCAAACCAAAAGTCTTTAAATTAAGCCTTCTGGAGTAGAAAAAGTGTTTTTTTACGGTGAAAGCAGAGACCTTTTTTGTTCTGTCGAATTTGTAGGTAAAAATGCTCCAATTTAAGTAAGTTTCCTACATACTAAAATCCTTTTCAAATCAAAGTCTTTAAATTAAGCCTTCTGGAGTAGAAAAAAGTGTTTTTTTACGGTGAAAGCAGGGAACTTTTTTGTTCTGTCGAATTTGTAGGTAAAAAAGCTCCAATTTAAGAAAATTGGAGTTTTTTTTACCCTTTTCTGATAAAACTTCAAACTTCTAATCATACAGTTAAATTTGTAGATGTTTTTCCTACATACTGAAACCCTTTTCAAACCAAAAGTCTTTAAATTAAGCCTTCTGGAGTAGAAAAAGTGTTTTCTTTTATGGTGAAAACAGGTAACTTTTTTGTTCTGTCGAATTTGTAGGTAAAAAAAGCTCCAATTTAAGAAAATTGGAGTTTTTTTTACCCTTTTCTGATAAAACTTCAAACTTCTAATCATACAGTTAGATTTGTAGGCGTTTTTCCTACATACTGAAATCCTTCTCAAACCAAAAGTCTTTAAATTAAGCCTTCTGGAGTAGAAAAAGTGTTCTTTTACAAAACCTGTTGAATCATCGGTACCTTTACCCTAGATGAACAATATCATAGGCAGCGCTGCTCTATCATAACTAGTAATATCACTGAAATTTTAAAGGAGCTCATTTGAATGGAAATTAAAAGTCCTAGGACCCTTTTTAAGAGTCAAAAGTGATTGGAGGGCAATCAGCCGTCCAATTCTTTTCCCCTTAAAAACACTAGGCTATATAAAAATTATAAGCGAACAGAAATTAATTTCAAAACATTTTCGACAAATTAGGTTTTTCATAGAAAATTAAAGAAGTCAATTAAACCAAAAATGGGCAAAAACAGAATCAAGTAATCTACAAAGCGTAACACAGCCACAAATCATCATCAATAAATAAATGAAACCCAAAACGAGCAAAAATTACAATAAATGACAGAGTCAAGCTCAAAACGAGCAGAAATTAGCAAGGTTATAACTTTGATAAATTAAAAACTACCAGGATTTTAAAGAATAAATATGAATATATATATATATATATATATATATATATATATATATATATATATATATACATATATATATATATATATATATATACATATATTAAACTGACAGTGCACATTCGTTGGCACTTTTTTCAGTATTGTGCAAAGTATATTCTGGCCTTGACAAGACATAAGGGTTGTGAGTCCCTAATCATGTTTATTTTCTGCTCGTTCTAAATTTGGCTCATTTGCTTTAATTTTAATTTTTTTATTTATTTTATTTAAATAATTAAATTTATTTTGTTTAGATTTAGTTTGATTAAGGTTTCATGTATTTATTGATGCCGATTTGTGGTTGTGTTACGCTTGGTAGATTATTTTATTCTGTTTTTGCCCAGTTTTGGTTTAATGGAGTCCTTTACTTTTCCTTGAAAACTAATTTTGTGGAAAAAGCTTTTTTAATTAATATTTTATTAAACGATTATAGGTTAAAAGTGACAGGTAACCACAATAAATTGTATGATCATTTCATAGACTAAATTTAATTTATATGAATTGATTTATAAAGATCAAATGTTTCTGAATAAGCTTGCTATTAAAAGGTAATATTAATATTACTGGAAGAAACTTAAGATAGACGAGCACACGCACCGAACGTATTTGTTTCCAAAAGAATTGCTCAGTTGGACATCTGTCTTGTATATATAAGTTTTGACTAAAGTTCTCATCATTTTTTGGGGGTGCTAGTAAGTGTCTCCAAAAAGAAATCTACTTTGGGGTAATTAGAAATTAGATGGCGATATTGTCCACATACATTCTATATATTTTTGAATTTTCCAGTGTCTACACTTTACAATGCTATATAGTTCTTGAATTTTTGTAAACTTTCAGCAAAATACTGGGACCAAGTTTTATGCATATCCAAAATATTATGTACAGAGAAATTTACACCACCATTAGACCTGTCCTTAAAAAAAAAAATGAAAATATAGCTTACCTCTCCAGAGAATGGGCCTGTTATTTTCTTGTCCGAGTAGCTTATATCTAGAATAAAGAATTCTTTACTTTAAAAATCTAACCTTGGTAAAAATCTTAATAATATTTTTTTCTTGTTACTGAAACTATTGAATTAGATACAGGTAAATTAGAGCCAAAACATTAACATGCTGAGTAAAACCCTTTTTCTAACTGTTTGGCCTATTTTCAAATAGTCCAACGAAAATAAGTGGCCCTTAACAAGCAAAGCTTCTTGGGCCGAATAACTTTTTTGCGTTTTTAATAGTGTTTTAGTATTAATAAAAAGATTGACGATGATTGATTGATGAAAAATGTTGCCAACGGTTAAAAAGTATTAAATTTTCGGGCAAAACCGAAAAAATCGATTACCCACCCCCCTTCATATGTGCAGGTATGTAAACATGTATTTACAAAAGATTTATAATAGTAAAAAAATATATGAAGGATGATTTCAAGTGTTCTTTTCTTCACATAGCCGTATATAAAATGGGGGATCTAAATCTACAAATTTGTTTCAGACACAATAAGTTTTTCAGACAAAAATAAGTGACCCTTAACAAGCAAAGTTTCTTGGGCCGAACAACTTTTTTACGCTTTTAATAGCGTTTGAGCATTAATAAAATGATTGATGACAAGCGTTGCCACCGGTTAAAAAGTATTAAATTTTCGAGCGAAACCAAAAAAAATCAATTATCCCAACTCCCTTCATATGTGCAGGTATGTAAACATGTATTTACGAGGGATTCATAAAAATAAAAAATAAATGAAGGATAATTTCAAGTGTTCTTTTCTTCAAATAGCTGTATAAAAAGTAGGGGATTTAAATCTACAAATTTTTTCAGACACAAATCTTGCATAAATCTCACAATTAAAGACATAATCTTACTAACTAAACATACACAATTTTACAAATTACAAATAAATCTTATAATCAGAAAGGCACTTTCTGCATGCCCTGAAGTATGCACTGTTCACTGAAAAACATTTGGTTGAAAAAAAAAAAAAACTTTTTTTTTGTTGAAAAAAAAAAAAAAACTCTTGTGCAGTATGTCAGTTGATGTATATAGTGGAAGAGTAAGTCAGGTAGGAGGGCTGCTCACAAAACTACTTCAGGCTGCATGAGATTTATTCACTTGTATCTAATCATGATCGTTTGAACTTGAGGTATAGGCCTATGTAATATTTTAAAAGAAGCATTTTATGTCATTTTTGCAAAATTTCATAACCAAATTCAAACTGTATCAGAGATAGCCTAACTTTTCATAGTGTCTTGCCAATTCGAGCTATTTGCATGGTGATATTGGAAGTTATTAAGTTGTGCGTTTTGTTTATTACTACTACTGATAACTACTCTATGCGTTTCCACTATAATTTTATTTGTTATATTCTGCAAACGGACCCTGGAGAAATTCACGTAATTCACGTGCAGTAAACGTCTGTGCAATTGTCTTTTCCGTGCAAGGCTTTATTGCGCTTTTGTAATACCATATGCTCTGAAAGTTTCTCCTTTCTGGATTATTTTGACTGAAAAGGATAAAAACACAATCGATTCAATGTTCTTCAAGTATGGAACATACCTCTGGACTCTTCCTCTGTGGCTAGAGAACACGGGTGTTTCAGAGAAATATAAAATAGCGGACCCCTTTGCAGTGATTAGCAGTAGAATTAACCAGTTCAAGTGCACATTAGATCCATACCACAGTATCTAATGCGCCACAGTACTCTACTAGTGGCACACTAAGTTTGTTGTTCTGTGTTGTTGGAAATACAGTACCTCTTTTATTTTGTTTCTAGTATGTATGCTCATTCTATTTATTCTATCTATTATGTTTCTAGTTCATTTTAGTATGTATGTGTGCTTTTCTTTCTTTCCTTTTTTCTTCTTTTACTCCATCTTCGTAAATTTGTTTACTTGATGATGGGCAATACAAATCATTCATTATAATTATACTTGTTTTGTAATCAAAAAGCACAGTACTTAATGCTATTTCCATTAACAAATAAATAATGCCAGTCAAACAAAAGCAGTAATGTTCTTGATAAAAGACTTTCTGCTATCTTAGAAAATACTACAACAAAGTAAATGAAACTTCCATGAATAAATTTAGGCCCTAAAAATATCCCAGTAATGTGTTTCCAAGGTACTATCTATACCATTCCCTTATTTCTAAGTCTTAGAAGATTACATAGAAAACAACATGGAACATTTAAAGGACAGGTACATGGCTCATGCCCCCAAGGCCTATTTAGTAAGAGATATGTTGATAATTTTCAGGCCTATAGCCTCCACCAGCTACACTGTCAAGTCAAAGGCTAATCAAAATATTGTCACCATATTTGCCAAATCTCCAGAAGAGAAGGAGCCCCAGTTGCGCCACAAAGGCTTAAAGGACTTAAGCTCTAAGCTAAGCAAAAGATTGGGTAGAACATTTTAAACATGCACATATCTAACAAAACTTTACACAATACTTTAAGCTATAAACCTAAGCTCTAAAAATCTGTCTAATCTTGGATACGAATTCTTAATATTTAAAACTGTGTATCTAGATCATAAACAGCCACTATTATGCATAGGATACCTTCAACTAAAGACAAATGGTGTGAAGCAAAAGACTGTATTTAAATACTTAAAGAAACACTCCCACATTAGTTGAATGAAAGTACTAAAACCTTTACCATATATCCCCATAAACTCAAAAGAGCCAGTAACAAAATAAACAAGAAATGGGCTAAATATGAGAAATACCAACTATAACAGAGCCAGAAATTGAGAGGCAGTGTTGGTGAGACCTACCTTCATTGAATATGAGGAAAAACAAGCAAATTCTATCAAACAAAATCAAAAAGCCTACTGGAGATGCGTGTTCTCCAGCAGACCAAATAGCTCTTATCAGAGATTAGCTAACAAAGCAGGGACAAAATAACACTTCCAGCTGAAACAGCAAATAAACTTCGTCAATCTTTCTCAGCAAACTTTTGTGAGGAAGACTCCTATAGGCAGGTTAGGTAAAATCAATATAACTAGAGCAAGAGGTCCTGATAGGATTCATCCAGGATTCCTAAAAGAAATGGCAAACCTCATAGCATTTCCATTAACTAACATCTTTCAGACACCTTTAAATACATGTACAGTCCTTAAAGATTAGAGGACTGATAAGGTATACTACCTGTATTCAAAATAGGGAAGCATACAGATACAAAGAACTATAAGCCTACCACTATGACATTTGTCCCCTCTAAATTATAGAAGGCATGATAAATGATGCTATCATACAACACACGCCTGCCAACAACCTTTTACCCAACTACCAACAGGGTTTTAAGAAAGGCAGGTAAATGAACACAAACTGCTTGATACAAATGATGACATTCCTCAGCCCATTGACAAAGAGATTCCAGATGACCTTTTTCTGAATGAACAGGCTAAAGTACTGGAGAAGGTCCCTCATTATAAACTGAAGCTTAAACTAGAATCCCAGCAATTAAACAATGAACCTGTCAAATGGGTTATGGCCTTCTTGAAAGACAAAATATGAGTTATTGTAGTCTATAGATTTTATGGCTCATTAGTTTACTCCAACCCACAACCAGTGAAGAATAGAGTACCCCAGGGCAGTCAGCTTGGTCTGGCAGTATTCAACATCTACACCCTGATTACTCAAAAAGCAAAATAACTTTCTATGCAGACTCCAAGCTTGCAGGGGCTACTGATATTCCTGAAGCAAGTACTTCTCTGCAGGAGGCTCAGGATAACCTAGCATACTGGTCAGATAAGTGGTCGCTGGTCACTGCAGTAAAATGCAAAAAAAAAAATACAAAATGCTTCACATGGGACTTAATAACTAAGAACAACATTACCTATATAATAACCCCATACTCAGCAGTCACTCTAATCTAGCACCAGCAGGTGAGGAACATGATCTTGGTGTTATGATCAACTCCAAGCTGAAGTTTCATTAGCATACCTTCTCAGGTGCTGTGCACAAGGGGATGTCTTGGCACTACCAAAAGAACATTTGTTGGCCACAACCAATATTTTATTTTTAAAAAAAACAACTCTACAACACAATGGTATGTTCATGGTTGGGGTTTGGTATGACATTGGCCTCCCCTCAATTCAAAAGAGATAAGAAATTGAAAGTGCTGTGCAGTGTGCCACCAAAAGCCACACCACCCAACTCCCTCGCCATAAGAGACTTGCAGCATTGACAATTCCAACCCTTGTTTACTCAAAGAAAAGGGATGACATCATCACAGCTTTCAAGCATCTGCAAGTCAATCCTGCTGCAAGCCTTCTTCCAATCAACCCTAACCAGGGAGCCTGGGGAAACTCCCAGAAAATTACCCAACAAACTACCAACTACAGAGAGCACTACCACTTCTGTTTGACCTGTATTGTCCCACTTTAGTTGCTGATAGTACAAAACACCATGATATGAAGCTGAAGACAATTCTGGAAAGGACTTGTGTGAAAGGCATAAAGTTCAATAAAGATAATGCCTCTTTGATGCTGAAACAATTCATTACTTTGGTCATATACTGACAAAAAGAGGTATGAAACCTGACCCTTACAAACTTAGGACAATCAGAGAAATACAAACCTCCAAAAGCAAAGGTGAGTTAGACTCACCTAGCAATGTATAACTATTTGTCAAGATAAGCTCCAACCCTTTCTACCTTAAACAAACCACATCCGGAATTAGTAAAGGCAATAAAGTTTGAATGGAAAGCAGTGGACAACAAACCAAGAGTCAAAATCCAGGAAGCTATTTTCTGCTGGGCATTACAATCACCTGCCCATATGTCCACCAATACATTTGCAGTAGAAAAGTCACTGTGACAACATATATATATATATATATATATATATATATATATATATATATATATATATATATATATATATATATATATATATATATATATATATATATATATATACCACTATTTCCCCAAAGACATCCAATCAAAACTTTAAGATAGCCATCTGTTTAATAAGGTTTATACAGAAAGAGAGATTGTATAAACTTTGAGGGGGCTAATTTTTAGTGAGGGGGCTAATTGGATTGGTAATAAGAAGTTTTAGTACCCTTTTTAATAGTTGAATGTGATTGGAGGGCAACTAATCCCTCCTTTACCCACCATTTATCCAAACATATCCAGTAAAAATTTTGAGATAGCCATTTTGTTCAAAATATTTGAAAAGTCTGGGAATTATTTGTTTGAGGATGACGGTCCTCCAACAGCCCTCAGGGCAAGGGTTGTAGGCAATACCCTGGGGGCATATGAGCTTTATACAGAAAGGTGATTGTATAAACTTCAGACGGGGGCTCACTGTACTGGTAATCAGAAGTCCTATTGCCCTTTTTAAGATTCAGGATGAATCTTAAAAAATCAGGATGTGAATACCCCCCTATAAACCTTGTATTTTCTATCTAGTAAAGAAAAGGTATAACTTTTGCAGTGGAGGACACCTGGTTAAAAAAAAACCCCGTTTGTCAAGTTTTCAGTCAAGTGAAGATCATGTTGAATCAAGTACTTGCCCATTAGACATTCCAATTGACTTGATTAAATCTTTTTCAGGATGACTAGTTGATCCTTGAAGTCTGTCATAGGAATATTAAAAGTGACCCTGTTGAAATCCTAACCCAATGTTTGGATGAATCTAAGAATTTAAATAGGACAGTAAATCCCACTAAATCACAAATAATGACAATCAACTTCTTGAAATCTGCTCATGTTTTTGCAACCCAATCCCACGCAAAATGCTAGTGAGACAGGTTAAGCTCCTTGGTCTCACAATTTCTAATGATCTTAAGTGGGACACACATGTTTCCAACATTGTTAAACAAGCATATGTTTCACTATCCATGTTTAAGCTGCTAAACAAATTTAATTGTCCTAAGATACATTCCCTCTGTGTTTACTTATCCTTTATCAGGCCATTTTTGGAATATGCATGTCTGGTCTGGCATTCACAACTTTGCAAATGAACTTAGAGACAAAATCAAGTCAGTCCAAAAGAATTTGCTCAGGATCATTTACAAAGAAGGTGAAATTTGATACTCCTTCTTTCTTAAAGCTGCAAGCATTACCACCTTAAAAGAAAGGAGGGAAAAAAATTGCTTGCTTTTTGCTAAATCAGTCATTTCCAATCCCCATACTGAGGACTTACCCCCTGTCATTAGACACTGACTCCCTCAGTCAGTCTCCTTAGCAATCCCAGCCTACTCTCCAATCCATGCTGTTACAGAGAGGTTTCATAATAGTTTCATCCCCTTTATTCTGGTTAATGTCAAGTATACTGATTTGTCCTTTATCTTTGATGATTTCGCCTTTTTAATTCCTTTTTAATTTTAAGTTTTTAACTTAATGTACTGATTTAAAATTTGCTTATTTCTTAACTTTTACTGGCACATAAAGCAAATTTGGCTCTCTAGAGCTTGTGTCTATAGTTTTAAAATAAATATTATCTTATCTTGACTGTTTTCCAACTACCAAGGTGTTGTTCATTATGACTATCCTCCAAAAGGAAACACCATAGCAAAGGAGTAGCACAATGATGTTCATTGCTGTCTACAAAATGCTATGCAAAGACAAAGACCCAGATTTAAAGAGTCTGGTAGTAGGAAATTGCATCACAATAATGCATCAGCCTATTCAGTCTTGTGTGGCAGCTTTTAACCAAACATGATATCCTAGTGTGGTTTCTCAGCTCCCAATTTTCCAAATCTAGCTTCATGTAATTATTTTTATTCCCAAAGATAAAAATGGTGCTTAAGGGTAAATATTTTCAAGAAGTAGTTGAAATAAAATAATAAGCAACAGAGCAGCTATGAGGAGTTTCTAAAAATGACTTCCAGAGGTTTTATTTTAAAAATGGCAGGAATGTTAGAGAACATGTATAGACTCAGAAGGAGTATATTTTGAAGCAGATTCAATTAAACGGCTTTATCTAATAAATGTGTATATTTTTTAACAGTCTTGTAACTTTTGATAAGACTTTGTATGTAAACTATAGACAAATTGAAAAACTTACAGCCCTTTCCCTAGAGGCTATGGAGGGGGAGGGACTTGTAATCCCCTGATTCAAATTTATTAGGGCATGTAATTTTGATGAACAAAATGTCCATCTTAAAAATTGTTTTTGAATGTCTTTGGAGAAAAAGGGGTTATGGGAAGGGTTAGTTGCCCTCTATTCTGTTTGGTCACTTAAACCTTTAATTTTTGTTCAAATGAGCCCTCTTCCAATTTTCTTAAACTCTTGCTTTGATACAATCATCCCTTAGGGAAAAACAACAACAAACAACAAATATTCATGATCTACCACACTGACTTTTCATCATAAAAACAACAAACTTGGGTATGTTTTAATTTTTCAATTTTAGCTTGAAAGATCCCATTTTACTGTAACTCCTGTAACTGTAGCTCCTGAATATAGAACTGATTTATTCTTAAGGATCAACAAGTTTTACTGTCTTAGGTAAGTTACCTGTTGTTGCTTTTATTCATGATTAATCTTTGGTTTTTAACTAATCATAGATGAGAGCTTTAAACCTTTGCATTAGGGTTCTGTGACTGTATTATAGTTAGAGCAGGGGCATATGCACCAAAGGGTGCACTTTAATGCCTAGATTTCATAACTATAATTATGCCTTTAGATAAATACAGAATTAGCTCTAAGAAAGAGGAGGGATAAGGGTAGAAATTGATGTTTCTTTCTGAGATTTGGGGAATGTTTATGGTCCAGGTTGATGTTACAAAAGTGAAGGTTGAGATTAACAGGTAAAATTCTAGTTTAGTGACTTGTTGATACCTTGGAAAGGGGTTAGGTTAGGAAAATGATACTTTCAGGGATGGGTCTACAGATTAAAGTATATCCCAGGAAGGTATTTTAAAGCATCCTCCTCCTTTCTTTCTCCCTCTAGAGGGCCCTGAATTTGCATACATTTTTTAAATTTGCCTACAATTTTGGCCATGGATTGTACATATATTTGTGTTTTGATGACTAAAACATATAGGCTATTTGGCTTGTCAGTAAAATTCTAGTTAATTGACTTTTGCTATCTTGGATAGAGGTTAGGTTAGGAAAATGAAACTTTTAGGGATGAATCTACAGACTAAAGTATCTCCTGGGAAGGTATTTTGAAGCAACTATCTCTACTCCTTCTACCTCTAGAAGGCCCTCACCTTTGATGACCATTAAAAATATGTATGTTATAAAAGTGAAACCTTGCAAAATAGATCTTCTGCTTAATTCAAGTACAACAAAATTGTTTTCAGCTTCTTAACTTTGCTCAATCCCATTTTATAAGGTTTTAAGGAAATGCAAATACATTTCCTAAATTTTGAAAAAAAAATATAGCTTAAAATTATACTCAAATAACACAAATTGAAATTTCGGAAGTAAAGGCAGAGAAAAAGCAACTAATAACTGAAAATTAATGTAAAATGTTGTTTTGTCAAAATTTCAATAGGTATAAACCTGTCATGGAGGCAAATTTCAGGGCCCTATAGAGGGAGAAGGAGTGGAGATAGGTACTTTAAAATACCTTCCCAGGACATGCTTTAGTCTTTAGATTGATCCCTAAAAGTTTCATTTTTCCTAACCTAAACCCTTTCCAAGATAGCAAGAAGTCAATTAACTAAAATATTACTGTCTTGTCTGCTGCTTTAATTTGTTAGTTAGGCTATATTTTAGTATATTTTGACTAGCAAGCTATTGTGTACTGATTTTAAGTGGATGATTAGAATTATTTTTAGTTATTTCATAAGTGCTGACTATAGATTGTCTTATGTTTATGTTTTGGCAGCTAAACAAATATTTGGCTTGCCTGTTGCCCATTTTGAAAATAAATCGAATGGAATAATACAGCATTGAGCTCAAAAAAGGAACTTTGCCCAAAGATTATATCAGGCTTGAAGAAATTTAGATAACTAGGCATGTTTTTAAGTTTTCTAGCCTACTTTCATCTAGGCTATAAAACTTCCACTAGTCCTAACCTATGACTGGGTTAATCACTATCAGCGCTAGTCTTCTAAAAACAGACTAGTAAACAAACAAAAAAGATAAATCTTGTATAAAACGCCCCACCTATATCTTCTGCTTCTGATTCAGAAGAGGCTGACAGAGATGACATTTTTTGTATTTTCAAATTCGACGCTTTTACGAGCTAATATTTTAAAACACATTTTAGACGCAAAATTTTCGGACTTTTTCCGTAAACTTCATTTCTGAGTAAAACGTGAGCCTGTTTACGAGTTTACAAGTAATTACCGTCACTTCACTTTTAGACAAATATCAAATGAAACTAGCACAAAATTTCTTTTACCTGACCTACATGGTAATCAAATTAGCCATCCTTGTTTCAGACTGCCATTCCATAACGTATTGCCATGGGTGGATGTATGACTCATAATTTGGGTGGAAGCAGCAACAAAACTTGGCATCCCCAATTCATGCTGTTTGACCCCTTGCCCTGTAATTAGTGCAAGTTTGACCTTTTGAGAGTGGTTACATACGCCTGTTCCTTTTTGGATCTTGGATCCAACTTAACAAGTGACGCTGCCGTGGCGTTTTGTAAATAGGACATAGTTTCACCTTATCGAATTTTTCAGGTGATCAAGAAGAATGGAAAATCTTTAAAGACTAATTTCTAGATTTTTGATAGTAATTCACTGAAAATGTTCTAATTGCTGAATTGTTTTTTACTAAAAGATAGAGTTACTAAACAATGTTACTAAAAAATATTTTGCACTGATTATTTGAAAGTGAGAAAATAAAATTTTAAAAGAATTTAAGTCCATATGGCGTTTTGGAAAAGGATGAAATTTAGAAGCTATCATTTTTCAATTAGGGCTCCTTAATTTTTAGTAACAAACAATTCAGCAATTAGAACATTTTCAGTGAATTCTGAATTTTGTTTTAATGTCTAACTATATTTATGTCCATATCCTGTGTCTAGGTTCTATGCCTTTTGCCAGAAGGCAGATCACAGGTGCATGTTTATTTATTTGTTTGTTTTTTTCACCAGGGGCGATCGTATCGACCCATTGGTCCTAGAATCTTGCGAGATGGTTCATTCTAACGAAAATAAAAAGTTCTAGGGTCCTTTTTAAGTGACCAAAAAAATTGGAGGGCACCTAGGCCCCCTTTCACGCTAATTATTTTCCCAAAGTCACCGGATCAAAATTCTGAGAAAGGCATTTTATCCAGCGTAGTAAAAAAAAACTTATAACTATGTCTTTGGGGACAACTTACTCCTCCACAGTCCCCATGGGAGGGGCTACAAGTTACAAACTTTGACCATTGCTAATATATAGTAATAGTTATTTGGAAGTGTTAAGACGTTTTCAGGGGGATTTTTAAGTTGGGGAAGGAGAAGAGGAGGATATGATTGGGGAACTTTCATTGGAGGAATTTGTCATGGGGAAAGAAAATTTTCATGAAGGGAGAGCAAGATTTTCTGGTATAATTAAAAATGCAATAAAAAGATAAATATGAAGAAGTTTTTTCAACTGAAAGTAAGGAGAAGTATTAAAACTTAAAACGAACAGAAATTATTACGCATATGATGGGCTCACCCCCTCCTAATACCTCGTTCTTTACGCTAAAGTATTTTTAGTAAGTTCAACTACTTATTCTACGGCTTTTGTGATTCATGGGTCATTCTTAAGAAATTGGGACAAAATTTAAGCTTTAGTGTAAAGAGCGAGGTACTGACGAGGGGGTGTGCCTCATATACGTAATAAAAACATGAGAATACAGAAGTGCGTTGCGTAAGCTATTTTGTAAGTTACGTATATCTTTTACTAATAAAAACATTCGTAAAATATTTATAGTTCTGGTTGCCTTTTTAAGTAATCAAAAAAAACGGAGGGCAACTAGGGCTGCTCTCCCGCTCCTTTTTTCTCAAAATTATTCGATCAAAACTATGAGAAAGCCACTTAGCCAAAAAAAAAATATTCAAATCTCGTTTTAATTATTTATCTGGAGAAAGCCAAAATCAAAACATGGATTGGTTCAAAAACCTTCAGAAATTACATAAAAATTTTTTTTTTTTAACGGAAAGTAATGAGCGACATTAAAACTTAAAACGAATAGAAATTACTTCGTATATGAAAGGGACTGCTTCCTCATCAACTAGGGGCTGCTTCCTCATCAACTAGCTCATTAACTAGCATCAACACTAAAATCCTTTGCTGTTTCAAAAATAAAGTAAAAGAAAGAGTCAAACTTTAGAGTCGATGCTAAAGCTAAAAGTGGACGCTAAAGTGTGCAAAACTGCGTTTTGACTGAATTGCTGCTGTTTATAATAATCGCAATTGTAAGTATTTAGTAGAGTGTTTTAAGTTCAGCAATTTCTATTGATTTACTGGGTGTGGGTTAAGTTTCTTGTAAGATATTGGATACTTATATTTCATTAATGGGACAAACCATCCAACAAAATTATTATAGGGATTGCTGCTGTTTATATTGCATTGATTACTGCCGCCACTGTGTTTTTATCAATCAAGTTCGTCTCTTTTAACGACTTTCTTTTCAAATTTTGTGCTATTGGGCTAATTTTAACCAGTTCAGTGGATTGTCTTATAATTATTATTTCATCTCTTTTCCGCTCATCAGTTCTTTGTGAGTTTTTCAACTGCATTATCGATTTAGATTCGACTTTTTTCAGAAATTTAAATCAAAATTTATATTACTCTAGAAAAGAACGATTAAATCTTCTGATCCTTAGTTTTGGAACGATATTTATACTATTCTCAAGCTTGATAGATTTCTTGATTCTTCGCAATACATCTTCCAGCACATCAGTAGTTTTCGTCTGGTGTGCTTTCAAAACATTCTGGCTCCTTATAACCAAACTACGAATGAAATTATTCTTCACGGCTGGAAATATGCTGACCCGCAAATTCGAGCTTTTAAATATGAAAATGAGAAATCTTATAGAAATGGACAACAGCCTTGAAGCGCTAGGAGAATTTAGAAGAATTCATTCTAGTCTCTTAGAAATGATAAAAGTTTTCGATCGAATATTTGACCTTTTGACCTTTGATAGAATATTTGACCTTTGATAGAATATATCATTTTATTTGACCTTTGATAGAATATATTCCTTTTTTCATTATTTGCAACAACAGTGCACGTAGTACTTTTACTTATTTCTGCAATGGTTATCCTCACAACATTTCATAGCATGACTCAGTGGCAGCGGTTCTTTTATCAGTTTACGTTTGTCTGTTTGGGGTTTATCATTTTTCTTCGTATCGCAGTTACAGCTATAGTTGGTGACCGCCTAGCTGAAAAGGTAAATAATCTTTTTTTTTAAAGTAACAACACGTACAGTGAAGTAACAACAGCATGTTTGGTAAAATCATATAAACATATATGATTGATAAACATAGGATTGCAGACCCCAGTATCGCGGTAAACCGGTCGATTTCTAATTTCCAGCCAAAATGGAACCACCCCCGGCTTAAACATTTCTACAGTTCTTGATTATGTATTTTTCCATGTTGTGTCTTAAATTTCTCTCCGTTTTTCTTCTCTTTTTTTTCTTTTCTTATATTTGTTTTTTCATTGTACTCCGTTTTGTTCCATGTGAAAAATACGGGTAATAAATATTTTACTTACTTGCTTACTTACTTACTCTAATGTAATGCTTTATGTATCAAGCAGAACGTAATAACAAACTGTAAGATAAGGAATGACCTGAGCTGACAGCAACAAAAATCTAAGAAAAAATAGTAATATCTTTTTTTTATAGCAATACATGCGTCAACAATATGTAAAATGTGTTTTGGTAACAACATATACATCAAAAGGATCAGCTATTTTATGGTGCTTCCAAATATATACAATTTTTTAAGTTTAAAGCAGTCCAGAAAAACCTAAGATCCCGTAAAAGTTTGCACAATTTTTGAACAAGCTGGGAAACGATCCGTTGAGGGGCAATTGATATTGATGGAAATTACACCATCAAGTTCAGCACATCATAGAACCCTGATGTAAATGCTCCCCAAAGATGACTAAGGTGCTATCACTTGAACATTCTGAGATAGCTAGTCGATTTAAAATTACCAAAAATCTCTATATTGAGCTTCACAGATTCAGAGATAGCCGACTTGCCCAAAGGTGGGCAATTGCCAAAAACGACCTCAACCCCGTTAGCGGATTTCGAAGATTTGGCAAAAAGTGGGAGAGCTGCTGGCTCCGTTTTGCCAAAAAATTGGCACAAGATCGCGACAAATGGGAGTCAACCATACTTAGTCTCCTAGATGCCGGGTGAGGCGTCCTCGTCTGGTCCTGCTACAAGTAAAAGTAAGTAGTAAACTTTCAGTTGGTTATAATTCATCAAAAATGTCTATAGTTATAGTTCATATGCCACGTTCCTAAGCAATTGCAGTTTTACCAAATTTCTCAATATTTAAAACATCCCCGAGTGAATCGTTCATTAGTTCTTGAGAATCGTTAGGGCACTTTTCATAATAAAACATTGGTATGCATAATAATAATAAAAAGTTGTAAACACAAGTATTGACTTAACTGTCTATAAACTAGTTCAACATTAGCTGTTCCTTCAAACTTCCCTAACTGTTGGATGTTCAATGAAAAAGGTCAAGGCGTCGCTTTTATACAAACATGTTTAAGTATGTATGAGTAAGTAAGTAATTTTTGGTTCTACACACAATAGAATGTGTTTTGTATTTTAGTGTCTTTTTAGTAGCAGTCATGGCTACTTCAAAGAAATGCTGCAATGGCAATAATTTTTTTTTATTTTGGATAAGGCTTTATGGACTTGGGACTTTAAGACATGTATATTTAGATGAAAAAAGGTGCTACATTACTACTGGAACTAAGCGACAATTTTTCTTACATATTCCGTTTATCTTTCTGCAAATTCTTACTATTTCCCTTTCTGCTATTCTTTCGTATTTGTTTGTTCGACAAATGGAGAATCCAGTCAACAGAGTCGCCGCAGGATTAATTGGTTTGGTAACCACAATAGATTGGGTGTTTTTCGTTGTGACTTCACTTCGGAAAGTCAACAAAATTGCTTATATTTTCAATTCTATAAAGGAAGTTGACAATGCATTGGAAGAATTAAATCCTTTTATATCTCAATTTAAGCAGCATTTGCCGAAATCACCTTGTATGATCACTTTTATCTTTGCGGTGCTCTTTAATCTTTTGTTTTCTTTTGGTACAATGTATCTCAGCGATCCTTTTATAGCAGATCCTACTATATATCGTTACCGCTGGTTATATATCGCTAGTAGAGTTTATTGGTTGTTTGCTGCTCATGCTCGCTTGATTCTTCTGTTAGTGCCTTTGTTTGAAATATCCAACAAGCTGAAACTGATAGCCCAAAGTTTCAAAACCATCAGCCCAAAATCCAAGGCTGGTGAGAGGTTAAACCTTTTGCAGTTACTTCATTCACGACTTCTGAATCTTTTGTCACATGTTGATGACGCTTTTGATCCAGATTTGATTATATCTTTATTCGCTTCGTCTCTAACTGCTGCTGGTTTGTTCTACTATGCCGTTGTGTCACTAAACGAGCTGATGACTTCTGACACTTTTATTCTTTTGGCTTTCTGTTTTTCAATGGTTCCAATTTTTGCGGTTATCACTCTGAGAATCTTACTGTGCGCTCTTTTTGGCAACACTGTCTCTGTTGAGGTAAGCTTGCCTTTGCTTAACATTATTTCCAGAGGTTAGATTTTATTACCTTGGGTCTTAAAACAAACTATTAAAGCATGGCAAATATATCCCCTGATGAATTCTCCCCACATGTAAAATTAAGAAAAACTAAAGAGAAAAATTAAAAGAAAAACTTTGTATTTTTAGCATTCTTTTTTATTTTTGTTTCTTTTAATTCTTTGGTCTTTTCTTTCGGGTTGTGTTTTCACAGTAGGGTAAGATAAAGATTCAAGAAAACAATTTGTAAATATGAAATTAGTGGCAACCATTGGTTTTTGTGATGAAATTGCGGATACATACCAACTGGGACTAAAAACTACGAGCAGGTAGTAGTAGTAAACCTTTATCTTGATCCATGGGGAAAATTTGAGTTTGTGGAATTTGTTTAGAAATTAATCATTTAAAAATATAGTCTTGGTATGATCTGAAGTACTTTTAAGAGTTGTTTCTTCTTCTTTTCTTTTTTAAATTCAAGGTAAATAACATAGAACCCAGCACCGAATCATAGCCAAGCAAATCTAAAATAGACTGAATCTAACATTTTTAAAAAAACAACAACCAATAGTTTAGACAAGGAAATTTTTCTAAAGTTATCAAAACCTGTTCGCAAAAAAAGTATTAGGTATCATGCCGACCTGGAAGACCTACCTACTATATAAAAATAATGGGTTTAAAAAATGACAAGAGGGCTTAAGAGTTTTACGTTTGTAAAGTAGTCAAAGTCGAAGATTTTGGTATAAACGCACCTGAAGGAAACAAATACGCATCTGTCATTATCATGGTTATTCCCATTATGTATTATTTATACAATTGGCCTTGTATTATTAGTGAACTTTGGAACTATCTTTCCCGCAATACATTCAAATATTGGAGAAGTGACTTGGCTGAAAAACTTGGGATAGTATATTCCCCTGTGTAGGTTGTTTTAGTCCTTACAAAGCAGTTTCGTAGGTCTATTTCTCTTTTTAAGGCTTTTTGCTTTTATCTTCTAATGTCTATGTTCACCGCTATTTTTCAACTCACCGCTATGTTTACCGGCTATAATCAGTATGACATACCTCTTATGAAAGCACCATAACTTATATAATGTGCAGTCACGTTTTTTCTCCAGTATATCTTGAAATTAGTTTGTTTAACATAATAATATTTTCGCAGTATCTTGAAAGCCTAAAAAAAACTTTCTATAAACTCGTATGTCATAAACATGTCTTTTATTTAAATTAAATAAAAAAAACAAGTTTTTTAAATGAAAGTAAGGAACGACATTGAAACTTAAAACGAACAGAAATTACTCCGTATACGAAAGGGGGTTTTCCTTCTCAACGCCCCGCTCTTTACGCTAAAGTTTGACTCATTCTCTTAACTCTACATTTTAAAGCAGTAAAAAAAACTTTAGCGTAAAGAGCGGGGCGTTGAGAAGGAAAAGCTCCTTTCATATACGGAGTAATTTCTGTTCGTTTTAAGTTTTAATGTCGCTCCTTACTTTCATTTAAAAAACTTGTTTTTTTATTTAATTTCTGAACGTTTTTGAATCAATGCATATTTTGACTTCAGCTCTCCGCAGAGGAATAACTAAAACGAAATTTGTATATTTATTTTTTTGGCTGAATGGCTTTCTCATAATTTTTATCGAATGATTTTGAGAAAAAAGAGCGGGGGAGGAAGCCTAGTTGCCCTCCAATTTTCGGTTAATTAAAAAGGCAACTAGAACTTTTAATTTTTTACGAATCTTTTTATAAGTAAAAGATATACGTAACTTATAAATTAGCTTACGTAAACAACTTTTGTATTCTTATGTTTCTATTACATATATGAGGGGGTTCGCCCCCTCGTCAGTACCTCGCTTTTTACACTAAAGCTTAAATTTTGTCCCAATTCATTAAGAATGACCCCTGAATCACAAGAGCCGCAGAATAAATAGTTGAAATTGCTAAAAATACTTTAGCGTAAAGAGTGAGGTATTAGGAGGAGGTGAGCCCCTCATACGGGTAATAATTTCTGTTCGTTTTAAGTTTTAATGCTGCTGCTTACTTCCAACTGAAAAAGAACTTTTTCATTGTTTTTTTTTAAGTAACGCTAGTAAATCCTGTGCTCCCTTTATGGAAAATTTCTTCCCCCATGACAAATTCTTCGATGGAAAGTTCCCCCAGCATATCCCCCTCTTCTCAAACCCTGCATCCAACCAAAAAATCCTCCTGAAAACGCCTGTACACTCTCCAATAACCATTACTATATGTAAGCACTGTTCAAAGTTTTGAACTTGTAACCCCTCCCATGGGGACTGTGGGGGAGTAAGTCGTCCCCGAAGACATAGCTATAAGGTTTTATGACTACGCCGAACAAAATGACTATTTCAGAATTTTGATCCGTTGACTTTGGGAAAATAATTAGCGTGGGAGGGGGCCTAGGTGCCCTCCAATTTTCTCGGGCTCGTAACTTTTGATTGGTAAGACTAAACTTGATGAAACTTATATATTTAAAATCAACATTAAAATTCGATTCTTTTGATGTAGCTATTGGTATGAAAATTCCACTTCTTAGACTTTGGTTACTATTGAGCCGGGTCGCTCCTTACTACAGTTCGTTACCACGAACTGTTTGATGAAGGAAGCTTTCGTGGTTCTGAGAGTCGCTTTTTAGGGAGAGAGTTTTCCTTGTTCCGTAGTCACTTTTTAGGGAGGATGGGGGTTTTAGATTGTTTATTCTAATGCAAACTTTCAGTTGGTTATAATTCATCAAAAATGTCTATAGTTATAGTTCATATGCCACGTTCCTAAGCAATTGCAGTTTTACCAAATTTCTCAATATTTAAAACATCCCCGAGTGAATTGTTTATTAGTTCTTGAGAACCGTTGCGACACTTTTCGTAATAAAACACTGGTATGCATACAAATAATAATAATAAAAAAACATGGTAAACATAAGTATTGACTTATCGGTCTATAGGTTAGTTCAACATTAGCTGTTCCTTCAAACTTCCATAACAGTTGAGGTTAATGAAAAAGTTCTAGGCGTCGCTTTTATACAAACATGTTTAAGTATGTATGAGTAAGTAAGTAATTTTTGGTTCTACACACAATAGAATGTGTTTTGTATTTTAGTGTCTTTTTAGTAGCAGTCATGGCTACTTCAAAGAAATGCTGCAATGGCAATAATTTCTTTTTATTTTGGATAAGGCTTTATGGACTTGGGACTTTAAGACATGTATATTTAGATGACAAAAGGTGCTACATTACTAGTGGAACAAAGCGACAATTTTTCTTGGATATTCCATTTATTTTTCTTCAAATTCTTACTATTTCCCTTTCAGCTTTTCTTTGGTATTTGTTTGCTGGACAAATGGAGAATCCAGTCAACAAGGTCACCATGGGATTGATTGGTTTTGTAACCACAGTAGATTGGGTGTTTTTCGTTGTGAATTCACTTCGGAAGGTCAATAAAATTGCTTATATTTTAAATTCTATAAAGGAAGTTGACAATATATTAGAGGAATTAAATCCTTATATTTCTCAACTTAAACAGCAGCTACCAAAATCACCTTGTATGATCACTTTTATATTTGTGGTGCTCTTTAATCTTTTGTTTTCTTTTGGTACCATGTATCTCTATGATCCTTTTATAGCAGATCCTACTATATATCGTTACCGCTGGTTATATATCGCTAGTAGAGTTTATTGGTTGTTTGCTGCTCATGCTCGCTTGATTCTTCTGTTAGTGCCTTTGTTTGAAATATCCAACAAGCTGAAACTGATAGCCCAAAGTTTCAAAACCATCAGCCCAAAATCCAAGGCTGGTGAGGGGTTAAACCTTTTGCAATTACTTCATTCACGACTTCTGAATCTTTTGTCGCATGTTGATGACGCTTTTGATCCAGATTTGATTATATCTTTATTCGCTTCATCTTTAACTGCTGCTGGCTGGTTCTACTACGCTGTTGTATCACTAAACGAGTTGATGACTTCGGATGTTTTTACTCTTTTGGCTTTCTGTTTTTCAATGGTTCCAACTTTTGCGGTTACCACTCTCAGAATCTTACTGTGCGCTCTTTTTGGCAACACTGTCTCTGTTGAGGTAAGCATGCATTCGGTTAACATTATTACCAGGGGGTAGAATTTTATTACCTTGGGTCTTAATACAAACTAATAAGGAATTGTAAATATTAGCCAATGAAAAATTCTCCCCACACTTAAAACTAAGAAAAACTAAAGAGGAAAATTAAAAGAGAAACTAAGTATTTTTAGCATATTCTTTTATTTTTGTTTTTTTTAGTTCTTTTGGTCTTTTCGCTGGGGTTGAGTTTCACAGAAGGGTAAGATAAACGTTAAAGAAAACAAATTGTAAATATGAAATTGGTGGCAAATATGTTTTTGTAATGAAATTGCAGAGATATACCAACTGGGACTGAAAACTACGAGCAAGGTAGTCGTAGTAAACCTTTATCTTGATCCATGTGTAAAATTTTAGTTTTTAGAATTTGGTTAGAAATTAATCACTTAAAATATAGAGTCTTAGAGCATCTTCTGAAGTACATCTGAAGTCCAGAACTTCCACAAGTTCGAAGGATGGCAGCTAATGGTACCTTACATCCACGATTTAGTTAGTTCGCAGGAGGTTCTTGTCACCCTCTGTATTTCTACACGGGTGAGTTTTCATAAAGGAATCCTTAACCATAGGATCTAGAAGAAACGAGCTTAGAACCGAAATAAATTGACATTTTAAGTCAACACTATAAATTGCAAAATGATAAATTATGCACAAAGTCTAGCCCCTTCTCTTGACGCACATCTAATTTGAATGAGCTCAAATCTTAAAACTAAGATGTATGAAAGCAGTTTTGATGGCTTCAAATTGTTGGAGTCTGCCGACAATGAAAACGAATTTATATACAAGTAATGAACCCATAGATGATTATTTCAAGCGTTGATGTACCTACCTTTAGCTTTTCATAGGCTAACCTTAAGCTTCTACTCCAAACCATAGAGCCTTGCGGGGGTTTCATGCTGCTTTTGTTCTTATTGTTCTTATTGCTTAATGTTTATTATGTTTTTTTTATAAGCATCTATCTATTAATCTTAAAATTTGTCAGTCGGTTCTAGTTTCTTGTGTACATTAAGGTTATTGGGTACCTTGAAGAATCACCCCATCTCATCCACCGTAAACTTTTTTGTATGTGGGGCGAAGCTATTTAGAACTGATTGGATGGTCTCACCACAATTTAAAGCTTTGATATGCAATCCGAGTAAAGGACAGGACACTAATTGCCAACATTTATTTTCCTGGAAATCTTAGAAAAACTGTTAACTTCCCCAGTTTGTGCTGAAGATATGACATTTAGTTTTAATGACATTTATATCATCAGAACCATCAGAAAGTGTAATTTTTTTTCGATGAAACGAATCAGAATTTCTTTTAAAATTTGGGAATATACAAGAAAGTATACCAGCTTCTAAGAAAATACTATAGATTAGCTAAAAGGAAATACCATTTGAGCAATTTGGAAGCTTTGGGAGTTCCTTGTGGTACTAGTAGCTTTGATTAAAAATCTTATGGACAAAATGGACGTAAAATTTCATTGTCTTTTCAATACAGATTATGAATACCCGTCAATGGTGGTGAGTCTCTTCAGAAAATTCACTAAAGGGCCCTTTTTTTGTGACGATCAGCCGGCGCTGAGGCTAAAAAACTGTCTTTGAAGATACCATATCATATTAAATACAAAACAAAGTTTTTTTTCAAATGGAAGAATAAATAAGTAAAGAAAAAGCCCTCATTTAGTTTATTAAACAAAATATCTTCTTCCAAAAAGAAGTTCTTCAAAGAATAGTAAGAGCTGTATTAAACCAAAGGCAAAAAGAAATAAAATTTTGTAATAATTCAAACTTAAAACGAACAAAAATGACTATTAATGAGTAGTTGAGAACCATAATGAATAGAAATTTTAGAAGTTTTTACGACAACAAATGACAATCTTAAAATTTATATTAAATGTGTTTCGGGAAAATACGAGGTGTCGGGGGAACGGGGTATCTGCCTTCCGATCACTTTGAATCTTAAAAAGGGTATTAGGAAATGTGAATACGAATCCAATGAGCCTTCTCCGAAGTTTATCCGACCACCCTTTCTATAGACATTGACATAGACAAGGACATTTTTTATTTTCATGTAAAACATATAAATTAAACAAACAATTTACCATTAACAGCCACTCTTAAGACAAGAGTCCTGACTGTGGCCGCGATTCTAACTACCATGAATCTGATAAATCATTTCTTCATTTCTTTTATATTTCTTGAGTTCTTTAGTATAGTTCTTGAGTTCTTTTATAATTCATCACGAAACTGCTTGCCCAAATAGAACAACCGTACGTGATGTAAGGGTGCGCAATAGTACTGTATAACAGTTTGACAACTGCTACCGGGAACACTTTTTCAGTCTCTTCATCACTCCCAATCCTCTAGCTGCTTTTGGCAACACTATTTCACCATGCTTCTTCTAAGACAAATTACAATCAATATAAAATCCGAGATGTTTACAAAAAAAAAACACCTGTGTTATACTAACATCATTATGAAGTACATTTTCAAGAAGTTCAAGTACACCAGTTCTACTAAACACAATAAAAATGTTTTCTTGGATTTACTACAAAGGAGCTTAGAGCTGTAAAAACATGAAGCCGACTAAAGACGTAGTCCGCTTTTCGTACCACCTCTTTTGAAGTCCGAGCAAACACTATGATAGCTGTATCATCGGCGAAAGAGGTTAAAACTGAATCATTTAGATAAAATAGAAGGGTATCCACATATACTAAGAAGAGTAACGGGCCAAGGACTGATCCTTGGGGGACACCACAATTTATTGGCATAGCTGCACTAGATATATCACTCATCACCACCTTCATTGATCTCCCGCGCAGATAAGACCGAAACCAACTTAATGCTGTATCTTTAATTCCAAGGTTTCGCAGTCTTTTCAGTAAAACTTCAAAGCCCACAGTGTCAAATGCCTTGTTCAAATCAGTAAAGATAGTTAGAGGGATCAAATTATTTTCTTACGCACTATTTACAAAATCTAAAAGGTGATGAAAGGCATGCACTGTAGAATGACCTTTTCTAAAACGAAACTACGAATCTGACAAAAACCCAAGCGAATTCATGTACTCGTATATTTTCTTATAACTACTTTTTCGTAAATTTTTGAGAAGAGAGGTAGAATAGATATCGGTCTCCAGTTGGAAATGTCTCTTTTATCGCCTCTTTTATGGAGGGGTATAACTTTTGCCCGCTTTAGTTCTTCAGGAAACACACCTTTTTGAACAGATAAATTGACTAGATATATAATATCACTAGTAAGAGATACGTAGCAACCGATTTAAATGCTTTAATGTTTAGGCCATCAACACCAGCAGCATTAGATTCGATCTATTTCACTGCTTGGATAGTATCATTCATAGTTCATTCAGTAAAGTGAAATGTGTGATGAAGATCGCGGTCATCGTCAAACTCCTCAGTATCTAGCTGTCCGCATTGATATTTTGCCTCTTGGTTTATTTGCGATCCTACTTTGGTAAAAAACTTACAAAACTCTTCACTAGCTTATTTCCTCCCACTCACAGTTCTTTAACCTATGGCTAACTGTTCAGATGATGCACACTGTCGCACAAAAACTCTCTCCTGATCTGAACATACTGGACATATTGATCTGAACATATTGGTTCCCAAATTTATCTCTGGCAGCATTCAGTAGCTCGCTCTTTTTCTTTGTGAGATTTTCAGACACAAAAATTCCACTATTTGCAAGATTCTTCTTCCCTTTGAAAACAGTGCTAGCAATGTCCTTAGAACAAAATTTCACGAGCACGGGAGCCACCTTGTCCTGTCTTTGTGAGTTACTAGAACCCAGACGGAACTGATGAGCACTCACAATGTCGGAATTTGCGATTCTAGACAGGCCCATTTGGTCACATATGATATGATTAATAGCTGGATTTAGATTTTGCGATGGGTTCTGTTTCACACCGTTAAATAAGAGAGAATCTAGCTTAGCTTCCTGCACATAATCGTCAACTTTCTCCTCTAGTTGAGTTATCCTGTTCTCAAGGATTTCAATAGCATGCAAGTAACCTTTGAGCTGTTTCTCAATGATGTCAAACTTTGGGATAAATTCTACAATGATCACATCATGTATTTCTGAAACCATTGTCTCTGTTGGAAACTTGGCAGTACTAGCCGCTGGAGTTGACCCGGTCGATTTAAGTTTTTCGGCTATTTTCTTTTCAATTGTCTCTGATAAATTTTTCTTTGTAGCGAGCAAATCCTGCTCGATAGCATTAACAAGATTTGGCGATTCTGCTGCACAATCAGCGGCAGTATTTGAACCCTTCAGACACTGTTTATAAACAGTGTTGCATAGAGTTCATGCATAGAGCTCACTTCAAAAGGGCCAAGAAAGTACCGCGTTTTCTGCTATGGAAAAAAATGATCGCCAATTAGTTTCTTCCGAGCAGCTTGTCAGTTATAAAGATAATGTAACGGAAGCTTCAGCCAAGAAAACGAGAGGAGTAGATGCTGAATTTGATGAATTACGTGATTATCCGAATGTTTATAAACAGTGTCTGAAGGGTTCAAATACTGCCGCTGATTGTGCAGCAGAATTGCCAAATCTTGTTAATGCTACCGAGCTTTAATTGTTTTAAAAAATAGAATTTTGGCAAAGAGTCAAAATTTAGCGTAAAGAGCGAGGGTAATTTAGCGAGGGTAAAAATACTCCGTATATTTCATATACGGAGTAATTTCTGTTCGTTTTAAGTTTTAATGTCGCTCCTTACTTTCAGCTAAAA
The DNA here is from genome assembly GCF_032884065.1 of Artemia franciscana. NCBI lineage: Eukaryota > Metazoa > Arthropoda > Branchiopoda > Anostraca > Artemiidae > Artemia > Artemia franciscana. The sequence goes on from NC_088867.1 coordinate 51,681,836, forward strand.
AAATTAGTTTTTTTTATTTAATTTCTGAACGTTTTTGAATTAATGCATGTTTGGTTTTGGCGCTCCTCACATAAATTATTAAAATGAAATTTGTATATTAATTCTTTTTTTGGCTAAATGGCTTTCCTTTAGTTTCGATAAGACGATTTTGACAAATAAGGGGTGGAGAAGAAGGTCTAGTTCCCCTCCAATTTTTCGGTTACTTAAGAATGCAACTAGAACTTTTATTTTTTTAGCGAATCTTTTTATTAGTAAAAAATATACGTAACTTACGAATTAACTTACGTAACAAACTTTCATAATCTTATATTTTTATTATGTGTACGAGGGGGTATGCACCCTCGTTAATACCTCGCTCTTTACACTAAATCGTAAGTTTTGTCCCAATTCTTTAAGAATGACCCCTGAATCAGAAAGGCCATAGAATAAATAGTTTAAATTACTAAAAACACTTTAGCATAAAGAGAGAGGTATTTATCTCCTCCTAAATACCTCGCTCTTTATGCTAAAGTATTTTTAGAGCCCCTCATATGCGTAATAATCTCTGTTCGTTTTAAGTTTCAATGCTACCCCTTCCTTTCATTTGAAAAAACGTTTTAATATTTATTTTTCATTGTTTTCTTATAGTAATGCTAGAATATCCTGCGCCCTTTTCATTGAATTTTTCTTCCTCCATGACAGATTCCTCCAAGGAAAGATCCTCCAACATTGCCCCCTCCCCTCAGCCCCACTCCCAAACAAAATAAAATTTTCCTGAAAGCGTCTGTACACTTCCCAATAACCATTACTATATGTAAACACTGGTCAAAGTTTGCAACTTGCATCCCCTCCCCCAGGGATTGTGGGGGAGTAAGTCATCTCCAAAGACATAGTTATTGTGGTTTTAGACCATACTGAACAAAATGGCTATCTCAAAATTTTGATTCGCTGACTTTCGGAAATAAATGAGCGTGGGAGGGGGCCTAGATGCCCTCCATTTTTTTGGTCACTTAAAAAGGGCACTAGAACTTTTCATTTTTGTTAGAATGAGCCCTCTTGCGACGTTCTAGGACGACTTGGTCGATACGATGACCCTTGGGGAAAAAAACAAACAAACAAATAAACACGCACCCGTGATTTGTCTTCTGGCAAAAAATACAAAATTCCACATTTTTGCAGATAGGAGCTTGAAACTTCTACAGTAGGGTTCTCTGATACGCTAAATCTGATGGTGTCGTTTTCTACGACTTTTAAGGGGTGTTTCCCCCTATTTTCCTAAATAAGGCAAATTTTCTCAGGCTCGTTACTTTTGATGGGTAAGACTAAACTTGATGAAACTTGTATATTTAAAATCAGCATTAAAATCCAATTCTTTTGATGTAGCTATTGATATCAAAATTCGATTTCTTAGAGTTTTGGTTACTATTGAGCTGGGTCGCTCCTTACTACAGTTCGTTACCACGAACTGTTTGACACACCTGGAAGAAACAAATACGCATCCGTCATTATCATGGTCATTCCCATCATGTATTACTAATGTAATAAGCCTTATATTAGTGAACTTTGGAACTATCTTTCCCGCAATACATTCAAATATTGGAGAAGTGACTTGGCTGAAAAACTTGGGATAGTATATTCCCCTGTGTAGGTTATTAAGCCGAACTGGTTGCTGTGATGTTCAGAGCTTTAATGTTCTCATTGAAGTAACTCTTATAGCTTTTTCCCCTTTAGCTTTTTTTCCCGGTTTGACTCATAATAGCTATCCGCAAGAAACAGGCTCGGCCCAAACAGCAGGCCATCGGGTAAGCATGCCAATACCCCTTGTTGATGCATTCATCTCCTTATGGTTTTCATGTTTGAGTGTCCTTGTTTTATGCATTTAAAGTATTTGGCAAGAAAACGCAGTTTTTTCGGCATTTTGTATTCGGCGTTATCTAAGCGACAATTGTATTTATTATTATTGGTGGTGGTTTAATTTGTTTTTAGTTTAGTCTTTTTTCTTTTATCTGGTGCTGAGGACGCTTAGTTTAGATATAGGCGAAATATCCGCGTTATTTTAGTCTTTCATCTCTTATCTCTCTACTGGCTGCAGTCTTGTTTTAGTTTTTTTTTTTTAGTTTTTTCTCTCTTTGTGGTTTGTTGTCCTGTGTAGGTATTTTACACCTTACAAAGCAGTTTTCGCTGGTCTATTCCGCCTATTAAGGCTTTTATCTTCTAATGTCTATGTTCACCGTTATTTGGGCTAATAGTGTTTTTTCTCAAGTATATCTTGAAATTAGATTGTTGAAGATAAGAACTCTTTCGCAGTATCTTGACAGTCTAAAAAAAAAAAAATTTCCATAAACTCGTATGCCATAAACACGTCTTCTATTTAAATGAAGGAAGCTTTCGTGGTTCCGAGAGTCGCTTTCTAGGAAGAGAGTTTTCGTTGTTCCAGAGCCACTTTTTAGGGAGGATGGGGGTTTTAGATTGTTTATTCTAATGCAAACTTTCAGTTGGTTATAATTCATCAAAAATGTCTATAGTTATAGTTCATATGCCACGTTCCTAAGCAATTGCAGTTTTACCAAATTTCTCAATATTTAAAACATCCCCGAGTGAATCGTTCATTAGTTCTTGAGAATCGTTAGGGCACTTTTCATAATAAAACATTGGTATGCATAATAATAATAAAACGTTGTAAACATAAGTATTGACATAACTGTCTATAAACTAGTTCAGACTTGATGTTCCTTCAAACTTCCCTAACAGTTGCTGTTCAATGAAAAGGTCAAGGCCTCACTTTTATGCAAACATGTTTAAGTATGTATGAGTAAGTAAGTAATTTTTGGTTCTACACACAATAGAATGTGTTCTGTATTTTAGTGTCTTTTTAGTAGCAGTCATGGCTACTTCAAAGAAATGCTGCAATGGCAATAATTTCTTTTTATTTTGGATAAGGCTTTATGGACTTGGGACTTTAAGACATGTATATTTAGATGACAAAAGGTGCTACATTACTAGTGGAACTAAGCGACAGTTTTTCTTTGATATTCCATTTACCTTTCTGTAAATTCTTACCTTTCAGCTTTTCTTTGGAATTTGTAGGCTGGACAAATGGAGAATCCAGTCAACAAAGTAACCATGGGATTGATTGGTTTTGTAACTATAATAGATTGGGTGTTTTTCGTTGTGAATTCAGTTCGGAAAGTCAATAAAATTGCTTATATTTTAGATTCTATAAATGAATTTGACAATATATTGGAAAAATTAAATCTTTTTATTTCTCAACTGAAGCAGCAGTTACCAAAATCACCTTGAATGATCATTTTTATATTTATGATGCTCTTTAATCTTTTTTTTTCTACCATGTATTTCAACGGTCCTTTTATAGCAAATCCTACTATATTCTACATCGCTAGTAGAGTTTATTGGTTGTTTGCTGCTCATGCTCGCTTGATTCTTCTTTTAGTCCCTTTGTTTGAAATTAAACAACAAAAAAAAGTTTTTTCAAATGAAAGTAAGGAGCGACATTAAAACTTAAAACGAACAGAAATTACTCTGGATATGAAAGGGGCTTTTTGTCCTAAACACTCCGCTCTTTACGCTAAAGTTAGACTTTTTCTCTTATCTCTACTTTTTAAAACAGTAAAAAACCTTAGCGTAAAGAGAGGGGCGTTGAGGAGGAAAACCCCCTTTCATATACGGAGTAATTTCTGTTCGTTTAAGTTCGATTTAAGTTTTCTGTTCGTTAATGTCGCTCCTTACTTTCATTTAAAAAAACTTGTTTTTTTTCTGTTTGATTTCTGGACATTTTTTAATTAATGCATGTTTTGATCTTGGCTCTCCGCGCATAAATAATAAAACGGAATTTGCATATAAATTTTTTCGGCTGAGTAGCTTTTTCATATTTTTAATTGGAAGATTTTTAGAAGAGGGAAGAGGCCTAGTTGCCTTCCAATATTTTGATTACTTAAAAAGGCATTAACTTTAAATTTTTTACGAACGTTTTCATGAGTAAAAAATATACGTAACTTACGAATTAACTTACGTAGCGAACTTCTGTACTCGAATGTCTTTATTGCCTATACGAGGGGGATCTCCCCTTGTCGATACCTCGCTATTTACACTAAAGCTTAAATTTTGTCCCAATTCCTTAAGAATGACCCCTGAATCACAAAGGCCGTAGAATAAGTAGTTGTGATTGCTATAAATACTTTAGCGTAAAGAGCGAGGTATTACGAGGTAGTAAACCCCTCATATGCATTATAATGTCTGCTCGTTTTCAGCTTTAATGCTGCTCTTCACTTTCAGTAGAAAGAACTTTTCATATTTATTTTCATTGTTTTTTAAATTTTGAGAGTCTCTTTAAATTGAAAGTCTCTTCCCCCATGAGAAGTTCCTCCATGGAAAGATCCTCCCACGTAACCCCTCCTCTCCAACCCTATCCCCCCAACCAAAAAAAATCCCCTTGAAAACGTCGGTGCACTTCTCAGTAACCATTACTATATGTATACACAGGTCAAAGTTTGTAACTTGAAGTCCCTCCCATAGGGACTGTGGGGGAATAAGTCGTCCCCAAAGACATAGTTATTAGGTTTTTCGACTATGGTGAATAAAATGGCTTTCTCAGAATTTTGATCCGGTGACTTTAGGGAGAAAGTGAGCGTGGGAGGGGGCCTAGGTGCCCATCAGCTTTTCAGTCACATAAAAAGGGCACTAGAACTTTTAATTGTCGTTAGAATGAGCCCTTTCGCGACATTCTAGGACCACTGAGTCGATACTATCACTCCTAGGAAAAAAAACACGCATCGGTGATTTGTCTTCTGGCAAAAAACGCGAAATTCCACATTTTTTGTAGATGTGTGCTTGAAACTTTTAAAAATAGGGTTCTATGATACGCTGAATCAAATGGTGTGATTTTCGTTAAGATCGTATGACTTTTAGCGGGTGTTTCTCCCTATTTTCTAAAATGAGGCAAATTTTCTCAGGGTAACTTCTGATGGGTAATACTAATCTTGATTAAACTTATATATTTAAAATCAGCAATAAAATGCAACTCTTTTGATGTAACTATTGGTATCAAAATTCCATTTTTTAGAGTTTCGGTTACTATTGAGCCGGGTCGCTCCTTACTACAGTTCGTTACCACGAACTGTTTGATATCCAAAAAGCTGAAACTTATATCCCAAAGCTTCAAAACAATCAGCCCAAAATCCAAGGCTGGTGAGGGGTTAAACCTTTTGCTATTCCTTCATTCACGACTTGTGAATCTTTTGTCGCATGTTGATGACGCTTTTGATCCATATTTGATCATATCTTTATTCGCTTCGTCGCTGGTTCTACTATGCCGTTGTGTCACTAAACGAGTTGATGACTTCTGAGGTTTTACTCTTTTGGCTTTCTGGTTTTCAATGGTTCCAACTTTAGCGTTTGCCATTGTCAGAATCTTACTGTGTGCGTTTTTTGGCAACACTGTCTCTGTTGAGGTAAGCTTGCCTTTGGTTAACAATATTTCCAGAATTAGATTTTATTATCTTGGGTCTTAAAATGAACTATTAAAGAATGGCAAATATCATCCCTCGATGAATTCTCCCCACATGTAAAACTAAGAAAAATTAAGGAGAAAAACTAAAAGAACAACCGTGTATTTTTAGCATTCTTTTTCTATTTTTCTTTCTTTTAATTCTATGGTCTTTTCTTTCGAGTTGTGTTTTCGTAGTAGGATAAGATAAAGGTTAAAGAAAACAATTTGTAAGCGAAATTAGCGGCAACCGTTGGTTTTTTAGATGAAATTGCAGAGACCTACCAACTGGGACTAAAAACTACGAACAGGTAGTAGTAGTAAACCTTTGTCTTGACCCATGGGGAAAATTTGAGTTTGTGGAATTTGCGTCTTAGGTTAATAGAGTCTTAGGATATTCTCAAGTACTTTTAAGAGGTGTTTCTTCTTTTTATTAAATTTAAGTTAAATAGCATAGAACCCAGTTCCAAGTCAGAACCAAGGAAATCTAAAATAGGCAGAATCCCTTATTTCAAGCAAACAAGCAACAGTTTAGACTGTCGCCGTGAGTTTCCCAAATATCAAAAACTCAAGACTAAGAGACTTCTTAAACATCAAAACCTCCAAAAAAAAGGCTTGATTTTCTTCTATTTCTAATGTTGAAAAGGAGATTCGAATCTAACGCGTTAGGATGTCCTAAAAAAGTGTAAAATGAAAACTCTCCATGATCCTGGAGGGGCTCCTAGAGATAAGTTTTGAAAAATTTGAATTTTTTTCCCAACACAAATGCCGTTGAGATGGAATATGAAATATTTTTAAACCGCTATGGAATTTTAGCGTAAGGAGCAGGGGGGGGGGTCAGGAAGGAACAGAGCCCGTCACATATATGGAATAATTCCTGTTAGTTTTGAGTTTTAATGTCGCTCCTTTATTAATTTCATTTTTCTATTTAGTTTCTGACCATTTTCCAAATAAGGCTCAGGTTTATCCAAGGTATGATAGTGGCTACAACCCTCATTAGCCCCTTGCAGTAAAAATCGACTAAGGCGATCGAATGCATTTGAAAACATAAGTGGATGACAGAAGGTTAGGAAGGATGAATTTTAAACCGAGTTGAATTCGCGAATTAAAGAACACATCTGCGAAAGTGTTTTCTTCTTTTTAATCGTAGATGGAGCATTTTTTTCAGGATTGTAACTCTTTGGGGTAATTTTGTGTGCGTAATAATTTTGGTTCATTTTTAGTTTTAAAGTGGGTCCTTACTTTCAGTTGAAAATCTTTTTTTATTCAATTTCTGATAGTGTTTTAATTAATGCTAGCAAATCCAGCTCCCCTCCCATTGAAAGTTCTCTTCCCCCCGAAAACTCCTTGATGGAACGATTCTCCCACGTAAGAACTCCCACCACAAAATCCACCCATCCCTCCACCGAAAATATCTTTATATTTCCCAATAACCAATACTATATGTAAGCAATGGGCAAAGTTCATAACTTGTTGCTCTTCCCCAGGGGTTGTGGGGTGGGGGGTCAAGTAATCCTGAGAGACATAGCTATTAGATCTTTTGACCATACTGAAAAAAAGCTATCTCAAAATTTTAATCAGACGATTTTTAGTAAAAAAAGGAGGTTGGAGGGGGGAGTGGCTTCCCCCCAATATTTTTGGTCACTTAAAAAGGGCACTAGAACCTTTGATTTCCGATTAAATAAGCTCTCTTCTGATCTTCTAGGATCACTGGTTCGATGCGATCACCCCTGGGAAAAACAAAAACAAATAAAAATTAGTATGTGATTTTGCTTCTGGCAAAAAAATTCCAAATTCTACATTTTGTATATTGAAGCTTGAAACCTCTACACTAAGGTTCTCTGATATTCTAAATCTCAAGTTGTGATTTTCATTAAGGTCAATTGATTTCTTTTGGACGTTTCCCCCTTTTTTCAAAAATTTGGCAAATTTTCAAAGGCTCGTAACCTTTCATGGGTAACATTAAACGTCATGAATTGTATATATTTTGAATAAGCATCAAAATTTGATTCTTATGATATATCTAGTATTATCAAAATTCTGCTTTTTACGGTTTCAGTTACTATTGAGCCCCATCGCTCTCTACTTACAGTACGTTACCACGAACTGTTTGACAAGTGTATCACCGTGCGATATGGCTATCTCACAAAATGTTGTGGCCAAACTTTTTGCTAACTGAAAAAGAGCACTAGAGCTTTTAATTTCTGCTTGAATGAGCAGTCTTCCAATTTTCGAGGACCATTGGTTGGATGCAACAACCCCTGGAAAAACCCCTAACACACAGCCGTTAGGATATATGTCTTTTTTAAACAGAAGACGTAGTTCTGCTTTTCTTTTGGATAAGATATGAAATTCTCCACAAATGGTATCTATGATATGCTGAATTCGATTGTGCAATTTCAATTCAGATCCATTGCCCCCTTGGGGATATTTCAACATTTTTTTTCAAAAATCAGGTGAATTTTCTCAGGCTCCTAGTCCTTGATGCGTAACTCGAAACTTGATGAAACTCATATATTTTGAATTATTATAGATTATAAATTCGTTACTTCTAACTTTTTGACGAAAGAATTTATTAAATTCGCACTTGTGTCAAAAATAGAATTCAGACCAAATGTTTTAAAGATAGTCGTATATAAAACACTTTAAATTACTAGATGGTTATTCAATATTTTACTCTAAAATCATTTCAAATAAAACATCTTTTGGACTTTAGAAAGTGGAGCAGAGAGCTAGCAACCTCCTCATATACAGAATAATTTATGTTCATCTTCAGTTTTAAAAACATTCTTTACCTTCTTTTGGAAAACCTCAGAACCCCAGAGACAACCACTTCCCAGACCACTCTCTGGGTGCCTTAGAGGCACCCAGGATGTCAGTGAAGAGCTTTAAATCATCTCTTAGCTCTTATGTATCCAGCAGCGTAGAATGTTCGGACTCTTGATTACGTTTGTGCAGATGATATGTTTGTCTCGCTCGTATGTCCTTCGAAGAGAATTTTTGGCCTTCTCCGTCGTCTTGTGTCCTTTTTTTCCTACTCGAGAGGCATGTTGGGCAGTTTGTATCTTGAAATGTGAATTACATGACAAAAGTACTGCCATTGTTGGGTCTACTCATATCATATACTTCTGTCTGATTCACTTATTCAAATTTCTGTGCTGGTCATTCTGTCCGTCAACTTTATGTTTAGATTCGCGTATGGTTGTTTTCATACGCATTGACACGTTTCTCACAGCAAAAACCTTGTTTTTAGACAAGCTGTTTGAAAAACTTTGTTTATTTTCTAATTTAAAACATTGTAAGAGTAGATGACAACCTTAATGCCTCCAATTAAATATTGACCGGAAAATATAATATTTTTACAGGCACGAGAACCTCTCCGCATAATACATGAAATGGATTTAACAAAGTACGATAGTGTAGTACAAATGCAGCTTTTGATGTTTTGTAATCAGATTTCGACCCGTCAGCTACATCCTACAGCATCTGGGTTTTTTAATCTAAGCAAGCAAATGGTCTGCACGGTAAGATCGATCAATATTACTATCCTCTTATACTGTTGGTGGTTTCTCTGTGTTTTATTTTGATATTTTGAATTGAGGGATGGTTCCGCTTGACCGTTTCTTTATATAAATCATACGCAAGATATGACTTTTCTTTGCAAGTTGTTGTGTGTTACATCTATTGATCGAATGAATCCAAGGCCTGTTTAAAACTGAAGACCAAAGGGGCCTAATGATTCAAACACTTTTCGATTATTAATCTAACAGTGAAAATTTGATCAAAGCTTCCTCTCCCCTTCTCAAAACCACGCTTTTATTTTCTTAAACCTTAATATTGTATAGCTATTACTCAACTTTTTCTATTTTCCGAATACGTTCTTTTGAATAAAATTTGCTTCGTATATCCTTTCAGAATAAGAACGTCGAGAAGTGGTTCTTACTCTGTAAATTGTAAGTGGAAAGACTACCTTCAAGTATCCAAGATATAGCATGTACTGGAACAGCCAAACTCGCATGCCATTTATAGCTGACGCCTTAAATTTCAGCTGATTTCGCCGACTTCAGAATTTCTTTAACTTGGTCGACAAAATGCTAAGGATCCTCAGAGTCCAGATCGATTGTGGAAGGTGCAACCTGTCATTGACCAAGTTGTGTGAAAAACTGTGAGTATCGCACCTTCTGAATACGTTTTAGTAATGAGGAAATGGTTCCTTGCACTGGAACCTTAGACATATGGCAGTATATATGTGGCAAACAGATCCCATGGGGCATAAATATATTCATGCTCTACAAAAGCCACAACGTAATCCTGACCTTCGATGTCTATCAGGGGAAGAAGAGTATTAACGTAATCCTGACTTTCGATGTTTATCAGGGGAAGAAGAGTATCAACGTAATCCTGACTTTCGATGTTTATCAGGGGAAGAAGAGTATCAACGTAATCCTGACCTTCGATGTCTATCAGGGGAAGAAGAGTATCCTTACTGACGATGAGAAGAAGCTTTGATTAGGCCCAGGCATGATTCTAGTTTTGGCAAGACAATTGCGCCTTTTATTTTATACGAAAACTTTATGATAACCTCTTTGAAAGCTTACCTCTGCTGCGGAACTGGATAAGAAAGAGTTTGACGTTGCAGGTACCATAAGAGCGAACAGGGTACATGGTGCAAAGCTCGAGTCTGATGCACCCCTAAAGAAAAGAGGCAAATGATCTTACCTTGATTTAGTAAGTCGTGATCAGTGTCTGGTAGAGTGAATGGACATTAGATCAGTCATTATCGTCTCAAATATGATAGGAAGTGGAGAAAATGCCAACCGAAAGCTATTGCAGTCTTAAACTGGTCTATGGGTGAAGTCGATAAATACGACCAAATGGTTTCCTATTATCGAGTCTTCATTAGGTCTAGGAAGTGGACGCTGCGGTTTGTGTTCCACACTATCAACTTGGAGGTAATGAATAGGTGGCTTGAATATACTGAATTTCAAATAGCCCGAAATTGTAAGAACTCTATGGATTTCCTGACATGCCCTCTAGAGGTGGCTGAGTCTCTAGAGGTGACGACCTTGATATAATGGAGGCTACGCTCAATCTCCCTCGACAAACTAAGAGAAGAGGAAATCAATGGCCATTCTATTGCTGAGCCGTCCCAAAAGAGGAAGGCAACAATCCGAAGACCATGCTCTGCCGCAAAGACGACTTTTTGCCCATTGGCCAGAAAAAAAAAACAACTTCAAAACAGGTTCGAAAATGCCCCATGCGTCATGAAAACCTGCTTCAGCTGCACCAAATACAACGTCCCGTTATGACTGGTGGAAGTCAGAAACTGCTTTTAAAATTTCACACTCCCAAATAAGAACGTTAAATGATGTAATAGTGTATTTAAACGAGATACGAATGTATTTGGTAATCTTGATTTCTCCCTGATTTTTGTAGATATAGTATTTGAATTCATAAGCATTGTCATTTTGTCCTCAGACAAGTACATTCAAAATCAGACACAACGACAGATGTAAGGATTCTGAGAAAAATACTGTATCATCTCGCTGCATCAGAAGCCATAAAAACAGCAGTTGCATAATTTTCATCTTCTCCATTAAAATTCGTGACTGAAAGGGTTAAATTGTTTTTCTTTTAACTTTTCAATTTTTTTTTTTGATAAGACAGGTTTCATTTGCTCGAACGCACAAAATAATCTTACAATTTCTAGTGAAAACAAAATTTTTAGTGGAAATAAAAAGCCAATCCATCTTATTTTTTTTTCCATTGTATTCCTCTTTCTATCTGGATTTTTACCAGGAGACGTAGTAACTAGTTAACGATTTATATAGAACAAAATCACCTACTCTTATTTTCTTTTGATGTATACAAAAGGGAATTATGTGAGAATAAAGGCAAAGCCCAGTGTTGACAGAATATGGTAAATCGTGTCGAGCAAAAGTATATATATATATATATATATATATATATATATATATATATATATATATATATATATATATATATATATATATATATATAATATATATATATATATATATATATATATATATATATATATATATATATTCTCCTGATGAGCCCTCTTGTTGGGTTGTTGCCTCTGAATTGTTGTTGTCTTTACTGTTTTTATTGTTTGGTAAATGACAACTTATACTTATTGACGACATGACTTCCTGTCCACGGATTATTCTTTATGGTTGATTTTGTATGGCTATGCTGTTTGACCTATTTGATTGTATGGATGAGTTGGGTTAAGGCCTCATTCAAGTGCTGGTCTATATTAATCACTAATTTTGGAAAAATAGTCTTCCTTTTCTCCTTCTGTCTTCCTTTTTTTTTTTTTTATTTGTTTGTGTTGTTGCATTAGTGATTTCTCTTTTCGTTATATATATATATATATATATATATATATATATATATTATATATATATATATATATATATATATATATATATATATATATATATATATATATATATATATATCTATATATATAAAAGTAAGTTGTCTGTGTGTGGATCTGTGGATGGATCAGGTGACGTCATGTTTGTTCGCATATGACGTCTGAATTATTTCACACTAATACAAAAGAAGAAAAAAACTAAAAAAGGTAAAAACTACAAAAAAAACTAAAAAGAAAAAAAAACTAAAAAAGCTAAAAAACTAAAAAAAACTAAAAAAAGGTAAAAATCTAATAACTAAAAAAAACTGAAAAAAATAAAAAAAGGCAAAAACTACAAAAAAAATAAAAACTAATAAAAAAACTAAAAAAGCTAAAAAACTAAAAAAAACTAAAAAAAAAACTAAAAAAAGGTAAAAAACTAAAAAAAACTAAAAACTAAAAAAGAAAAAAACTAAAAAAAAGGAAAAAACTGAAAAATAAAAGAGAAAAAGAAAACTAAAAAAATATGAATAAATATATATAAAAATAAGTTGTTTGTGGGTTATGTCTGTCTGTCTGTCTGTCGAGTGACGTCGTGTTTGTCCGCATATGACGTCTGAATTATTTCACACTAATACAAAAGAAGAAAGAAAACTAAAAAAGGTAAAAACTACAAAAAAAACTAAAAAGAAAAAAAACTAAAAAAGCTAAAAAACTAAAAAAAAACTTAAAAAAGGTAAAAAACTAAAAACTAAAAAAAACTGAAAAAACTAAAAAAAGGCAAAAACTAAAAAAAAACTAAAAACTAATAAAAAAACTAAAAAAGCTAAAAAACTAAAAAAACTAAAAAAAGGTAAAAAACAAAAAAAAACTAAAAACTAAAAAAGAAAAAACTAAAAAAAAGGAAAAAACTGAAAAATAAGAAAAAAAGAAAACTAAAAAAATATTAATAAATATAAAAAATATAAATATAAATATAATATAAATTAGCAATCAACAAAGCACCGAGACACAAATGACGACCGGGACACAGGGAGTATAAATGACGACCAGGACATAAGTAAAAAAAAAACTAAAAAAACTAAAAAAATGGTAAAAACTACAAAAAAACTAAAAACTAATAAAAAAACTAAAAAATCTAAAAATCTAAATAAACTAAAAAAGAAAAAAAAGAAAAAAGGAAAAAAATAAAGGAGAAAAACAAAACTAGAAAACGAATGTATATACAGACCGGGACACCGGGATACAAATGACGACCGGGACACAGGGAATATAAATGACGACCGGGACACAGGGACACAACTACAATGGGGACGCCGGGGGGCACAGGGGGATATAAATGACGACCGGGACACCGGGACACTAGGAATATAAATGACGCCCGGGACACTCAAAGAGAAATCACAGACTGGAACACCGGGACACAAATGATGACCGGGACACAGGGAATATAAATGACGACCGGGACAAAGGGACATAACTACAAAGGGGACGCCGGGGTGCACAGGGGGATATATAAATGACGATGGCGACTCAGGGAATGGTCGATTAGCAATCACCATCAACAAAGCTCAAGGGCAATCATTAGAATCATGAGGTATAGATCTGAATACGGATTGTTTTCCCATGGACCATTATATGTTGCATGTTCAAGAGTCGGTAAACCTGACAATCTATTTATATGCACAGACAATGGGACAGCAAAGAATGTTGTATATTCGCAAGTTTTACGTAGTTAAAAACATATATATATATATATATATATATATATATATATATATATATATATATATATATATATATATATATATATATATATATATATATATATATATATATATATATATATATATCTATATTCACAGGTGGGACATAGGGACACAACTACAATGGCGCATAACTCTTATGGCGCGTAACGACTTACGCGCGCGGGGGGGCTTGGGGGGGCGCGAAGCGCCCCCACAAACTAGGTGTTGGGGTCAGTTATATATATATATATATATATATATATATATATATATATATATATATATATATATATATATATATATATATATATATATATATATATATATATATATATATATATATATATATATATATATATATATATATATATATATATATATATATATATATAATGTATTATATTTCATTTTTGTATATCTATACAGATCAATCATTTAATCATTTTTTTTCATCTACATTACTTACCATTGAACAAGCAGGTTAACGACTCCACTACCACTGTTCCCATGTATAATGGAGTGAAAACGCTTTACGAATTCTGGCAGATGCATTTCATTGAAAGTAAAGATATCTGATTCCTTAAATAAAAAAAAAAAAGACTTCACGAATGCCTCTACAAAGAGAATTACCAATAATATATTGTATCTGCACTTAAGCAGGACACTGGATTTATTCTAAACGCAATATTACTGGCTGGAGTAGCAAATATTTCATCTTTGTTTCGAATAAATAAAAAAAAAACAAGTTATTTTTAATGTCGCTCCTTACTTCCCGTTAAAAAAAAATTGTTTTTTTTTATTTATTTAATTTCTGAACGTTTTTCAATCAATGCATGTTTTGATTTTGGCTCCCTGCAGATAAATAATTAGAACGAAATTTGCAAGTTTTTTTGGCTAAATTGCTTTCTCATAGTTTTGATAGAATGATTTTGAGAAAAAAAGGAGCGGAGGAGGAGGCCTAGTTGTCCTCCGATTATTTGGTTACTTAAAAAGGCAACTAGAACTTTTAATTTTTTAAGAATGTTTTTACTAGTAAAAGATGTACGTAACTTACAAATTAACTTACGTAACGAACTTCTGAATTCTCATGCTTTTATTGTGTATATGAAAGGGTTCACCCCCTCGTCAGTACCTCACTCTTTACACTAAAGCTTAAATTTTGTCCCAGTTTCTTAAGAATGACCCCTGAATCACAAAAGCCGTAGAATAAATAATTGAAATTACTAAAAATACTTTAGCGGAAAGAGCGAGGTATTAGGAGGAGGTGAGCCCATCATTTGCGTAATAATTTCTGTTCGTTTTGAGTTTTAATGCTTCTCCTTACGTTCAGTTGAAAAAACTGCTTCATATTTATTGTTTTCGTTGTTTTTTTTTATATAAACAATGCTAGAAAATCCTGTGCTCCCTTCATGAAACTTTTCTTCCCCCATGAAAAATTCTTCAAGGAAAGTTCTCCAACATATCCCCTCTTCTCAACCACCCCCCCCCCCCTCAACCTAAAAATCCCCCTGAAAACGTCTGCACACTTCCAAATAACCATTACTATATGTAAGCACTGTTAAAAGTTTGTAACTTGTGGCCCCTCCCACCGGGACTGTGGGGGAGTAAGTCGTCCCCAAAGACATAGTTATAAGGTTTATTCACTACGCTGAATAAAATGGCTTGAAAATGATTAGCGTGGGAGAGGGCCTAGGTGCCCTCCAATTTTTTTGGTCACTGAAAAGGGCACTAGAAATTTTAATTTCCGTTAGAATGAGCCCTCTCGCAAGAATTTAGGACCACTGGGTCGATACGATCACCCCTGGAAAAAAAAACAACAAAAAAAATAAACAAACAAATAAACGCGCATCCGTGATCTGCCTTCTGGCAAAAAATACAAAATTCCACATTTTTGCAAATAGGAGCTTGAAACTTCTATAATAGGGTCCTCTAATGCGCTGAATCTGATGGTGTTATTTTCGTTAAGATTCTATGACTTTAAGGGGTTGTTTTCCCCTATTTTCTAAAATAAAGCAATTTTTTCAGACTCATAGCTTTTGATGAGTAAGATTAAACTGGATGAATCTTATATATTTAAAATCAGCAATAAAATGCAACTTTTTTGATGTAACTATCAGTATCAAAGTTCTATTTTTTAGAGTTTCGGTTGCTATTGAGCCAGGTCGCTCCTTGCTACAGTTCGTTACCACGAACTGTTTGATCAGGATAAACCAAATACTAACCTCGATGAGGAAGATTCTCACTAGAATTGTGTGCTCCTTTTGATGTAAATCTGGTAGCTGCTACTCTTCTTTGGGATCTAAATTGGGGTAACTGATTGCTAAGATGAGGACCTAAAGACGAGTAAAGTTGGGATAATTGCTGGCTACTTCAAGTACCGTATAAAATCTTATTAATAAAACAGAGCAGGAAAATATCTCCTGGAACTGAAGAGGCAAATTTGAGTTTCTATGTCCTTGTACTCCTTGGAAACTGTCAGTTAAATGATTTTTTGCCAAGAGAAAGTTTTGTAATTTGGTATCAAGGAGCGGAAACTCTTTAAAAACTTTTTCTGTTTTTCTTTCGAATATCAATGATATATATATATATATATATATATATATATATATATATATATATATATATATATATATATATATATATATATATATATATATATATATATATATATATATATATATATATATATATATATATATATATATATATATATATATATATATAAATATATATGTACATATATATATATATATATATATATATATATATATATATATATATATATATATATATATATATATATATATATATATATATATATATATATATATATATATATATATATATATATATATATATATATATATATATATATATATATATATATATATATATATCAGATATTGCATTTGATTTTTTCTATCTATACAGATCCGTCAGTTTTTTATCTACATTATTGACCACTGTTTTCTAGCACACCGGTTTAAACAAGCAGGCCTAATGACTCCACTACCGCTCTTTCTATGTGTAGATAGTATAATATTACCTAACCTACTCAATTTTTTTTCTGAGTACCAAAAATAGCAATCTAAATAGCTAAAATAGCATTTGATATACCTTTACATTTCTCGGGTACCGACATTAGCAACCTGCTGCCCCGTCCCAAAATAGAGAAACACCTGACTCGCTTACCGAAGAACTGACTTTATTTTTTCGCATAGAGACATTTCATTGAGCCTCGTAGAATCTGGCTTCCGATATGAAATTGAACTCTATTAGGACCTATCCTTTCTTAAATTTTGTGTTCTTTTTCAGGTAGCATCTATTCTTGCCACTTATGTCATTGTACTGATGCAATTCAAGAACAGTGACTAGCATTACAAAACATACAATGCAAAATATATTTGATGTGTATTATTACATTCATTGTATTATTATGATATGGACATTAATAAATTATATTCGGTGGATATCATATTCGGTGTTTTAGTATTTCGAAATTCGTCACAAATTGTTTTGCAAATTTTTCACTAATACATAGAATTATTTAATTTGCGTTAAAAGAATAGTTGTGAGTTTGTTGGGTGCTTTACATGCCTAATTAACTAGCCAATTGCTGTTTCCCTATGCTATGTTGCAAAATTTTTCTCGGAGCCTGACTCGTCGATTTTCTTTTCTTCCATAACAATACATGCTAATGTCTTTTCTTACAGCATTGATCTGTATGATTTTAAGTGGTATTAGGGCTGATTTCTTGGCTGTACAACTACAACTACTAACAACTCACAGCAGCACCAAGCCACCTAGTGCCAACACAACTGCGCACGCTCTTCCTCTATCTCAGTCTATTCAAAGCCTCCCTCTTTACACCCTCCCATGAAATTCCTATTTCCTTTAATCATTCTTTATGACATCGTTCCACCCCAACCGCGAACGACCTTAACGACCTTAAGTGGTATTAGGGCTGATTTCTTGGCTGTACAACTACAACTACTAACAATTCACAGCAGCACCAAGCCACCTAAGGCCAACACAACTGCGCACGCTCTTCCTCTATCTCAGTCTATTCAAAGCCTCCCTCTTTACACCCTCCCATGAAATTCCTATTTCCTTTAATCACTCTTTATGACATCGTTCCACCCCAACCGCGAACGACCTTAACGACCTTCTCTCTGTTTAATATAAACAATTGGCCGAAAAGGACAATCTTCGGCAATTTGTCATCCCTGTTTTTTTTTCTTTTTTAAGAAAGAAGGGTTTTATTCATCAACGATAGACAAAATAAAACCTGGAGCAAAGCTTTTTTAGGTAAAACGATCATCCCTCTAGACCTATATATAAATCAACTTATGAAAGGTGATGACAATTAAACACCAAAAACAAAAAAAGAAACGACAAAAAATCAAATAAAAAACCATTTGATACCTTCCATCATCAATCCAGCAAACCAAAGATCAAACAATTTGACTAACTTAATAAATAAAGAAACCAGAGAACTCATCACCCATCCTTCTAATAAACTCTAAAACAATGGTCTTTCAGCCAACTTCGGAACTTACGAACTTATTATGTGGTAAAGTATTATAGGCACTGGGACAAGCATGGGACACAAAAAACTTTGATCGCGTAGTAACTACTTTAGGATTCCTACACTGACTGGAAATCGTTGTATTACGCTTGTGAACACTTGAAACCGGTAAAGAAAAGACCGCTGAAGCATTTTGCCAACAAATTGTTTTAGAACTTACTAGCTGTGTATGTATAGGAGGGAAATAAAATGTCCTTAGGGTATTATCTGGGACAATATGCTTAAGTTTTCTTATTATTCCGATGAGCAATCTTGGCAGAAATGTGATGGACATGATTCTTAAAGCTGATGCACTCGTCCAGTACAATTCCAATAAACTTCACTGATTTAGCACGTAAGATGATGTTTTCACTTAACTGAATCTGCTCAATCCAAGGATAATAATAATGAAATGTACTATTTATCACCAAGTAGCTTTTCTTGTGGTTCAACTTTAGTTTATTCAGTCTCATCCATTTTTCAACTTTTAGCATACCACTTTTCAAAAGATTTAGCAGCTCCTTTTTTGTCCTATCAGCCAAAGTATAATGAGTATCATCTGCAAAGCTCTGTAAAATAGCCTCAACTTTAGATACTAGACTAGTTAACAGACCTCAGCTTACCAGCCATTTATCCAAATCATTTAAATAGATAAAAACAATAGGGGGCCCAGAACTGATCCTTGAGAAACGCCACGTTTTATATTTTGGTCACTTGATTTAAAATCCCCTATTTTTACGCACTGGGTCCGTTTATTCAGAAAAGAACTTAATAATTGCAATAAGTTACCCCAAATACCACAATTCTCCAACTTTTTCACCAATAAATAACATTCCACGCAGTTAAAGGCCTTCTTGATGTCTAAGAATACTGACGCATTTTTCAGACCACAGACCAATGCATCATTAATGAATGACTTTAAAATAAAATGGCTTTCTTGATCGACATCGCTTTCCTAAAGCCAAATGAAGTAGAATGAAAAAAATAGTCTTAACTCAAGGAAGTTCACAATTCACTCATATATTTAAGAGTTACCACCTTAAAACAAAGGTTTCACCAGTTTTTTTTTTACACTCCTAATTTGAAACACTCATAAATTAAAACACGAATTCCTACAGATCACAGGGTAAACACCACGGAAAACCTTTAGAGCAATGAGTTGAGATCTGGCTGCATAATTTTTCATATTTTTAACAACTTCAAATGCTTTAATTAATTTTACTGGTTTCATTATAAGCTGACATCACATTCTTCAGGAATAAACTGCGCAGACTCACCATTATTTTGCTCGAGCGAGACACTCGGTATAATTTTAGATCCAACGTAGAGAAGGTTCATAAACCGATTTGATATTCATACTGCCCGGAATAATTTCACCCACACGAGACCCCAGAAATTAAGATGTTCTAAAAGACCTTTTAATTCCTCCTCCCCATAACTAGTGTACACATATTGTCTTTTGGTGACATAATCTTCCCCCCTTTAATTATTCTCTGAAAGTTTCAACTCAATACCCAAATCAGCTCTTGAGATACACTATTTTGACAATGTGCATGCACATAGCGTCTTTTGGTTTAGTTCAAATTTCCCCTTAATAATGTACACGGAATAGTATGGTAGTAGTTGTAGTAGCATTGATAGCATGCAAATTTCTGATTGTTTTTTAAATACTATATTTGTTAAATAAAAAAAAACTAAGTTTTTTTAACTGAAAGTAAGGAGCGACATTAAGACTTAAGACGAACAGAAATTTGTTCCCTCCTCAAAGCCCCACTCTTTGCGCTAAAGTTTGACTCTTTCTCTCAAATCTACTCTTTAAAACAGTGAAAAACTTTAGCGGAAAGAGGGGGGAGTTGAGGAGGGAACAACCCCTTTCATATACAGAGTAATTTCTGTTCGTTTTAATGTCGCCCCTTACTTTCAGTTAAAAAACTTTTTTTTTTAATTTAATTTCTGAACGTTTTTGAATTAGCGCATGTTTTGATTTTGGCTCTCCGCACATGAATATTTAGACCGAAATTTGCATTTTTTTTTGGGGGGGGGGGGGCTAAATGGCTTTTTCTTAGATTTGATCGGACAATTTTGAGAAAAAAGGAGTGGGGGAGTAGGCCTAGTTGCCCTTCAGTCTTTTGGTTACTTAAAAGGCAACTAGAACTTTTAATTTTTTACGAACATTTTTATTAAAAAAAAAATACGTAACTTCCGAATTAACTTCTGTAACGAACTTCTATATTCGTATATTTTATTACGTATATGAGGGGGTTTGCCTCCTCTTTAATACCTTGCTCTTTGTACTAAAGCTTAAATTGTGTCCCAATTCTTTAAGAATGACCCCTGAATCACAAAGGCCTTTGAATAAATGGTTAAAATTACTAAAAATACTTTAGCGTAAAGAGCAGGTATTTAGGAGGAAATGAACCCCTCATATGCGTAATAATTTCCGTTCGTTTTGTTTTAATGCTGCTCCTTACTTTCAGTTGAAAAAACATTTTACATATTTATTTTTTCATTGTTTTTTGTTTTAAATAATATTAGAAAATCCTGCACCCCTTCATGAAAATCCTCTCATCCCATGACAAACTCCTTCATGGATAGATCCTCCTACGTAACCCCCTCCCCTCAATCTCCTCCCTATCCAAAATTCCCCTGAAAACGTCTGCACACTTTCCAATAGCCATTACTATATATAAACACTGGTCAAAGTTTGTAACTTGTAGCCCCTCCTCCGGGGACTGTGAGGGAGTAAGTTGTCCCTAAAGACATAGTTATTAGGTTTTTTGACTATGTTGAACAAAATGAATATCTCAGAATTTTGACCCGTTGAATTTGGGAAAAAATGAGCGTAGGAGGGGGTCTAGGTGCCCTTCAATTTTTTGGTCATTTAAAAAGGGCAGTAGAACTTTTAATTTCCGTTAGAATGAGCCCTCTCGCAACATTCTAGGACCACGTGGTCGATACGATCACCCCTGGGAAAAAAAAACAAATAAACACGAACCCGTGATCGGTCCTCTGGCAAAAATTACAAAATTCCACATTTTTGTAGATAGGAGTTCGTTTCCACGAATTGTTTGATACTGGGAAATCCGGCGGCACCCCTTCACGGAAAATTATCTTCACCAATAAAAAATTTCTTCATGGAGATATCCTCCCACGCAAGCCCCACTGTGGGGGATGTAGATATCATTCATGGAAATATGCTCCCACCTAACCCGGGGACTGTGGGGGATTAAGTCATCCTCAAAGATATGGTTATTAGATTTTTCGACTATGCTGAACAAAATGGCTATCTCAAAATTTTTATCCAGTGACTTTGGGAAAAACATGAGCAAAGGAGAGAGCCTAGTAGCCCTCTTTTTGGTCACTTAAAAAGAGCACGAGAAATTCTAATTTCCGTTTGAATGAACCCTCTTGTGAATAAGCACAACCCAAGAGAGACCGTCTGTATATTCTTGACAAGGGCAGAACTTGACGTATTTGTAAGACTTATTTCTTAGCATTGTGTATTGCTAGGGAAGAGCAAGTTCAAATCTCTTTAAGGAAGCTGGTTGCAGATGATCTACAGACCTCCACCCCCCCTTAAAAGGGAAAATATGTTAAAATGCACACAATAATTGAAATTGAAGACTACGTCTACTTTATCCTACCTCAAATCGTGTTTCACCCCCTTTTTATATGTAAATGGATGCCCATTTACCCCCCAAAAAAAGAAGAAAACATCGAACAGCAAACTCCAAAGGCACTATTATTTTTTTTACTTTTACTTCGAATTGTATTTGTATTTGCAGTAGTTGTAAATTGCAAAAACCTGTAACTATGTTTATTAATAAAGTCAGAATCAAACAGTTCGTGGTAACGAACTGTAGTAAGGAGCGACCCGGCTCAATAGTAAACGAAACTCTAAAAAACGGAATTTTGATGCTAAAAGATACATCAAAAGAATCGAATTTTCACGCTGATTCTAAATATATAAGTAAAATATATAAGTCAATTAATTTAGTCTTTGTCATCAAAAGTTACGAGCCTGAGAAAATTTGCCTTATTTTGGAAAATAGGGGAAAACATCCCCTAAAAGTCATAGAATCTTAACAAAAATCACACCATCGCATTTGGCGTATCAGAGAACCCTACAGCAAAAATTTCAAGCTCCTATCTAAAAAAATGTGGAATTTCATATTTTTTGCCAGAAGACAAATCACGGGTGCGTGTTTTTTTTTTTTTTTTTTTGTTTTTTTTTCCAGTGGTCATCGTATCGACCAAATTGTTCTAGAGTGTCGCAAGAGGGCTCATTCTTACGGAAATGAAAAGTTCTAGTGCCCTTTTTAAGTGATTAAAAAAATTGGAGTCCCCTCCGCAATTTCTCGCTCTTTACGTTAAAGTTTTACTCTTTGCCACAATTCTACTTTTTAAAACAATTAAAAGCTTTAGCGTAAAGAGCGAGGGATTGCGGAGGGGACAACCCATTTCATATACGGAGTAATATCTGTTCGTTTTAAGTTTTAATGTCGCTCCTTACTTTCAGTTAAAAAACTAGTTTTTTTTTATTTAATCAGCGTCAGGGTCTAAAATTTCATTTTATCTCAAAAGGGGAAATACGTTAAATTGCACAAAATCCTTGACACTGAAGACTACATCTTCTTTGTTTTACAGCAATATGTACATTAAACCTTTTCTATTGGGAAATGAATCCCCCCTCCCGAAAAAAATAAACCCGTAACGAATATATTGAAACAAAAAGTATTCTCTGATAATTCAGTAGGAACATTAGACGGCTTGTAATTAAAGCAATTTTGCATAGTTTCAGCTTCTTTCAATTATTGTTTTCACATTCTTATTGGGTTGAAATATTTCCATCCAGTCATAATTAAATAAAAAACATGTTTTTTTTTAACTCAAAGTAAGGAACGACATTAAAACTTAAAAGGAACAGAAATTATTCGGTATATAAAAGGGGCGGTCCCCTCCTCAATGCCCTGCTCTCTACGCTAAAGTTTGACTCTTTCTCATGACTCTATTTTTAAAACAATAAAACACTTTAGCGTAAAGAGCGGGGTGTTGAGGAGGGGATAGCCCCTTTCATATACGAAACAATTTCTGTTCGTTTTAAGTTTTAATGTCGCTCCTTACTTTCAGTTAAAAAACTTGTTTTTTTTATTTGATTTCTGAACGTTTTTGAATTAATAGATCTTGATTTTGGCTCACCGGACACGAATAGTTAAAACGAAATTTGCATATTAATTCTTTTTTTGGCTAAATGGCTTTCTCGAAGTTATGATCGGACGATTTTGGGAAATAGGGGCAGGGGAGGAGGTTTAGTTACCCTCCAATTTTTTTGGTTACTTAAAAAGGCCACTAGAACTTTTAGAAATTTTAATTACGAAAGTTTTTATTAGTAATAAATATACGTAATTTACAAATTAAATTACGTAACGAACTTCTATACTCGTATGTCTTTATTATGTATATGAGGTGGTTTGTCCCCTCGTCAATACCTTATTCTTTACAGTAAAGTTCAAATTTTGTTTCAATTCTTTAAGAATAACCCCTGAATCACAAAGACCGTTTAATTAGAATAAATATTTCTTTTGAAATGGCTGAAAATACTTTTGCGTAAAGAGCAAGGTATTGAGGGGAAGACGAATCCCCTCATATACGGAATAATTTCTGTTCTTTTTAAGCTTTAATGTCGCTCCTTACTTTCGGTTAAAAAAATTTTGTTTTGTTTAATTCCTGAACGTTTTTGAATTAATGCAGGTTTTGATTTTGGATCCCCGTATATGAATAATAAAAACGAAATTTGCATATTAATTTTTTTTTTTTTTTGGCTAAATGGCTTTCTCAAAGTTTTGATTGGACGATTTTGAAAAAAGGTGATGAAGGGAACCTGGTTACCCTCTAACTTTTGGTTACTTAAAAAAGCCACTAGAACTTTTAATTTTATTTACGAACGTTTTCATTAGTTATACAAATGCGCAACTTACAAATTAGCTTACGTAACGAACGTCTATGTTTGTATAGTTTTATTACGTATATGAGGGGGTTTGCCCCCTCTTCAATACCTCGTTCTTTACAGTAGAGTTCGAATTTTGTTCCAATCCTTTAAGAGTGACCCCTGAATCACAAAGACCATCTAATTAGAATAAATAGCCCTTTTAAATTACTAAAAATACTTTAGCATAAAGAGCGAGGTATTGAGGAGGAACGAACCCCTTCATATAAAGAATAATTTCTCTTCGTTTTGAGTTTTAATGTCGCTCCTTACTTTCAGTTAAAAAAGTTGTTTATTTAATTTAATTTCTGAGCGTTTTTGAACTAATGCAGGTTTCAATTGTGGCTCACAGCTCTACTTTTTAAAACAGTAAAAAACTTTAGCGTAAGGAGTGGGACCTTGAGGAGGGGACAGTCCCTTTCATTTACGGAATAATTTGTGTTTGTTTTAAGTTTTAATGCCGCTCCTTACTTTTTGGTTAAAAAAACTGTTTTTTATATTTAATTTATGAACGTTTTAAATGTATGCAGGTTTTGATTTTGGCTCACTGTACACGAATAATTAAAAGGGAATTTGCATATTAATTTTCCGTTTTGTAACTAATAATAACCTTATAATAACCTAAGTTTGATTTTTGTTTCAAGTATTTAAGAGTGACTCCTGAATCACAAAAGCTGTTTAATTCAAATAATAGCCTCTTTTAAAATTAAATAATAAAAAAACTTTTGCGTAAGAGCGAGCTATTGAAGAGAAGCAACCCCCCTTAAATGCGTAATAATTTCTGTTCACAGTAAGTTTTAAAGTTACTCCTTACTTTAAGTTTAAAAAAAATTATATTTAATTGCTGATTGTTTTTTAAATAATGTTGTGAAATCCATTTCCCCCTCTGTGAAAAATTCCCTTCCCCCACGGGAAATTCCTCCATGGAAAGATTCTCCCACGCAACTAAACTTCGCAATGTTTGCGGAACTAATTTTGTAAGGCATAGTAATAGAACAACCAAAGAGTTCGAAACTTTTTATATGAATATATAAGTTATAAGTTGAGCAATTCTCAAATGACTGAAATGAATGAATGAACGAAAGAAAAGATGTTTGCCATCAGACGAATCAGAATCAAACTCATTTGAAGAATAGAACTTCACAGGTAGAGATTTTGTTCTTTGTGAAAATCAGATATAAAAATGGTTAGCCTAGAAGCAATGGTAATGTATTTTCAATTTATTGAGTGGCACATACGCATTATACCAAACACATTCAAGAACTAAAATTAGGTTATTCATAAAGAAATATACCAAAATATGATGAAAATATATTTTAGTAAGAAAATAATGGAAATTACAACAATAAAACTTGAATCAATAATGCTATCCAGTGTCCGCTGGATTATTTCTATATTTATTTCTTTTTATTGTTTTAAAAAGTACAACTGTGACAAAGAGTCAAACTTTAGCGTAAAGAGCAGGGCGTTGAGGAGGGGACAACCCCTTTCGTATACGGAATAATTTATGTCCGTTTTAAGTTTTAATGTCTACTTACTTTCAGTAAAAAAAATTATTTAATTTTTATTTAATTTCATTTTATTTAATTTCTGAAAGTTTTTGAATTAATGCAGGTTTTGATTTTGGCTCATCGTACGTGAATAATAAAACGAAATTTGCATATTGATTTTTGCTTTTTTTGGCGAAATGGCTTTCCCAAAGTTTTGATCGGATGATTTTGAGAAAAAAGGGGCGGGGGAGAGGGCCTAGTTGACCTCCAATTTTTTTGGTCTCTTAAAAAGGGGACTAGAACTTCTAATTTCCATCAGAATGAGCATTCTCGCGACATTCTAGGACGACTTGGTTGATACAATCACCCCTTGAAAAAAAAACAAAGAAACAGATAAACAAATAAACACGCATCCCTAATCTTTCTTCTGGCAAAAAAAAATCCATTTTTTTGCCAGAGAGGGGCATTTTTTTCAGAGAGGGGCATTTTTTTCAGAGAGGGACATTTTTTTTCAGAGAGGGACATTTTTTTCAGAGAGGGACATTTTTTTGTCAAAGAGGGGCATTTTTTTCAGAGAGGAGCTTGAAACCTCTACAGCAGGGTTCTCTGATATGTTGAATTTAATGGTTTGATTTTTCATTACGATTCTATGACTTTTAAGGGGTGTTTCTCCCTTTTTTTGAAAACAAGGCAAATTTTCTCAGGCTCTTAACTTCTTATGGGTAAGACTAAACTTGATGAAACTTATATATTTAAAATCAGCATTAAAATCTAATGCTTTTGATGTATCTATTGGTATCAAAATTCTACAAACTCTTTGAAACATTTTCATCTTGACACATTGGATTAAACATCCCAGTATTTAACTGTTGCTACTCTTGAAGAGAAAATTATGTGCTAAATGCTAAACAAAAGGATAATTTCACTTGTTTAATCAGTTCAGTTGAGCTTTGTAGTGTCAGGTAAGAATTACGATGTTTTGTCTATTGCTTT
This sequence comes from Artemia franciscana, assembly GCF_032884065.1. Classification (NCBI taxonomy): domain Eukaryota; kingdom Metazoa; phylum Arthropoda; class Branchiopoda; order Anostraca; family Artemiidae; genus Artemia; species Artemia franciscana. Next base: position 51,708,487 of record NC_088867.1, read on the forward strand.
TGAGTTTTCTAAGTAATATTTTGGATAAAATTGTGGCGAAGAGGTATAATTTTTTGTATTTGGCTCTTTGGTAAAACTCAAGATGACGGGCGTTTTGCCATTTTGGGAAGTAGTTGAGTTAGGTTTGGTGAAAGAAAATCTAGGGAATGGGTACAGGCTAGGAGCCAGACCCTCATTCGTTCCTTTTTCAAAGGGTAACCTTCCACACAAGTGCTAAATGTATCACAGTACATATAATTAACTTACCAATAAAGTGAACATATCATTTGATGCCTTTTTTTTATGTTCTTTACCAATATAATAATCGCTTCTATCGCAAATTAAAATTTAATCAATCAACTTTTTAGCTCTTAAAAAGGACGAATTTTCCATATAAGGGTATGTCATTTTTGAATAAATAATACAACGTTTTCTCAGCGCTTTTTTCTCGGTCGTTTTCAACAAAATAATACTACGTTTTCTCAGTGCCAAAATTATTTATAGTTAGGTTAGGTTGGGTTAGGTCTAAAAGTGTTTAAATTTGAATTTACGATAGAAGCGATTATTATATTTGTAAAGAGCATAAAAAAGGCGTCCCCTAGAAACTTCCCTCCCTATGGGAAATTCTCTTCGTGAAAAACTTCCCTAGCAGAAAATACCCCCCCACTCAAGAAATGTATGTATACTTCCCTACAATAGGCTACGTAAGCAATTGGCAAATTTAATAACTTAGACCTATTCCCAGGGAGACCGTGGTATCTCCAAGGGTATAGCTATTTGGCCTTTCAACAACCCTGAAAAAAATAATACTTCTACTACTAACAAATCATCGCAGCACCAAGCCGCCTTTGGCCCACGATCCTCTTCAATCCCAATCTATCCAAAGCTTCCCTCTTTACAACCTTCCAGAAAGTTCCCATTTCCTTTAAACCTATCTTTATGACATCATCTCACCCCAAACGCGGATGACCAGCTTTCTATTTAGCCCTAAACGGGTGGCCAAAAAGGACAATCTTCGGCAATATGTCATTCTTCTTCCGCAAAGCGTGCCCGAGCCATCTCAACCTTTCTCTCATTACATCCATTGAAAGTAGGACACTATTTCAAATTTTTGATTGGACGATTTTAATACAAAAAAATTATTGTTGTGGATTCCTTCCAGAATTTTTTTTGCATAGGCTACGATTCCATCTCATAAATAGCTTACTCCTTTATTTTACCTATATTTGAAGAAAGATCGGTCTTTTCTTTTCAAGGTCTGATCCTTTCAAGATCACGAAGAATCCCAATGTGTGGAAAATATTTTATGCAAAAAATATTTTTATGAGAATTTTATGAAGAACTTAAATGTTTGGGTGGTTCTTTTTCAAGTTGTCACGTACAATTTTATATATATATATAGGTAACGCCCAAACTTCTTTATTTGTTTCCCACTTAAGAAAAAAAAGAAACTTTTTTGCAGATAGAAGTAGGCCTAGTCCTTTTTTATAAGTCAAAAGTGATTGGAGATGAATCAGCCATGTGGGTATTTTCCGGGGTAAATACCCCCTCCCCCCGAAAGGAAAACAGAATAATTGTTTAAACAATTTAAGAAACGCCTGTTAGCTTATTCGTAATAAAGGAGCAATATGGAGCCACCCCCCTAATATAATAGGCTAATTAATGTTCGTCTTAAATTTTAATACTGGCCCTTACTTTCTGTTGAAAAAATTTTTGTCCGTCCTCCCTTTCAAATTTTATCTTTAAATTACCCATGCTAAAGTTTGATTAGTTAATTAGACCATACTAAAATTAAACTCACTTGTTTTCAGTTGCTAGCCAGCAAAATAAATGAATTTATAACGAGATTAAATAAAAAAAGTTTTTTTTTAACTGCTTACAAGGAGTGTCATTAAAAATTAAAATGAACAGAAATTATTCCGTATATGAAAATGGTTGTCCCCTCCTCAACGCCCCGCTCTGCACGCTAAAGCTTGACTCTTTTTCACAACTCTACTTTTTAAAACAATAAAAAAAAATTAGCGTAAAGAGCGAGGAATTGAGGAGGGGACAACCCCTTTCATATACGGAATAATTTCTGTTCTTTTTATGTTTCAATGTCGCTCCTTACTTGCTGTTAAAAAAAACTTGTTTTTTTATTTAATTTCTGAACATTTTTGAATTAATGTATGTTTTGATTTTGCACACCGCACATGAATAATTAAAACTAGATTTGCATTTTAGTTTTTTTTTGGCTAACGGGATTTCCCATAGTTTTGATCGGACTATTTTCATAAAAAAGGGCGGGGAGGTGACCTAGTTGCCCTCCAGTTTTTGGTTACTTAAAAAGGCAACTAGAACTGTTTTTATTAATGTTTTTAATAGTAATAAATATACGTAATTTACGAAGTAACTTACGTAACGAACTTTTATACTTGTATATTTTTATTATGTACATTATGAGAATTACCCCCTCGTCAATACCTCCTTCTTTACACTAAAACTTGAATTTTATCCCAATTCTTTAAGAATGACCCCTGAATCACAAAGGCCGTAGAATAAATAGTTGAAATTACTAAAAATACTTGTGCAAAGAGCGCAAAGAGCGTGGTATTGAGGAGGACAAACCCCCTTATACACGTAATAATTTCTGTTCGTTTTAAGTTTTAATGCTGTTCCTTACTTCCAGTTGAAAAAACTTTGCTTAATATTTATTTTCTCATTTTTTTTTAAACAATGCTAGAAAATTCTGCACCCACCTCATGGAAATTCTCTTCATCAACGCCCCGCTCTTTCCACTAAAGTTTGACTCTTTCTCTTAACTATACTTTTTAAAACAGTAAAACAAGTTTAGCGTAAAGAGCGGGCGCTGATGAAGAAGAAGCCCCTTTCACATAAGAAGTAATGTCTGTTCGTTTTAAGTTTTAATTTCGCTCCTTACTTTCCGTTAAAAAAACGTGTTTATTTTAATTTAGTTTCTGAATGCTTTTGAATCAATGCATCTTTTGATTTTGGCTCTCCACAGATGAACACAGAAACGAAATTTGCATATTTATTTTTTTGGCTAAATGACTTTCTCATAGTTTTGATCGAATGATTTTGAGAAAAAAAGGAGCAGGGGAGGGGGTCTAGTTGCCCTCCAACTTTTTGGTTACTTAGAAAAGCAACTAGAACTTTTCATTTTTTACCAATGTTTTTATTAGTAAAGATATACGTAACTTATAAATTAGCTTACGTAACGAACTTCTGCATTCTCATGTTTTTATTACGTATATGAGGGGGTTCAACCCCTCGTCAGTACCTCGCTCTTTACACTAAAGCTTAAATTTTGTCCCAATTTCTATCATATGCGTAATAATTTCTGTTCGCTTTAAGCTTTAATTCTGCTCCTTACTTTTAGTTGAAATTTTTTTTCATATTTATTGTTTCATTGTTTTTTTTTTTAACAATGCTAGAAATTCCTGCACTCCCTTCATGGAAATTTTCTTCCCCCATGATAAATTCCTCCAAGGAAAGTCTCCCCAACATATCCCCCTCTTCTCACCCCCCCCCCCTCCAACCAAAAAATCCCTCTGAAAACATCTGTACACTTCCAAATAACCATTACTATATGTAAGCACTGGTCAAAGTTTGTATCTTGTAGCCCCTCCCACGGGGACTGCGGGGGAGTAAGTCGTCTACAAAGACATAATTACAAGGTTTTTCGACTACGCTGAATAAAATGTATATCTCAGAATTTTGATCCGGTGACTTTGAGAAAATAATTAGCGTGGGAGGGGGCCTATGTGCCCCCTCCAATTTTTTGATCACTTAAAAAGGGAACTAGAAATTTTCATGTCCGTTAAAATGATCCCTCTCGCAAGATTCTAGGACCACTGGGTCGATAAGATCACCCCTGAGGAAAAAAACCAAATAAACACGCATCCGTAATCTGCCTTCTGGCAAAAAATACAAAATTCAATATTTTTGTAGATAGGACCTTGAAACTTCTATAATAGAGTTCTCTGGTATGCAGAATCTGTTGGTGTGATTTTCGTTAAGTGGTGTGATGGTGTGATTCTATGACTGTTAGGGATTATTTCCCCCTATTTTCTAAAATAAGGCAAATTTTTTCAGGCTCGCAACTTTTGAGGGGTAAGACTAAACCTGATGAAACTTAAATATTTACAATCAGCATTAAAATGCGGTTCTTTTGATGTAGCTATTGGTATCAAAATTAGCAAAAAATCCATTTTTTAGAGTTTTGGTTACTACTGAGCCGGGTTTCTCCTTACTACAGTTCGTTACCACGAACTGTTTGATTAAATTGGAAAAAAACGTGTAAAATCAAGTTTTAATCTATAGAATAAGACTGGTTGTATAGGCCAGGGCTTCTTAAACTCTTTTATATAGCGACCCCCTTCAAGCTTAGGAAATTTTAAACGACCCCCTCCTTCATATAATGAAATATATATTAACCGTAGATGTAGATGTAATATTGCACTATTTTACAATGTAAATAAAATAAGGATTAAAGAATACGTACCCATTCATTTCACATATATATATATATATATATATATATATATATATATATATATATATATATATATATATATATATATATATATATATATATATATATATATATATATATATATATATATATATATATATATATATATATATATATATATACATATAATTGGAAACGTTGACGGGATATCGGTCATAATAAAACACAATAAATAGAATGACATAAAACTATATATATATATATATATATATATATATATACTTATTCAATAGAAAAAATAAACTTTTGTAACAATTTTTTTATAAGAAAACATAAAACTACATCTATATATTCAATAGAAAAAATAAACTTTTGTAACAGTTTTTTTAATAAAAAAAACATATTATTAACATCAAACAATATTAATGTGACGGATGTGATTGTTTATTTTTACACAGATAATTAAATCTAGGCTCAAGTTGAGTTAGTGCAGATCGTAATAAATTTTCAACGTTTACTAAAGTTGAACGGTATTTTGATTTTATGTAAGTTAATGTGGAAAAGGCTGATTCACATAAATGTGTTGTACAAAATGGCAGTAATTTGTTCATTGCCATTTCCGATAGTAGGGGTATTCTGATTTGATTTCTATCCAAAATTCATGCACAGGCACTTGAGAAAATCTGAGTCGCAAGGTAGTACCACTTGTTAATTCGGCAAATTCTTCTTGTGCTTTTAAGTTTAAAAAATTAATTTCTTCCATTTCAATTGAAAATGGATTGCAAATCCATTGTTGTGTATCGATATCATTGGGAAAATACCTATGCATGTAAACTTCCATATCCTTCAAAAGATTAACTATAATTTTTGTTATAGGATTATCTTTTTTTTGAAATATTGTTACTAATTATATACTCGTCAGTAAATGGAAACATTTCGAGCGATCCACTTTCCACTCTGTTCTTCCATATAAGAATTTTTTAAGAAAGGCCTCAAGTTTATTTTTTTAACATAAACATATTAACGCAGACTCCATGCATTGATAAATTCATATCATTGATTTTATCAAAAATATCTGCCAAATAGCATAGCTTGAGAAGCCATAAATTATCGTGAAAATAATCGGCCAAATTAGAATTTTGCTCTGTAAGAAATATAAGAACTTCATCTTTTAAAGTTAATAATCGTTTCAAACTTCGACCTCTTGATAGCCACCTAACTTCAGCATGTAGCAACAAACTTGTATAATCCGAATCCATATCAATGCACAAATTTTTAAACAATCGACTATTAAGTGCTCGACTTTAAAAAAGTTAATGATTTTGACTGCATCAAAAAACACAGTGTTTAAGTGCCTCTCGGTGAATCATAAATGCTTCCCTCATAAATATATCTTACAAAAAGTAACAACTGTGCCATTTTTGAAATGTCTGTCGACTCGTCCAGTTGTATTGCAAACTTTGAGCTGTCTTTAAGCCTCATAAGAAGCTGTTGAAATTGATCATTACTAATGTCTGACATTCTTTTGGACACAGTGTCATTTGATAATGGAATTTTACTAATTTCAGCAGCATACTGTTTTCCATGAACAATTTCAGACATTCTTATAGCTGCAGGTAGTAAAAGTTGCTCTCCAATAGTAAAAGGCTTTTTCGTTTTTGCTATCAAATACGAAACTTCATACGATGCCAATAGATATTCATCATTCAAAGTAACATACTTCTCCAAAGGGTTCTTTTCTTTATTTGATGTTTGCAAAAGACGCTCAAAATATTCTATTGGCTTTTTTGATAACGTTGCATGTTTAGTATTCAAATGTCGTTGCAGTTTTGACGGTTTCATGCTTTCTGCAGCCAAAACTTCTTTGCAAATTAAGCACACTGGTTCTTCTTCATTGTTGTGAGAAGAGCATGTGAAGCCATACTGCAAATATAATTAGTCATATTTTCTTTTTTTTTGTTTTGCTAGAAGTCGGATTTGAAGCACTGCAACTTGGTTGTGACGGCGTGGCAGACTTATTAGTTGGAATTTTAATTAGCCATTTATCCATGATGGATAAATAATAATAAATAATTAAACAAAATGTTGTTGAACTTTAACGTAATAATTAAAACACCAACTGAAAATTACACAGTAAATACACACATGTCACTACGAAGACAAATCTGAGTCCAAACTGAAGTACAAACAGCATGTGTAAGCTGTAAGGCGACGAGGCGTCTGGGTACTTATAATCACTAAGTTATCTTGCAAACACTGACGCCGGCGGCCAGACATCAATGTCGAAGGTTCAGTTGAAAATCGAGGAGCGCGTTGTATTTATTATTTTAAATGCTACTTCCATATTTTCATTTATAGGCCCTACATAACAGTTTTGCATTGCCACTTTTTTTTAAAAAAAAGTTATAATAAAACTACAATAGTATTTTTTATGATTTTTATTTGTATTTACATTTGTACGTAGTGTGTATACTAATTTTAAAATCTTATTTATAATGATTGAAAAGTATCAGATCTTTGCGACCCCCTTTCAGTAGTCTCACGACCCCCCTGGGGGTCGCGACCCACAGTTTAAGAAGCTCTGGTATAGGCTATAGGCTGTTTTTAAATTGCATACATTCGTCGCCAATAAAATAATATGTTTGATCTCTGAGTTTTCCTTGAATTTTTTGGTCATTTTGGGATAAACATGAAAAGAAATATATGCTCACTCTTTACGCTAAAATTTTTAATTGTTTTAAAAAGTAGAATTGTGGCAAACAGTCAAACTTTAGCGTAAAGAGCGATGGATTGACCCATTGATGGAGAACCCATTTCATATACGGAGTAATTTCTGTTCGTTTTAAGTTTTAATGTCGCTCCTTACTTTCAGTTGAAAAAACTAGTTTTTTTAATTTAATTTCTGAACGTTTTTGAATTAATACATATTTGATTTTGGCTCTCCACACATAAACTATTAAAATGAAATTCGCATATTAATTTTTTTTGGCTAAATGGCTTTCTCTTAGTTTTTATCAGACGATTTTGAGAAATAAGGGGTGGGGAAGGAGGCATAGCTGCCCTCCAATTTTTTGGTCACCTAAAAAGGCAACTAGAACTTTTAATTTTTAACGAACGTTTTTATTAATAGAAAATATACGTAACTTAAGACTTAACTTACGTAACAAACTTTTATATTCTTACATTTTTATTATGTATATGAGGGGGTTTTTCCCCTCGTTAATACCTCGATATTTATACTAAATCTTAAGTTTTGTCCTAATTCTTTAAGAATGACCCCTGATTAGAAAGACCGTAGAATAAATAGTTGAAATTACTAAAAATACTTTAGCATAAAGAGCGAGGTATTTATCACCTCCTAAATACCTTGCTCTTTATGCTAAAGTATTTTTAGAACCCTCATATTCGTAATAATCTCTGTTCGTTTTAAGTTTTAATGCTACTCCTTACTTTCAATTGAAAAACTTTTTCATTTTTATTTTTTCATTGTTTTTTTCAATAGTAATGCTTGAAAATCCCGCGCCCTTTTCATTGAATTTCTCTTCCCCGATGACGTATTCTTCCAAGGAAAGATCCTCCCACATAGCCCCCTCCCCTCAACCCCACCCCAAACCAAAAAAATCCCCCTGAAAACGTCTGTACACTTCCCAATAACCACTACTGTGTGTAAACACTGGTCAAAGTTTTTAGCTTGCAGCCCCTTCCCCAGGGACTGTGGGGGAGTAAGTCTTCCCCAAAGACATAGTTATTATGTTTTTCGACTATGCTGAACAAAATGGTTATCTCAAAATTTTGATCCGTTGACTTTGGGAAAAAATGAGCGTAGGAGGGGGCCTAGATGACCTCCAATTTTTTGGTCACTTAAAAAGGGCACTAGGAATTTTCATTTCCGTTAGAATGAGCCCTCTTGCGACATTCTAGGACCACTTGGTCGATACGATCACCCCGGAAAAAAAACAAACAAACAAATAAACACGCATCCGTGATCTGCCTTCTGGCAAAAAATACGAAATTCCACATTTTTGTTGATAGGAGCTTAAAATTATCGCTACAGGATTCTCTGATACGCTGAATGCGATGGTGGGATTTTCGTTAAGATTCTATGACTTTTAGGGGGTGTTACTCCCTATTTTCCAAAACAATGCAAATTTTCTCAGGATCGTAACTTTTGATGACAAAGACTAAATTTGATGAAAGTTATATATTTAAAATCAGCATGAAAAAGTGGTTCTTTTGATGTATCTGTTTTTTAGAATTTCGTTTACTATTGAGCCGGATCGCTCCTTACTACAGTTCGTTACCACAAACTGTTTGATTCTTTCTGCCTTGCATGTTGAAACTGAAATCGTCGCAAGGATTGTAAGCAATGCAAAGATGTTCGGGAGAATCTGCTCCTGACAGCTGTTGAGAGCCAAAATGGCCGTCTTCGGCTTCTCCGTTGGTACTTTGGACCAGTGGCTCTTCCAGATCTGAAATTCCATTTTCGAATCAATAAATGTGCCACTTAGAAGCAAAATGGGATCTTGATTTTTCCAAGAAATGAACTTACTTGTGTACTTATGGCGGGAATCAGGCGTTTCCACCTCGCCCGGCATCGATGATCTTAGAGACCTTCTTGGACCATGTTGTTTGATCTTGTTCCAGCTGCTCTGCAAAAGCGAGCCACTGTGTTGACCGTCTGTGACCGAATTTTCTGAAACCCCCGAGTGGTTCAAGGTCTAGACTTGGCCAGGTTCCACCAGTTCTTCCTCTGTCCTCCTTGGTGTTTCTTCCAGCAGCTAATAGGCTCAATAGAAGTATTTGGCATGGCAGATACTCTGTTGGTTTCCGTAATACATGGCCCAACCATTTCAAACGGCATTCTTTAATAGTGAGCACAACATCTCTCTGAATATTGCACATTCGACTTATATTCGCCTTGGAGATACGGTCACGTAGCTCTGCTCTGAGAATTCTTCACAGTAAAGTATGCTCAAACACCTTAAGTGTATTCTCTTGCTGTAGTTGCTGTAGTGCCAACCATGTTTCACACCCGTAAAGGAGAACGGTACGGACTAGTGCCATGTAAATTCGAATTTTCGTTCGGACACTGATTTCGCGGCAATTCCATAATGGTTTCCGAAGGGAGGCAAAGACTGTCTGCGCTTTCTGTATTCTCTGTTGTATTTCAGCGTCGGAAGATCCGTCAGTACAAAGCTGGGAGCCTAGATATGTGAAACGATTGACTTTTTCCTGGTGAACTTGGTTGACAGTTAGTGGGAATGGTCCTGTGTCGTGGTTAATAGCCATGAATTTTGTTTTCTCTGTGCTGACTTTCAAGCCGATCAGGTCTGCCCAGACCACAACACTGTCAATCATGTTTTGGACTTCTATAGGGTCTGACAGGAGGCCGACATCATCTGCATAATAGAGGTCAGTCAGTGAGAGATTCTGTCCAATCTGCAATCCCGGATGAGACAATAGAGCATTTTCAAGCACCCAATCGATGCAATAGTTAAACAGAGTTGGAGAGAGGACACGCCCTTGTTTTATTCAAAACTCAACCAGAGACGTTTCAAACTGCTGGATAATGAGGCGAAAGGCGAAGATATTATCAGTAGAGCCTCTACGTGGTAGAAAGCCGGCTTGATTTCCTCGAGTTCTTTCCTCCCTTGCCCCTTTGAAACGGTCCAAGAGTATGATCCCGAATATTTTGACTGCAATGTCTATGGAATTTATTCCGCGGTAGTTTTTGCATTCCATTTTGTCTCCTTGCTTATGGAAAGGGAGGATGACTGATGTCTTCCAATCTTTTGGGAAAGTGTTGGTCCTCCACACTTCTTCGAGAATGCCATAGAGTTGTTCAGCAGTGACCTCAGGGCATTTTTTGTATAGTTCCGGGGGGAGGCCGTCTTCACCTGGGGCTTTGTGGTTGTTTAGGGTCTTGATCGCTTTAGTATTTTGGCTCTGGTCGGTGTATCCAGCTAGATATCGTAAGGCTCTTTAGAGACGGAAAGTGGGAAGGCATCATGAGCAAATGAAGGGGATGGGTTTAGGAGGAACTGAAAGTGATCCTTCCATCTTGCTGAACGTTCCTTCCGACAACTAATGACTTTTCCTGATCTGTTTTTGATTATTTCTGAGACAGTAGCTTTCTTACCAACAGATTCCTTCATCCTCTGGTAAAGCTTGCGGGTGCCATGTAAGCGTGCTGCTTTCTCTAATGACTTGGCAGTATCTTCCCACAATTGGCTAATGTCCAGCCGAACAGAGCGTTTTACCTGTATGCATAACTCCTTTGTTTCTTCTTTAGGGCCCCCCCTCTTTTGTCTTTGCTCACTGACTATTGACAGGGTCCTAGCGGTTATCCAGTGTTGTTGTTTGATTTTTGCTCGGCCTAGGATCTCATCGGTAGTCTCTGTCATCCTGGTTTTAAAAGTCTCCCATCTCTTATCAGGGGTTAGGTTTTCATCAGAGCTGAGGTCGTCAAACCGATTAGTTAGTTCCAAGTCGAGGGCCTGCCGCACTTCTTTGTCTTGAAGTTTACCGACATCGAAGCCGACTTCGGGCTTGTTTTTTCTTAGAGTTGCAAGACGTAGCACAATTTTTGCTGCGAAGAGCCTGTGGTCAGACCCAGACTGCGAGCCTGTGTCCGCACCGTTGAAAGAGCTAGAGTCCTGCAAGGAGCTTCTCCAGCGCTGGCGTACGAGAATGAAGCCAATTTGGGCCTTAGTGACACCGTCATTTGAATGCAAAGTTAAGAGGTGGCTAGGTTTGTGCTAAAATATGGTACTGGTGATAACAAGTTGATTCATCAAGGCGTAGTTTACCAACCTCTGCCCATTCTCGCATCTGTGACCCTGTCCAAATTTTCCCAGGATTTGTCTTGAGGTCTGGTCAGACGGACCAACTCTTGCGTTGAAGTGTCCAGCAACAATCAAGTAATCATCTGCGGCTATAGAAGAAGACAACTGCTGCAGTTTGCCGTAGAAATCATCCTTGGTCATTTCAGTAGCTTCACGGGTGGGGGCATAGGTAGAAATTATCGACACATTTGCAGGGTTTCCTTTTAGTCTGATTCTAGCAAGTCTACAGGAGACTGGTTCCCATTCTAGGAGAGAGTTTCTGGTTCTTTGGTTCATTATGAAACCAACTCCGTGGAGTCCTGAATTATCTTCTACTACGGAATAGAAAAATTGGAACTGATGTAGTGTTTCAGGAGCCGTTATAACTATAGAGCCAGAACAGGAGATTCTAGTCTCGGATATGCAAAGTATTTCTATGTTGTACTTGTCCATCTCATGGACAAGAAAAGCTTGTGTGGCTTCTTGTTTAACGGATGTTACATTCCGGCATCCAACATTTATTCTGGATTTTGCCTGTTTAATGACTTTAGTAGGTTTTTCTAGATTTATGGCGTTGAAAGGATTTTTCCACTTCACCGCCATATTCAAAGTCGCGTCGCCTGCCGGTAACGCCGTAGTATGGTTGGCTAGTTTACCGACACCCGCGCCAATACGGGGGCCGTGTCGCTTGCTGGGGACGCTGTAGCCGTCACAACTTTTCTTCTAGGTCTCAGATCCATCGATGTTTCTTTGGAATAGAGTTGACCGCAAGGTCCCCAGTCTTGCGAGGCACCCAGGGCGCTTGGCCACCAAGTCGCTCGGCGTGAAGCTCAGTGGTGTTTACACCCTTCCACCGCTTTGAGGTGTAATGCCGGATTTCCTCTGCTGCCCAGGGACGGAAAAACTGCGCCTTATTTCGCCAGGAGCCCCATTTACCAAGCTTGAGATGCTAGTGGCTTTTTCATAGCCTTGGTCGACGCACTTTGTCATGTCTAAGTTGGATTTGGTGACTTCAATTAAAAGTAACCTACCGAGGCTTTTGCCGTCTAGCTTTTCTTCAAAATTTCAGCTAGTGTTGGCCTTTTCATCTTCAGTGAGCCCCAATAAGGTTTGAAAGGCGTCGAATACGGCAACAGGATCTTCTCGGATTCCGTAACCCTTTTCCAATTTGTAAGCATTACGACACGCTACTACCATAAGTTCCCTTGTCTGTCTATCGGTGGATTTGACAAGAAAGAGACACCAAACTCTTGCTGTGTTCACTTTTCTTACTGCTTCGGACATTACTTTGTCTTACATTAGTAATGTCTGATCTTACTTTGTCTGACATTAGATGTTTCTTCAGAAGCCTTGCTCGTTTGGCACTCGAGCTGAAATAAGTGATTGTTTTTTGTACGACATCTTGCGCATTCCATAGAATCGGGACAGAAGCTTCGAGCACGATAGGTTAGTGGTATGACCTACATAACGAAAATAATCTGCAATTAGGTAACTGCGCTTTATTTCGCCAGGAGCCCCATTTACCAAGCTTGAGATACTGGTGGCTTTTTCATAGCCTTGGTCAACGGACTTTGTCATGTCTAAGTTGGGTTTGGTGACTTCACTTAAAAGTAGCCTACCGAGGCTTTTGCCGTCTAGCCTTTCTTCAAAATTTCAGCTGGTGTTGGCCTTTCCATCTTCAGCGAGTCCCAATAAGGTTTGAAAGGCGTCGAATAGGGCAACAGGATCTTCTCGGATTCCGTAACCCTTTTCCAATTTGTAAGAATTACGACAAGCTACTACCATAACTTCCCTTGTCTGTCTATCGGTGGATTCGTCAGCAAAGAGACACCAAACTCTTGCTGTGTTCATTTTTCTTACTGCCTCGGACTTTATAAGTTCTCCAATCGTCCCGATTAGATCATTTTGGATCTGCTTACTAGTGTATTTTTCATTTCCAGGCGCAGAATCTACAAGCCTTTGAAACAGCTAATCGCTTCCCTGGAAACGATAACGAATTAGGTGACGGAAATTACCATCATTTTCTGCTGCGACTACATTACGGCCCTAATTATTGGGCTTACTACCATCCTCCTGGTGGCCACGAAGGGGCATAATCTATGCCTCGCAAAGTTTAGTTGCTTCCGCAATGCTTGTAAATAGTTTACGGTTTTGGTGTATCTGTTTCATTTTTCAGAGTCCAAGGCATCCCTGAAATCTTGATGGTCTTGCTTGAATGAAGGTAAAAGAGCTGCATCTCTACACTGGTAATTTATATGATACTGTGACTTGGCATGGTGTGTAATTGCACCATCTTTTCCAGTCAGATTCGAGTAGCCCTTTAGTGGTTTTAAGACAAGTCGACCCATTTTTTTCCCACCACCCCCACCCCCGGACACAGCTGACCACCCTCCGTCACTATTGGAGATTCTCATTATAACACAAACACTACAGCAAAGCCCCTCGTGTTCTTGGTGACGGCTCATCGCAAGCCAGGGAAACCGGGCAAGAAGCTCAATGTTAAGTCGACGAGTAACTTCACCCCCTGTTTTGTCTTTGTATTGAAGTCGGAACTTCGGCTTGGTTCTTTGGCTTCCAACTTTCGTTGAAAAAAAACGCAATGTTCCAGATGTTAGTTGGTTTGTTTCTTTTAATACCACTGCGAAACCGAAGTCCGAGGAGGGCGTGATGCCGGTGTCGAGCGAGGAAGATGTACTGTTACTTGGGTGTGTCGTCTCCGTCTGCTGCATTTTGGTTCTTGTATCATCTCTCGATCCTTCTGGTAGCTGATTAGAATGTTTGTGTCAATGTTTGTGTCCAAATCTTGGGAAAAAGTCAGTGACGACAGCTTGTTATCCTTGGTGGAGTCGGTAGGCAGTGTCTCTGCAGTCGAATCTGTGTGAGAACTAGAGGCAACAGGTAACAGCAAACTTGAAGTTATCGTCTGAGTCTTTGAATCTGAATGAGCATCCTGAACAGAGTGAAACGACTTGGGGCATCTAAAAGAACTTTCATTTTGTTTTTTTCTTGTTAAGGAAAACTCTATTAAAAAATGCTAGTGAAGGTAGGTGACCCAGAATATTTGATGTTTTTCTCAACACTCGTCGACAGTAAATCTACAGTTTCTGGGCAAAATTGTTTTTCTGAGTTGGCTTTTTTCTAAACGAATTTATAGGGTTTCATTAATTCTGTCTGATCAGCATAGTGACCTCCAGTGCTCAATCAAGTCCTAAATGATCAATTCTGGGTATTCCCCTCGTTAGAACCAGTTATGTCATTTTTTCTGTGTGAAATTACTCTTTAAGCGGGGAAAAATAAGAAAAATATTCTGAAAAATGCACCCTAAGTAGAGATACAGCGTTTTCTTATGATGATATTGCTCACTTCAGAAATGGATGGTCTTGGATGTTCTGTCTTGTCTCAATTTGGGGCATTATGCCAAAAACGGTCAAAATGCTGTTTTTACACGTGCTTTAATAATTTCTAGCTTAGCCCATTAGCGCCCAACGTTCCCATCTGGGAATACATTACTTTAAATTTTGTATAACTAACACGGTAGCAGTAAAAGCAAATTTTAAGCGTCCCTTAAACTGTTAGAATAATCAGAGAAGTTCTCAAATTTTGTCGGACCTGAATTTAATTTAGTTTGATTCTCTGGAATTTTTGTGAAATATGGGAAAAAGTAAGTTTCTTCAAATTTATGCAACAATTGCACCAAAACGTCTACAAATAGAGGATGCAGTATCAGTTAACCAAAAGTGTTCCCCAACCGGGAACGTTGCGTGTTTCGCAGACCTAAGATTTATCACATGTTTTGTAGCAGGCAATCACTTCTGTTTTGCGGATGGGTCCCAAGAAATGTGCTTCTATCAAAGAAGCTGTAGTTACGGCAGACGAAATAATATACGATGAGATAGACACTGATAGGGTCATTATCTATTTATCTCCCCATAATTTCGCGGTAATAATAATAAAAAAAAATATGGGGCTAACATCGGAGTAGTCAATGACGAAAGGGAGGGAGACAAGAGCAATAAAAAAAAATCTGAATAGTCTCCCAAGTTGTCTTGCAAGGACGATATAGCTTCAGATAATTGATACTTGTGAATCAGCTAACCTACGTTGACCTTATCAATCTGGGCTGTTTCCAACTTCCATATTATGTTCGAATGACATAGACGATTTTCCACTAGGACTTCGTCCTAAGAAGATAGCATTCTACCCTGTACCATACTACAGTCAGGCAGCTGAATAAAATAGGGCATGTGGATTAGCTCTCCCAAATCCCAATCGGCAAACTCAAATGTCCAAAATATTTCCCAAAAGCCCCTTTATAATGTGTCTCCCCTCCCGTGACCCATCCTTATTATAACCCCATCAATGATTCTCAGAAACCGTACTCTAAATCGACGGGCTCTTAAGAAAGAGAACCAAAAAAATCTGCCAAAAAAAGAGAAAAAGAAAGCACAATCTTAAGATGAAGATCTACCCTTAGAATCAGCACTTCAACAAGCAAGCAAGATTAATTATATAATTAATTTTTCCTGAAAACAAGGTTTATCTTATAATTTTATGACGAAATGATTCGTAAACTGATCGTGCGAGCAGTTCCATGTTTAAATCTCTTAACAGATCAAGAGCAAAATCTTGGGCGCGGGGGTCACTGGACCAAAGGTGCCGATGTGACTCGAGGTGGACACTAAATTGACAAGTTTATTTTAATTAATATTAAAAAAAAAAGAAAAAATCGGAATAAGGGTTCCAGGAGTCTCTTGGGGGGAGAGTTGCCCCCTCCGATCCCATGGATCTGTTCCTTGCCTAAATCGTTTTAACTCTTCCATTCATCTAATTTCAGCCAAAATAGCTATATAATTACAATGAATATATAGATTTGTTCACACGAAAGCCCTATTGGGCCATTCTCTTTATAATTAGTCATAAAACTAAAACTAAGGATTTTTTGAGTGGGGAGGGGGCAGGGGCAGTTCAAAAAAGTTCAACCAAATTAGCTGTATAATTGAAATAAGTAGATTGATAGATATTTTCCCACGGAAGTTCTATTGGGCGATTCGCTATCTAATTAGTCACAAAACTAAAATTAAGAATTTTTCGAGGGAGCAGGGGGTTTATTATTAGTCAAAATTACCTTTCGGCTTCTGGATATTTTCGGATATTTTACTAAAATATCTGGAAATATCCTTCGATCCCCTTCCACATTCAGTCATCAGTCTTCGTCTCTTGTCCATTCTATGTTCGTGTCCGGATTTTTTCTTTGTGTACATTTTGAACTTTTAGCTGAAAAGCTACTTTTGAATCTAATGTCAGATTGTGAATTGACAAATAGCTATAACCTCTGGTGCTACCTAACGTTTATCTAGTAACACGAAGAAAAACTGATTCGTCGAAACATGAGTTTCCATGTTCTTAAAATAGGGGAAGCTAGCAGAAATCAACGATTTTATGCCAATTTTGCTGATACTGATACTGAACCTGCTGAAGGTAAATAGATTTTGTTTTTTTAAGTTTCAACTATGCTCTTTACGCTCTTAGGAAAGCTCTGTTTTATGTTGTTAATTGGGCAAATAAGCTACGAGTCATTGACTAAATTGACAAGTTTACTTAAAAACAGAATAAAAACAAGAAAAAAGAACGGAACAGGAATAAGTGTGCCAGAAAAATCTTGGTTGGGGCAGGCCCTCACTGCCCCCCCCCCCCGGATCCGCTCCTGAGGAAGAATTATGTATTCAAGTAATTTACCTATATTACAAGAAACAGTAATGGGCTGGTATGAAGATCAATCAGCAGGAGATTTTTCCCGTTTTAATATTGAGCTTATAGTGCCATACAGTAATCTCTCTGGAACACTAGATGTGCATATACGGATGGTTAATGTGCATTAACTGTAAATGGAAAACAAGGACAGGGCAACTTTCCGAAAGATGAACTTTAGATATCCCATCTACATCAATAGAATCAGATTTTAAATTCTTAATACAACTACAAACAGCAGAATATGTAATGGAAATGCATGTCATCGTGAAATACGGATAGAAAAAAAGGTGCAGTAAGACGAGAATACAGCATGTACAGAATAGTTAACAACAGAAAAAATTGAAGAATAATGCTTCTGTTGGATAGATTGGGGTGTGGCATCACTGGAAGAATAATCATTTTCAAGCTTTTCAGAATTAATCAGTTTACGCCATTCATGTTTATTCACAGGGAAACCCATGCTGCGGTATCTTACTGACCTAAGATACTTCTTGTAATCCGCTTTAATTTTTTTTTTAAATCCACAACACACCCTGATTGTGGGTGGCCACAATCGTTCCAATCTCGAAGCCAGAATTTAGCTTTGTTTTTCATAGTCTTTAAGTTGGAATCTGCTGACCAGATTGATTCTTGAGTACCAATACGGATACGTTCTAATGAAACAGCTCTGCATTCAGTTTCTTTCAAACCAGATACTATTTCTTTATATTAAGAATTTATCACACTATCTACCATATCTACCACTATCACAGATAGTGGTAGGTGGTCAATATCATGATCATCATCATGGACAGCTACAATGGAACAATAATTAGATGAAGAGCACACAACGTGGTCAATGTCAGTAATACTTCCAGAGTGATGGGTAAAGGTGAAGGGTACAGATTTAGGAATGATGCGGTAAAGCGGGAGACAATCAAGATCATAATCCTTTCTTACACAGTCAGTATTGATATTTGCATTAAGATCACCAATCACTATGTAATTTAGATATTGAGACACTAAGCGTTTAATTAATGTTTTTAGAGAAATTTAATTAACTCATTTTTAAATTAATTTTAGAGTTAATTAATTTTTTAAGAGATTAATTTTTAATTTAATTAAAATTATTTTTAGAAAAAAATTAATTTAATTAATTTTTTAGAGAAAAGCACTCGCAAAAATTGTAATTGAGCGATTAGATCTATTAGCATGCGGAAATATGACTTGATCAGAATATTTAATCCGACACGGACTGCTAAGAAGAATTTATCATGATAATAAAGCATAGGGGTGGGGAAACGTGCATCACGTTTAAATATGCATGTCAGACCCCCTGATGGACGGCCATCAGTTACCCTGGCAGAGGTAAAAAATACTATGTGGTTTGGACTTCGCCGCAAAAAATTAAGGCTAGCTGAAGTGAAAAAATGCTCTTGGAAGCAAACTAGATCGCATTGGCTGCATAATTAATCAATGAAAAGGTCTTTGTCCATAGTTCTATTAATATTGTAGGATATCAGAGAAAACTGAAAAGTCATTGATATGGATTGGGGTAGTTTTTTTAGTCTCTCTTGCGTAACAGGACAAACTAAGCTGTAAGATGGGTGATTTTGATCGCAGTTAGCACATCTAGGGGGGGGGGGGTGTATGGTTTATCTTTTGTAGAAATGTGTGCTCCAGGACAATAGGCAAATTTGGGAGTATTAACCAGACAACCGTGTTGAAATTGGTTGGGGGAGCGACATTTAAAAGAGTATTTTGGCAGTTCTCTGTATTGGTAGACCCGAGTGAATTCGTAGCAAAGCTTCACTCCTTCCTTTAAAAAAGCTGAGTGAGAATAACAGTCTTCGAACTCGAGTTTCACGGACAGAGATGAGCCAAGTCCCCCTTCATATTATGAAAAATCTGTTCAAATATGTTTCAGATCTTTTTTTTGCATTCATTTGAAAAGCTCTGTTTTTACTTAATTTCTGACTGTTTTCCAAATCATACCCAGGCCTAACCAATTTATAATTTGAGGTACCGGTCCCTTAAATCCCTGATTAATTTCTTTTAAAATGTTTAAATCAGTAATTGTACTTTGATTATAACCGTCCTACGTTTAAATTTGCAATATCAATTTTGGATAAAATTTGAATATACTTCAAAAATTGATGGTGAATAGTAATTTGGTAAAAATTCCTTGTTAATATTACTATGAAAGAATTTTGGTTGGATGAAAAGGAGTATTATTGTTAGTTTGGATGGAAATTCTGTGAGACTTTTGATCTTCTACAAAACTGAAACCATCACAACCTCTACAAGAGGATTTCCTTATCGATAAATACATTACATACATTTTTTAAAATACATAAAAGTACTTCGTACAAATAGAAAAAGAAAATAACACCATTTAAATTTGCTGAAAACTAAGTTCCTAGCAGTGTTTGCCATCCCATAGAATTTTCGTTTTGGAGCTGATGATGACCTGGCTTGCCTTTTCCACCTCAGTGCTGGTAGATGTGAGAATGTAGCATTTTAACTCTACAGAGAAATAATTTAGTTCATTCCTACTTCCGCTCAACCTTTTCAACATTTAACTGAAATCTCATGAAGAGTAAGCAGTTTGCCCATTCAAATGGTCTCTTTAGAAATTTACCCTTAACCCTACCCTTACCTTAACCTAACCCTACCTAACCTACCCTACCCTTAACCTAAACAATCAGTCATCCCCTTTCATTATAGCTAATAAGCAATTACAATCACCAAACGTAGCCTAATTTTATTGCAAATAAAGCGAATCAACTTGGTTGAATCCAGTATTGCCACCGTGCGGCATTACTTCTTTTGCAACTGGGAAGCCTAAAATATAGTTCTTGATACTTCTGAATCAATTAGCTTCTTAGAATTTTAAATTGATTGCAAAATCACCCTCTTTGGGATAAATTCGTAGTTTGGTGCACCAAAATGGCAGAAAATAAACCTTTCCCCTTACCCAATTTGTATGGTCCCTTAAAAAAGAGCTTTAAATTTACGGTTGAATGAGCTCCCTCCCAATTATCTTAGACCTTCAGTTTGATGCAATCACCCCTGGGGAAAAAAGAACAAAACAAATAAACATGCACTGAAGATGTTTCTTCTGAAAAAAAGCGAAATTCCACACTTTGAAGATTGGAGATTGAAACCTCTATGGTAGGGTTATATGATATGATGAATCTAATAAAGCGACTTTCAATAAGATCGCTTGCTTTTTTAGAGTGTTTCCCCTTTTTTCAAAAATAAGGCAAATTTTCTCACATTTTTGGTCTCAGGTGGGTAACAATAATCTGAATTTTTTTTTCGTATTTAGAATCAGCATAAAAAGCCAATACTGCCGGTGTAGCAATTGTCATGAGAATTCATTTTGGTGAATATTGGTCCAAGTCACTTTTCACTTCTAGGTTTTTTTGTTTTTTTTTATCACAAACTGTTTCATAGTATTATTTTATGAATAATTTTTTAAACTGTTCATTTTATTTAGTTGAATAGGACAATAAAAACAAAGAGGGTTAGTTTGACAGCTGGGTAGTAAGTTTAAATTTTGTTTTTCTTTGGCTATTCTATTTTGTTAGTGTCTGAATATATAAGGATCTAAGTTCGAGGGGAGGGGGGCGATTGTCCTGTTTTGAAAGAGTTACATTTTACATGGCTGTTATAGAATCAAAACGTGGTATCAATGCAGGCAAGATGATTCTTGAGTATCTCCACTCCTTCTGTAAACTAATCTATGACGTAGAAAATTGCATAAAGACAAGTCTACATCTGTTATAATCTACGGAAGTAATTAATATTTATTGTAATTTTGGTTTAAGTTTGATTTACTTTTAACGTTAAATGCATAATAATTAAATATATTATTGATGAAACAAATTGATCTCTTTACCAAAAATCCTTGTCGTTTAAAAATTTATAGTATTTTGTTTCATTTTCCTTGCAATTTAATTGCTGTTTTTATTTGAGAGTTTTTTCCTAAAAGTATTTAAGAATAAACTTATTCCTACCAAAAAATTTCCTGAAATATATTCCCTGTCACCCAACCACCACTGATACTTTGGCTTTTGCCCCCTCCGGAAAATTTTCTAACGACGCCCTTGGTCATACCCAGTCTCACCAGTTGAAACTATGGAAAATCTTTATTTTCCATTAAAGTCTATATTTTTGGATGAAATTACAGAGTTTGAAATTTTATTATTCTAACAATAAATAGCATGTAATTTACATGTACCACAAACGGCTTTTATCGCCATCCTCGTTTTTTTCAAAAATTTTTTATTCTGTCGATTTCAGAACTATTATTACATATAGAGTGTCCAAAATCAAAACACAGTGACTAGATATTTTACAAATGATGTTTGTTTTTGACCAAATGGGTATTTAAAAATTCTAAGGTCCCGTAAAACCTTTTTGTTCTCACCCATTGATAAACCCTTTTTATATATGATAAATTGCAGCTTGGATCAATCTAAGGATTTTTCCTTGTGAGGCTCCAGAGTTGATGATTGAAGTTGATTTTATTGTTGTTTAGTGACCAGGTGTAATTGGAGGATCAGTAGCTTCCCAGTGAAGTTTACACTCCCTTTTAGACCACTCATCCTCTAGCCTTCATTTGAAAATGCCAACAAATTCAGCAGTAACTGTGTCTTCAGAGAGTTTATTCCAACCATTGACAATTCTTGAGGAAATGAGTTAAGTGCAGAATCGGGATAAAGTAGACTGCTTAACAAGTTTCAGCCGATGACCTAGGTTTTTGAGTTAGAACCAAAGAATAGGAAGCAATGATGGAGAGTGTCGACTTTACCTTGCTTTCTGGAAGAGCTTATCAATGTTAAAAACATAGTAGAAAACATTCGTAACGCTTTTTTGAGAGACGTTTGTCCATCAGTCTTTTTATTATACCTATATTTAAGCATATTTTAAAAGCGACACATTGTATTAACAAGAAAAAAACATAATTTTATCAATAATTACATCTAGAGAACAGAAGTAAAAAAAAGGAGATTTAGTATAATATAGATTCTGAATATTAATTTTCATCCATCATTGAATCATAATTATATTACAGCAACAGAAGTAAATCTGTCTCAGTTTATTGCCACTAAACAAGTATTATACGAAACTATTACCTGCTCTCTTTCTGGTCATTTTGTGAGTTGTAAGCTAGATGGCGTTAAAAGAGTAATTTTTTTTAAACACAGATACGTAGCCCCTCCCCCAAACTGAGCAAGCTTTGTGTTTTGTTCCGACCTACTTACCAGCCAAATTCCTTTTATATTTGATTCTCATGACATCTAGATGGTTTTTTTTTCCTAAAACGTACCAAGTCCTTTTTTTCACTAAAAAATTGCTGTAAAATGGAACTTTTAAATCAGAAACTTTTTTGCCTGTATCTTTGTTTCCTTGGAAAAAAATAAGTTACGGTAAAAATAATGGCAAATTAAATGGTAAATAACAGCATTAAAATAACAGTAAATTATAGTGAAAAATAAAATACACTAAAGAAATATTAAAGAAAGAGTAACAAGTAAAATTACAGAAAATAATAGTAAGAAAATAATTGCAAAGAAATACACCTTCATTAATTTTCCGTCTCCTGTAAAATTTAATATTAGGTGGCAAAGTGCCTTGTAGATCCCCACAACCAGTTTGCGAACACAGCCACTGAGATCCTTGTTCCTTAAAAGACTGTATTAATTACTGTTTTAGACCCGAAACAGATAGGGTTGTATCATTTAGGTAAATAGCGGAAAAGAGCGCCCGAAGAAGGGTACCCTGAGGAATCTCTTTACTTAACAGGGACTACCATGGATTGCTATTAATTAGTGTGACATATACAAAATCACTAATGCCAACAGACGAAGTACATCACTCCTATGTACACGCCTTGTGTTGTATCTTAATAGCGGCAATTTCAAACTTCCCTAGAGTATATTTTCTTTAACCAATTCCGGGAAAAGATTTCCATCCTATTGGAAAAAACCTATCAATTATTCTTAAATAAACTATTTGGTAAAATACTTCAAATTTGATTGTAATGCTGAAATTAGCATATAATCCAAGTTTGGTTCGATGACACCCATTCAACAATTAAAAAAATCTAGTCAAACTTATTGACAATAGAAACTTCAGAGCCCAGAGGCATTGGTTCGGGGACTCCCTTCACTATTCCTCATTTTTGAAGGCTAAAAACTAAGCTTTAACCATTTTGAATTGGCTTTCTTTTACTCACTTTAACTGCATTATAGATTCCATGTGTATTTTGTTTATGCTTCAACATTCTATTTTCTCCTTTCAAATACATAGCTGATAAGGTGGTTTTTGAAAGCGTGTCGAAATCTTTTATTTTAGGAAGGAAAGGGAATCCTAGCTAATCACTGGTTATTTATTTTTCTCCTCTTATCTTTAGGGAACAGAATTCAATGACAAGAATCTAGACGAATTCGTTCTTTTCTCTGATGGTCAGCTCCATCCTATTTTTTCAAGAATGTCGGTCAACAATTTTGTTTCATGTAATGTATCAAACACCCACTTAACTGGAATTGACAGTCTACGCTTGCACATGAGAGCTTGCGCCTTGGCTTTACGTAAAATGAAAGGTACGCTTAATGTAAAAATTAAAAAAAAAAACAGATGTGGCACACATATCAAAAATTAATTAAAAAAAAAAAACGCTTAAAATAAAATCAAAGACCTTCGTCATGCCCTGAGGAGCTTGGGAGAGGGTTCTTTTGGCATTAGGAACAAAGTCAATCAGCAATTAGTCCCCTGAGAGCGGTTTTGTCGTAACTAAGGTTTTCAAAATTCCGAGGAAAACGACTTGGAAAATTTCTCCTTTGCTGGAAGTTACACGGTATAACCGATTTTTTTTTTCGCAAATACATAAAAAAAAGAGAAAAAATAACTAGGAGGGTCTCCCGAATATTAGATGAAAAAGGTGAAGTTGTCATTGTCAAAAATTGAAATAAAATATAGATACGACAATCCGACCTTACCGAAATTTTAGTAAACTTAGATACGACAAAATGGTGTGGGCTGCCTATTCTTTTCACCATGAAGGTATGACAAACGAGTTCTGATGCAGCAATACTATTTGAAAAAGTATAAAATTAACAACACCATCAGAAGTGCTCATTTTTCTTGAGTTTCTTTGTTGACCGCCGTTTTGCTTCAATGGAATCCTCCTCTGGACACGGATCTTGCGCACACAGAGAGGCTTCCAAACGTTCAGTAGCCCCCTTGGCCTTGTATTACTGTTCAATCTTGGTTTCAAAATACTTCTGGTCTTGGTTGGGGATGAACTTCAGGTAGGTATTTCGTATCAGGTAGATCAATATTATTGCCATAAAGTTTGGGCAAAACAAGACGTTCAACAACACAGACAGCCGAATTGTTGGGACACTTTTTAACCAAAGTATATTCTTGTGATATAGTAGCCATTTGCAAGCCTCCAGAGAAGGAAGTTTTGAACCAAACTCTCTTAGCATTATCCTGACGGAACTTAAGTTGTTTTACCTTTGAATACGGTACCAACGAGCACTTGTACAGCTTTGCTGGCTTTTGAAAGTCAAAGAACTTTGACTGGGTCATTTGTAGGACATTCAAAGGATGTGTCTTTCTTACTTTCAGTAACTTCCTCGCCAGACCTAGTGGAGAAAACAAATCAAGGTGCTTTAGCCTTCGCTACAGTGCTATGTACAGCATCAACCTCCTGTATAGTCGAATGACCTGGTTCACAAAACTTCATAACCACTTTTTCTAAGCATGGAAATGTTCTTAGAACATCTTGGATGGCGAATCTTATAATTGACTTTCGGTTCTGGGACACGCAGGAGTCCGACCAAGTAATTAACTGACAGATACCAGGGTAAATATCAAGAACTTTTTCCAGTATGTCCACTAGTCCACTAGCTATTTCGTTTGCTCCACGTCCAGCCTCAAACTCGGACCAAATGCAACAATATACCTCATTGATTTTCTTACTGTTTCAGACTGTTTGAGAAACTTACTGTTTCATTATAAATCCATTTTTTAATGTTATATAATCCACAAGCACCAATTTTCAACGATTAAGTTGGATAAATAAATTTTATTTTGCCGTTTTCTTCTTCCTTGGAGCCGAATTTTCAATTAAAGCATGCATTTTCGGTCGATTTTGACAAAATAATGCTACGTTTTCTCAGCGCCAAAATTATTTATAGTCAGGTTAGGTTGGGTTAGGCTGGGTTAGTTTGGTGAGGTTAAAAAGTGTTTAAATTTGAATTTGCGATAAAAGCGATTATTATATTTGTAAAGAACATAAAAAAAATGGCATCGAGGGGTATGTTCACTTTATTTGGTAGTCAATAATACGAACTGCAAAAAAATTTACCGACAGACTGCTGCATTGCAAGGAAGCACTACCAAAATACGATCATAGCCACGATTTATTCTGACCACTGATACGCAACAAAAATCATACCAAATCAGGCATTTGTTCATATCGAATTATACTCTATATATGCACAATATATCATGTAATATATATAATATAAGATATAATATATATTATATTCTGGGAACAAAATATTAGTCAATTCCATAAAAATGAGGTACCTGGATTCCTGTAAATATTGTACAGCTTGTGCAAATGTAAATAATGTCCGTTTGTGTTTCATTGTGAGACTTTTGCCAAATCTTTTCTTCTTCAAAAGTATACGTCGACGGAGTCACGACAAAAATGCCCATGTATTTTTTCCATATGAGATACGACAAAACCGCTCTTAACAAAACGGCAAAATGTGAGATACGGTAAGCTAGAAATTTAAATTTGAGGCACTTCTAGTTGAGAATTGAGATACAATAAAATGGTCGACGGAATCGGATAAAGCAAAAAATTTCACATTAGATGGCAGTTTTAATTCCACTTCCCGAAAAAGTTGCACATACGACAAAACCGCTCTCAGGGGACGAATTGTATTTTTTTTTAGTATTAAATCAATCCTTTTTGCAGCGTTAAATCTATTTCCGTTTATTCTTAATAAATTTTGGAAATATTTTTTGTTTTTAAGAAAGCACAAGTTGAAAATGTGGCAGCCGCTTTCACTAGAAAAATGGAGCTTTCGGTACATTTCCACTTTTAGGTGGCGCAACTTTTGACCAAGCAACTGGCAACACTGATTGTCAGTCCTTCATACTGAGAACTAAATAGTCGAAGAAAATAATTAATAAATAAATATAGACAATTAAAAAATTGATAAAAACTAGGGGCCGCAAGAATTTGGATTCCTCCTTTAGAGGTTAATTTAAATAACTTTTTCCACAAGACAAGTTTTTTCAAAGAAATGTAAAGAGCTACATTAAGCCAAGAACGAACGAAAAATAAAATCAAATAATTTTCTAAGCATAAAACTATCACAAATCACTCTCAATAAATAAATAAAACTCAAAACGAACAGAAATTAAAATAAACAGCAAAATCAAACTCAAAACGAGCAAAAATTAACATAATTAGGGCTAATAAACCCTATGCCTTCTTAACACCAGAACACAATTTGGGTTTTACTGAGAAAAACAAACGACCGTGGATTGTCAGTTTAATTGACATATATTGACATTTCTTCCTTGAAGTTTAGATAATTTTTCATTTATGGAAGTAAGAAAGGGGAAAAATGCACCGAATGAATGATTTTCCCCCTCGAAAAATGCGCCGATTCAAAAAAATCAATGCGCATTCGCCTCGATAAAAGCACCAAAATGGCACAAATCTGCTCCATCTTGCCTCTCTTCTGACAAGCATATAATATATATCATTCTTTGCAAAGATTTGTGCACGTGTTGCTATTTTGAACCTTTCATTTTTTTTTTAACTGCAG
Source organism: Artemia franciscana (assembly GCF_032884065.1). Classification (NCBI taxonomy): domain Eukaryota; kingdom Metazoa; phylum Arthropoda; class Branchiopoda; order Anostraca; family Artemiidae; genus Artemia; species Artemia franciscana. Next base: position 51,735,363 of record NC_088867.1, read on the forward strand.
GTGTAAGGTCAGAGATTCCAAACTTCAAGGAAAAGACAACACTAGAGAAAACTAATCATAAACAGAAGAGAGTTTGGAATGAAAGTAGGGGCTCTGACAAAGGCGTTTGTGATCCAGCAGCTAAAGAACCCCATTCAAGTACTATTACAAAAAATGAGAAAACTGAGGTAAGTAATATGCACGATTGCTAGTTTTCGTTTTTCTCCTTTTTTTTCTTCCTTCCTTCCTATTTATAACTATTTTCGTTCTTTCACTTTTTTCTTTTGCTTTTTTTTTTATAATTTTTCATTATGTACAAGTTAGTATTATCTTTTTAAATGGTATATTGGCTATATTAGAAGCGTAAGTAGAAATTTTATTCGGGACGGGGGCATAAAAATGACAGTTTGAATAAGAATTACCCAGATATTCCAGAAAATTTAGGACTGCAGGGGAAGGGGGGGGGGTCGAACTTTGAGCCATATGCTTCACCAACCCCCACCCCACATACCTCCCAGGGTTGTAGTAATCAATAGTAAGCATTATTCAAAAACAAACTTGAAAAAAACTTGATCAATATAGCGCAGTCTACTATCAAATAAATCAAGCATTTTCTCAGTGTTGACATCTATAAATATTGACAATTCTTTTGAGCTTAAGCAGTGTATACCTTCAAAGGATTTTTAGCCTAGTTGACCGACAATGACAAATGACAAGGAACGGAATGCATATTGACCCCTCAGTTTTGTGTATTTTTTTATTTTATTCACAGGTGTGATTATAATGTGGCTTGGGTATTATACGTATGTTTTTTTTTTATTTCGCCGCTGTGTTTCATACAGTTACCTTAAGGTCATGAAGAAGGCCGTATCCAGGGGGGAGTAAGGGGTTTGAACACCCTACCAAAATGTTTGTCTGACTTGGAAAAACGTAACAAAAATGGATATAAACAAATTTTTCATGCGTTTTTAAGTTTTTTGTTGTGTAACACCCCCGTAAAAAAATGCTTGTGTAAAATACCCCTCCCCCCCCCAAAAAAAAAAAAAAATCACAAAATTGAATTTTCACAAGGCACAAAAATCCTATATATTTTTGCAACGTAACGTGCACCAAAAAATATTTGAATCAACAGCAAATATTTTCGGCTCATTAACAACAAATGTATTGCGCATAGGTTCTACAAGCGTCGAAAAAAAACTGCTGTCGACTTACCGCTTAATTGCGTTGCAAAAGTAGCTGAGATGTTGTTGGTTTTTCCGGGGGATTTTTTTTTTGTTTATTGGTTCCATTTATTTTATTTTCCTATATTTTTGCACTCCTCTAAGTTCATTTTATGTATGTAAAGATAGTTTAAATCAATTATTATTATAATAAATCTTAAAAAAAATTGAAGGCAATGACGACATTCACGAAACAAAGGTGAAACAAAGGCAGCTTGATGAAAAATCTATTTGTGGGACAATTGGACAGCAAACATTATTTGACTTCCAGTAATTGAGCAATTGGTGGATGGATCCTGCAAAACAAAAAATAATTTTTTTGCATAGATTCATGACATACGCACTGAAACAGCCAAATTGCTCACACTGCCAGCAAACCAGTCAAGTGTAACCACAGCTTAGATACCAATACAGTTATGAAAACTCCAATCTTGCCCATGATAAGCTTTTCGTACAGAGCTCTGAACTTGGCGCCTCCTTCAAGCCCGTGTTTATTTTATTTTGTTTCTTGCGTTTTTTTTTCTCAGGGGCGATCGTATCAACCCAGTAGTTCTAGAATAACATGAGAGGGCTCATTTGCACGGAAATTAAAAGTTCTAGTACCTTTTTAAGTGAACAAGATATTGGAGGCCAACTAGGCCCCCTCCCACGCTCATTTTCTTCCAACGTCGCCTGATCAAAATTTTGAGATAGCCATTTTGTACAACATAGTAAACAAATCTAATGACTGTGTCTTTAAGGATGAATTAATCCCCCAAAATCCCTGGAGGAAGAGCGACAAGTTATGAGCTTTGCCCCATTGTTTACATACAGTATTTGTAATTAGAAAGTATATAGAATTTTTCAAGGGGGATTTTTTCTGGTGGAGGAGGTTGGGGAGGGGCTTACACGTGAAGATCTTTCCATGGAGAATTTTTTCAAGGGGAAATTTTTTTTCCAAGACAGGGGGGGGGGATACCAGATTTCCCAGCATTATTTCAAGAACGATCAGAAATTAAATAAAAAAACAAATTTTTCAACTTGTTTGAAAAATTTTAACTAAGTTAAAATTTAACTTAGTTAAAATTTAACTAAGTCAACCTAGTAAGGAGCAATGTTGCTCCTTACTTTTAACTAAAAGTAAGGAGCAACATTAAAACTCAAAACAAACAGAAACTATTAAGCATATGAGGGATTTGCCCCCTCAGTAATACCTCGCTCTTTACGCTAAAGGTTGTTTTAGTACTTTCAAAACAGCTATTTATTCTAATTAAACGGCCTTTGCCATTTAGGGGTCATTTTAAAGAATTGGAACAAAATTCGAATTTTAGTGTTAAGAGCGAGGCATTGACGAAGGCCTAAGTAAAAGGTCATGTGCCTTCAATACTTTTTATTCCTGGCCACTTCATATGCTTGATATGGGATTAGAAACTTATAGAATACAAGTTTTCAAACATATTTCTAACACATTCCAAATATATTTAGAAAAAATGTTTGATATTCGAAACTTCAGAGGGAGGCTCATCAATTGAACATGAATAGATCTAATAAAGGAAAAAAAAGATACGGCATTAGACTTTACAGTCCCTACCGGGGGTGCTGATCTCCGTTTCTTGGCCTTTCAGTCAGGAAGTGCAATGGGGGGTTGGGGACCAACCATCCTGTAGCTATTTGTTCAAAATAATCAAAAGGTCCACTAAATATGCCTCCAAGAATGGCCTGACCCCCACAGCCCCTTGTGCAGGGGTTCTAAGTAATGCGAACTGCCAGTTATTTACGCATAGGTTTTGCAATAGAAAATAGGGAGGGTGGATGCTACTTCTAAATTTGGTGTTCAATTGGATTGAAACTTTCAGGGATCGTCGTCTGGGTCCAGAGGATAAAAAGGCAAGCTAGTTAAGGAGGTGGAGTACTAAATGAAAGGGAAAACTTAGATCTGTAATCCACTGACTTAACCACTTTTTGTAGAAGAAATGCCCTAAATGCAGTGCTATTCCGTTCTAATTCCAAATATTTATAGTAACAAAATTATTTGCAACAATAGGAAACTCCAATAAATTTAGACTAGTTCTGCATTAATTTATCATACGGATTTTGTCAACAAGCCACTTATATAAAAGTTAAAAAAAAAAGAAAAATTCAAAGTTCTTAAATTGTTTGCCCATTTCGCCATTTGTTCTGAAGGCTAAAAGTTTGAACTGCGACTGACACTATAAGGTTGGATTTCATAGCCTGTTCTGAGTCAGTTTTCATAGCTTGGATCGTGATGCATTCCCACCTTTGTCCGTTGATTTTGAATTAAAATCGAATAGTTGAGGGCATCAAGCCACGGCTAATTGTAGAAAAAGCCAAGACAGATAGTCCGATTGAGTGAGAGGCAAATCTGGCATTGACCCCCTTATTAAGATTGTATAAAAATGATGTCCGTTCATTTGTTGATAGATAAAGGGATTATACACAATAAAAATTATGTAAAGCATCAGAAATACAATCACGCCAGTGTCGGGATATGCTGTACATAGCCTAATACTAAAAATGTCGCCCCGAATATGGTACCCGCCCACAGCTATGGCTCCTGTTAAAACTACCTTCGTGAAGAAATACACTGCCAGGATTTTTACTAAGGTAAGTAGTGTCGTTTTAATTTTTTTCCTGAGATGTTAGGATTCTACTAGTTTGCCCATATTTGGCTGCAAGCTCAATATTGTCGCATTGTTTTTCTTTTTCGAAAAATTTCGCCCCTCCCCGCCAGGAGAAAATGTGGATCCATCAGGTTTGAAAAAGGCAAAGGTTAATTTTTGTTCATCTACAGACAAATGGTACATTTTTTCAAAATACAACCACGCTGCAGTTATGAAAAATTGACATTTTTAATAGGGTATAGCATAAGATACTAGCCAGTTTCATCAACTCTGATACAATCATAAAATAATACAATACTAAAACAGTTTTTTTCGACTCAAAGTAAGTAGCAACGTTAAAACTGAAAACGAAAAGAAAATATTGAGTACATGAGGGGGGTTGCTGATAAAGAATCAGTACTAGGTTCAAAATTTATCGTAAAGGGTGAGGTTTTGAGGAGGGGGTTCCCCCTCATATACGTAATAACTTCCTTTCGTTTTCAGTTTTAATGTGGTTCTTTACTTTGATTTGAAAAGTCTTGTTTATTTATATTTAGTTTCTGATCCTTTTTTAAAAATAATGTCTCGGGAAATCTGGCTCCACCTCCACGAAAAAATCTTCTAGACAATTTAGTCCTAAGGAAAATTTACCTCTGAGAGTTACCCTTAACATGTCCGCACGTAAAATTGAGTCGGTAAAGAGAAAGTAAGACAAATAAAAATAATTTTGTTTAGGAATTCTGGCAAGGCTCCCCAGTTTAAAATTTCCCAAGAAACTTCTACTTCCTCTCCCCTAAAAAAACTTCCTTCCCCAATGGAAAACTCGTCACGTGGAAAATAACGCCTAGCGAAAAATTCACCCTTCCCCACTCGAAAAATGTCTGCACATTTGACAATAACAAACATTCTACGTACAGAAAGGGTAAATTTTATAACTCAAAAACATAGTTAATGGACCTTTCAACTATGCTGAATAAAATGACTCTCTTGAAATTTTTATTCGGACGATTTTGGAAGGAAAGGGGGCGTGGAAGAGGCGCTAGCTGCCATGCAATCTTTCAAGTCACTTAATAAGGGCATTGGAACTTTCTATTTCCGTTCAAATAAACCCTCTCCCAGTGTTCTAGGCCGGTGGTGTGATACGATAACCCCTGAATAAAAAACAACAATAAAAAAACGAATGCATCCGTGATCTCTCTTCTGGGAAAAAATACAGAATTGCACATTTTTGCAGATAGGACCTTGAAACCTCTAAATTAGGTTCATCTGATACGCTGTATCTGATGGTATGGTTTTTTTTAAGATTCTTTGACTTTTTGGGTTTTTCCCTTTTTTCGTAAATAAGGCAAATTTTCCCAGGCTCGTAACTTTTGATGAGTAACACTAAAATTAATATATCTTAAATATTTGGAATCAGAATAATAAGTCGATCCTTTTGATATATTTATTGATATCAGAATTCTGTTGTTTCTTTTTCTTAGAGTTTCGATTACAAATGAGCCGTATCACTCTCTACTAACGGTTACAACAAACTGTTTGATAACTAAAGCAGAGAAAAAAGAAAAAGAAAAAAAAAGGAAAAAAGAGCCAAACAAAAAACCAAACTCTTTCAACACTAATACCATAACAAACTCACACCACAACTCGCGTAATAAGGCAAATTTTCTCAGGATCGTAAGTTTTGATGAGTAACACTAAAATTAAATTTTATAATTTATCTTATCAATTTGATAACTATTTTCATTTTTTAAGTGTTCTCTCTACTTTAATTTAGTAAATATAAAATTACAAAATGAATAGCCTACAAGTGTTACTTTATTTGAAATTGTGTGCCCCCTAAAATTTTTCGCCCCGGTCAAGTGCCCCCTTATAAGTATCTCTGGTGAGGGGAAAGGTTAAAAATAAATTGCTAGTACAAGCAAAATGTATTTTTTGGAATCTCATATTATAAACTTTCGCTATTCTTATTGACTTCTTGGTAAAGAATTAACGCAGGGTCTCTCCTCCACCCTCCCTACCCCAGGCACCCTTTGAATTAGCAGTAAAACATACACATAAAACATTGCTAAATTAACATGTCTGCTCATAGTTACTCCCATCAAACTTTAACCTAATCAAATTTCAACCCTATTGAATAGTCTAGAATACATATTTTCATTTGGCAGTTCCACTACATCCAAATCAGACTATTGCTGTTCTCAAATAAAATTAGTTTAAGGATTTGACTATTTCGAATGTCTCCATTTCATAACGGTCAAATTTTTCTATTTGACATTTAAGCAGTTAGAAGTGAACGGCGCCAATAAATATTAGCCAATCAGCGTTCAAGGTTGCATTTCCCTTGAGTCAGGTGGATGCTTGAAATATCAGTTGGGGAATTCTCTCAGATAAGAACATGGCTGCCAAATTGACACATTTTGTGTCAAAATGACACAATTTGATTTTGCGTGACACAATAACACATTCAGACGAAATGATGACACAATCGACGAAAATGACACATTTTTCAATAAAAAATGACACAATCGACAAAAATGACACATTTTTCAAAAAAAATTACACATTTTTCAAAAAAATGACATATTTTTGTCATCCTAGTCTGGATTTTTAAATGGTAATAAAAGAAAAGTAAAATTTCAATTTTCTACCTCCAGAAAAGCTACAAATTACTGGAAGGGAATAGCGCTGCCTAACGGTGGCAGTAGTATACAAACAGTGCAGAATACAGAACAGATAACATCACCGTATTTAAAATTTAAACCACGCAAAAAAAACAGCGATAGGTGGAAATTTCAAATCAAAATGCACGCTGAATACTTCTTGAGTATTTGATGTAGCCAACTGGTACGTACTTAATAGTAAAAATTAAACAGCATGCAGTTTACCAGAGCTGTGTGCATAAGCAGCAACTCCCATTTTTAGGACAAGATTACAAATTTCCAGAGATGTCTTTCCTTCAGAATAATCCATCTGGCCTAAAAAGGCACCAAAAAATATGACAAAAATACTAGATTGAAGCTGGTTGAATGGCTTTAATTAATTGATATTGAGTTTTTAATATTGAGTTGATAAAAAGCTTAGCCAATAAAGCCGATTACGTATAGAGCCGATTACGATTACGACGTCATACGAAAAGTCTATTTTCAATTTGCTGTCGGAATTGATTGTCCCTAAAACTTTTTTAAATGTAAAATTGCCTCGTTGGCCGACCAGACACAAATTCATAGTGTGTAACATTGATTTAATCGAATGTTTCTATTTTTTCATGACGTCACAAAAAGGTCATGATCCCGAGATAATAGGATAAGGTTAAGTTTACTCCTTTTTGAACTGTTTTGGAGAAGATTACATATTCAAAACTCTAAATAAAGATTTGACAATTAAATATGATTCCACTTGTAGCAAAAAATATGACACATTTTGTGACACATTATGGAATCTGAGATGACACAAAAAGCACATTTTCGGAAAAAATATGACACAGTCCTTGAAAAAAATTTGGCAGCCCTGGATAAGAAGGGTAGTTCAAATCGTGAATGATAGTGTTCGAATATCAGACCCCTGGTATATTGCAGCTAATTAGTCGAACAGGGTATAAGCTGGTTCAAGAAAATGGTCAGCGCATATATGGCGGCCCGCCACCAAACTGGATGGGGCCCCCTCCTTCCAAAGGGAGTGAAGTTTTTATTGGCAAGCTTCCGAGAGATATTTTCGAAGATACACTAGTTCCGATTTTTGGAAGAGTAGGATTTATTTATGAAATGAGGCTGATGATGGATTTCTCTGGAACAAATCGTGGCTTTTGTTTTGTAACTTATTCAACCCCGGAGGCGGTAGCCAGGGCTGTGAAGGAACTTGATAGAATTCCAATCCGTCCCAATTATCGTCTAGGAGTCACTGTTTCGATTGATAATTGCAGACTGTTCAGTGGGGGCCTACCTAAAGATAAAAATCGAGAAGAAATCTTTGATGAAATATCTCGAGTTACGGAAGGAGTTGTTGATGTCATTTGCTACCCTGGTATTGCTGACAAATCCAAATCGCGAGGCTTTGCATTTGTGGAATATGAGAGCCATAAAGCGGCAGCGATGGCACGTCGCAAATTGCTGCCACAAAAAATTCTTTTGTTTGAGCAGAGAGTAGCAGTCGATTGGGCTGAGCCTGAGCCTATGGTCAGTGACGAAATCATGAAAAATGTAAGTTTAATTTTTGTTATAGACCTAATCACAGATTCTAATGATCCATTTTCTGTTTCATAGGGAGCTTCGACCCTCTCCCAGTAGGGACAGGAAAAAAGTTAAAATCTTAGTCTATATGAGGGAATTTTTGTGTCTTAGAAAGTAGCCTAGACAAGTTCTAGTAGAGCTGGGATAGCCTAAGAAACTTTCAGGAATGACAGAGCCTTAATTAGGCTACTCCCCATTTTCAGGTTCCTATCTCTAGTTCTCCGTTGTTTCTAATGCTTAAGAGAAATGCCCTTGAAAGGGGGGGAGGTAGTTAAATATACTTCAAAAGACATTACGGAATATAGCCTAGATTAGACACTGGACCATTCCCTGAAAGCTATTACAAATTATCAAATAATAAACATTTCGGTAAAATTCTAGTTAATTGACTTCTTGCTATCTCGGAAAGGGTTTGAGAATGAAACTTCCAGGGATGGGTCTACAGGCTAAAGTTTGTCCCGAGAAGGTATTTTAAAGTACCCACCTCCACTCCTTCTTTCTCTAGAGGGCCATGAAATATGCCTACATGACAGGTCTATACATATTGAAATTTTGACAAAACAACATTTTACCTTAATTTTCAGTTACTAGTTGTTTTTTTTTTCTGCCTTTAGTTCTGAAAATGCAATTCCTGTTATTTGAGTAGGATTTTGAGCCATATCAATGTTTTTTTTTTCAAGATTTAGGAAATGTATTTGCATATCTTTAAAACCTTATAAAATGGAATTGAGCAAAATTATGAAGCTGAAAACAATTTTGTTGTACTTCAATTTAGCAGAACGTCTAATTTGCAAGGTTTCACTTTTATAACACACATATTTTTAAAGGTCATCAAAGGTCAGGACCTTCTAGAGGGAGAAGGAGTAGAGGTAGTTGCTTCAAAATACCTTCACAGGACATACTTTAGCCTGTAGACCCATCCCTGAAAGTTTCATTTTCCTAGCCTAAACCCTTTCTGAGATAGCAAGAAGTCAATTAACTAGAATTTTACCAACATTTCTTTATTGTGGAGTCCACTGAAAAAAAGGTAAAATTCTAGTTTTGCTGTTTTTAACTATTTTGGAAAGGCTTAAGGTTGGGGAAAAATGAAACTCTCAGTAATAAATCCAGGGCCAAAAACATATTCCGGGAAGATATTCCCAAGCTCCAATGCTAACCCTCTTCTGACTTCCAAGTCTAAAGAAACTTGCCTAGTCTACTTGACAGGTCCTATCGAAATCTTGACAAAATGACCCTTTACCTTAATTGTCAGTTAGCAGTTCCTTTGGTCAGTGCCGGAACAATTTTTTTGTGTCATGAAACTATTGTTAATAGATGCATTTTGACTTTTTGAACATCTTTTCTCTCTTGCAAAACTACCGGAAACCCACCGTTATGGAGTTATTGTATATTTGCACATTAGGAGGGGAGGGAGGGTAAAGCATAGCATATATTAAACACAGCAATGGTTAGTTTGCGCATTTAATATATGCTACACTTTACCCCCACACCCCTAATGTGCAAATATATAGCCCATATTTGTTTCTAAACTATTACAGATTCGCGATTTTCAAATATCCGATCAACGAAACGGAAATGATTGCAATTCTGTATGTATAAATACAAGAATATTTGGGCCGGAATAACTCCTTAACGGTGAGTTGCGGTAGTTTTGCAAGAGAAAAGATGTTCAAAAAGTCAAAATGCATCTATTAACAATAGTTTCATGACCCTAAACAATTGTTCTGGTAATATCAACATTGACCCTAGAATTTTACCAAAAAAAATTCAGTAGATTACCACGCCTGCCTTGCCCCTAGGACTTCTTCAACAGCCCTTATTTTAGCTTCAAGTGAGGTGGTATTAGGCTACTTTTTGTCTCCCCTGCACTTGTTGAGGTTGATAGTTTATTTCCTCGGCCTAATAGAATAGGCCTAGTCTTCTTTGGAAAATGAGGCTGAATGAATAATCACATCCTTAGCTTTTGGCTAAATTTGCCTACCATCCACAGCCGTTCAAAAGGAGGAGGGGTGACCAGGGAAAGCTTCCCTGGACGCTGTAGCTGGGGGTACGGCTGGAGAGTTGACCAGTGGTCAAATTTTTCACTTTTATTCGGCTTGTTTTGCTTATATTTGACTTGGGAGGGGGGATGCTGTGATTAATTTTTCCCCGGACGCCACCGACCCTAGGAATGGCTGTCCTACCATCCTCTTTCAAATTTGATCTAGTTTATTTGAAATTAAGGTAGGCTTTAAGCCTAGAACTGGGGTTGTTCAGAGGGAAACATGTTAAGAAAACAATTCTTACTTCATAATATGCAGTATAATAGTTGTTAAAATATTTTGACTGCCGTTCCACTATACATTATCCCAACCTCCCCCAATGTGCAAATAATATATCCCAAATTATGTATTTCCCATCCATTTTGCTGTGTGTCATTCTTGGTTCAACCCGTGCACCCTAAAATTTAATCAACTCTGATGAAATCAAGAAACGGTAAAACATATAAATTGATTATTTTGGGCTATATTTTTTCACATTGGGAGGAGAGGTTCAAGTGCCGAAATGGATAAATCCGTTCCGAGGGTTGGTGCTGCATGGGGAAATATTAATTACATCGCCCCCTTCCTGCTCAAATATAAGCAAAACAAAAGCCGAATCAAAGTGAAAAATTTGATCAATGGTCAGCTCCCCAGCCAAGGCGCTCCCAACCACAGCGCCCATAGGAGCTTGCCCTGCTCCCTCCCCCTTTGAATGGCTCTGGATGGTAGGTAAGTTTAGCCTAAAAGATAAAAAAGTGTTAATTGATTTAGCCTCATTTGGCAAAACAGCAGAGTAGGATCTAAAGTCTCAACCTCAGTAAATACAGGGGAGACAAAAAGGAGGCTAATATCATCCCACTTGAAGCTAAAATAAGGGTCGTTTAAAGAAGTGGAGGCAATGCAAGATTACTGCGGTCCACGGTGCTCCAGGGAGCCGTGCCAAACACTGAGAAATACTGATTCAAGGTAATGATGTGACAGGAATCAGATAAGAAAATAGGTAATATACCATGTACATTCTCCACTTACTGCTCTAATATAAAACCGTAACTGCGCCATAGCCCTCCTCTGTCCCCCTGATGCGGCTTATAGTCCTTGACTATCCACAAAAGTTTTCTGTTTTTGCTTAAGTGGCTTTATTTTGCATTATGAATCAACTGTTGATGAGAAATAAACATCAATAAGCAACTTTTGTGTATAGCCTAGGCGTATATCTGGTCCGGTTAGGGGGAGGGGTGGATGGTAGAGACGCTATTGCAACGGCAGCGATTGCTATATTTGAAAAGAGCATCAAATGGAGAACCTAATGGTATACATTTTTTTCCTTTCAAATTTCCGGCGTATAATAAACCATAGTAGGAATTGTTTTCTAACTTCACACTGTCCAAATACTTTACCCCCCCCCCTAATTTTTTTAATTTTCACTCTTATTTTCACTTGAATTGGGAAAAATGGCTCCAATTTTACTTCCCCCCCCCCTCAGAATTTTGATGAAATTACGCCACTGGGCAGATTTCCAAAGGTTAGGCTTTTTGCACACCTATTTTGGGCCAAACTAAAAGCAGGTCGTTCTGAATGAAAGAGGTCTCAAACAGTTCGTAGTAATCTTAAACAGTTCGTGGTAACAAACTGTAGTAAGGAGCGACCCGGCTCAATAGTAACAAAAACCCTAAAAAATGGAATTTTGATACCAATAGCTACATCAAAAGAATCGCATTTTAATGCTGATTTTAAATATATAAGTTTCATCAAGTTTAGTCTTACCCATCAAAAGTTCAGAGCCTGAGAAAATTTGCGTTATTTTAGAAAATAGGGGGAAACACCCACTAAAAGTCATAGAATCTTAACGAAAATCACACCATCAGATTCAGCGTATCAGAGAGCCCTACTGTAGAAGTTTCAAGCTCCTATCTACAAAAATGTGGAATTTTGTATTTTTTGCCAGAAGGCAGATCACAGATGCGTGTTTATTTGTTTGTTTGTTTTTGTTTTTTTGTTTTGTTTTTTTTTTTCCCAGGGGTGATCGTATCGACCCAGTTGTCCTAGAATGTTGCGAGAGGGCTGATTCTAATGGAAATGAAAAGTTCTAGTGTCTTTTTAATTAACCAAAAAATCGGAGGGCAACTAGGCTTCCTCCCCCGCTCTTTTTTCTCAAAATCATTCGATCAAATTTATGAGAAAGCCATTTAGCCCCCCCCCCCAAAAAAATATGCAAATTTCGTTTTAATTATTCCTCTGCGGAGAGCCAAAATCAAAACATGCATTGATTTAAAAACGTTCAGAAATTAAATATAAAAAAAACAAGTTTTTTTTAACTGAAAGTAAGGAACGACATTAAAACTTAAAACGAACAGAAATTACTTCGTATATGAAAGGGGCTGCTTCCTCACCAACGCACCGCTCTTTACGCTAAAGTTATTTAATGTTTTAAAAAGATGAGTTGAGAGAAATAGTCAAACATTAGCGTAAAGAGCGGGGCGTTGGTAATTTCATATACGAAATATTTTTTGTTCGTTTTAAGTTTTAATGTCGCTCCTTACTTTCAGTTAATTTTTTTTTTATTTAACTAAGGAATTATTTAATGGAAATAGTACCTTCGCCAGATGTGGTAAAGAGTGAAGCCTAGAATAAATTGAAGTTGAGAACTCTGTGTTAGCCGCTGGCGGCTTTGTTGGTGTAATGGGTGGTTAGTTGCAATAGTAGCAGGGGCTCAAAACATAATTAGAGATTAACTGATGCCGGTGAGTTCTGGTACTAGTGAAAAAGAACACAAGAACAAAAGGCAACAAAATACGTGATTGAAACGTTAAAGTTACGCCAACATGTATGAGAACCTTTTAGTAGAATTGTCCATTGAAATGCTATAATGAAAGAAGGGTTAAAATGGCTAGGTCCTGTTTTACGGATGAAGCGTAATAGATTGCCAAAGAATGCGCATTTTTCTCTTCCATCTTGACCCGACGGAAAGATAGCCGTTTCTAAACGGGGGTGGAAAGAGGTTATAAAAAGATTTAAATGCAACTGGAATTTCATCGGAGGAGGTAAATTGTGAAGTTCTGAACAGATTGGGATAAAGGGGGAGCGGCTGTGTTGGCCTTGGGTGGTTTACTGATGCAGTGAGCTATTAGTAGTAATAGTAGTTGGGTATGTCATTGATAAATTGCTTTGATGTTTCATCACACTTGTTGTTTTTCAAAGGAAAAAAACCCAAAATTAAGAGGAAAGAATTTTATTTGCCAAACTTGACAGGTGTCTGGACATTGCTTCTACGCAATCTCCTAAGCCTTAGAAATAGGGATTGAAAACTTTCCACCATATTTGGTGGACAGTCCTGTAATTTGGGCTATAGATCCATTTCTGAAAGTTGCACTCACCTAACTTCTGGTTTGACCAGAGAAAATAAAACGCTTGAGAACAGGGACATTTTTGAATAGTTTCAACTTTTGGTTTGCCTGTCAGCCAAAACACGACAGAATTGTTGTCGATTTAGCTTATGATTCTCTTATTAATTGGTGACACAATTTTTGAGAAGAATAATGCCTCTAGTGTGGAATTACATAACTTCAACAATCACGTACATCAGGAGGTGTGTGCCAAGTGTGTCAAGCGTGGTTGTTAAAACTTATGGGGACTGTGGCACGTGTGGTGGATTTGTGTGGCACTACGAGATGCACGCCAGATGATGGAAAGTGGCCTCTGTTTATTTCAATATTGTATTTGAACGTCTTATTCACCTTTTAAAAACCTTCCCAAAATAGCGAAGATACCCTAAACTCTGCAGTTCTACCCCCTTGCAATTCTGATGTCCTTGAAACGAGTCTCAAGCACCCCTGAGATAGCGGTAGAGTCCACTTTCAGATGAATAGACGGAGGTGAGTATACCAAATGGGCAATACTAAGGTTAATGTTGCTGTTGCGTGAATTTTAAATACAAATGATCATACAAAATAGCTACACGACACCTAAAATGTTTTTGCAATGTATTATTTGGATCTCAGGTAATAGAATAGGCTGTCGAGTTATATGGCATTTTGAAATTTGACAAGGGAAGATTTTTTCTTTACTGAAAGTAAATTTAGAATTTAGAAATTTAGAATATCAAAAGGTCAGTTCTAATGTCGGAGTCTTTTTCCATTTGCCCTTTCCTTCCAAAATCGTCCGAACAAAATTATCAAGAGAATCATTTTATTCAGCAATGTTGAAATGTCCATTAACTATGTTTTTGAGTTATAAAATTTACCCTTTGTGTACGTAGAGCGTTTGTTATTGTCAAATGTGCAGACATTTTTCGAGTGGGGAAGGGTGAATTTTTCGCTAGGCGTTATTTTCCACGTGACGAATTTTTCATGGGGGAAGGAAGTTTTTTTTTAGGGGAGAGGAAGTAGAAGTTTCTCGGGAAATTTTACACTGGGGAGCCTTGCCAGAATTCCTAAACAAAATTATTTTTATTTGTCTTACTTTCTCTTTACCGACTCAATTTTACGTGTGGACATGTTAAGGGTAACTCTCAGAGGTAAATTTTCCTTAGGACTAAATTGTCTAGAAGATTTTTTCGTGGAGGTGGAGCCAGATTTCCCGACATTATTTTTAAAAAAGGATCAGAAACTAAATATAAATAAACAAGACTTTTCAACTCGAAGTAAAGAACAACATTAAAACTGAAAACGAAAGGAAATTATTACGTATATGAGGGGGAGTCTCCTCCTCAAAACCTCACCCTTTACGATAAATTTTGAACCTAGTTTTGATTCTTTAATAATAACTTCTGAAACACAAAGGTCGCTTAATTAGAACAACAAGAAAACTTATTTTAAAGTACCAAAAAAACTTTTGTGATAAGGGCGAGGAGCTGATGAGGGGGCAACCCCCCTCATGTACTCAATATTTTCTTTTCGTTTTCAGTTTTAACGTTGCTTCTTACTTTGAGTCGAAAAAACTGTTTTATTATTATTATTTTGTGATTGTATCAGAGTTGATGAAACTGGCTCGTATCTTATGCTGTGCCCTATTAAACATGTCAATTTTTTATTTTTATTTGTCTTACTTTCTCTTTACCGACTCAATTTTACGTGTGGACATGTTAAGGGAAACTCTCAGAGGTAAATTTTCCTTAGGACTAAATTGTCTAGAAGATTTTTTCGTGGAGGTGGAGCCAGATTTCCCGACATTATTTTTAAAAAAGGGTCAGAAACTAAATATAAATAAACAAGACTTTTCAACTCAAAGTAAAGAACAACATTAAAACTGAAAACGAAAGGAAATTATTACCTATATGAGGGGGAACCCCCTCCTCAAAACCTCACCCTTTACGATAAATTTTGAACCTAGTACTGATTCTTTAATAACAACTTCTGAAACACAAAGGTCACTTAATTAGAACAGCAAGAAAATTTATTTTAAAGTACCAAAAAAACTTTGGTCATAAGGGCGGAGCTGATGAGGGGGCAACCCCCCTCATGTGCTCAATATTTTCTTTTCGTTTTCAGTTTTAACGTTGCTTCTTACTTTGAGTCGAAAAAAACTGTTTTATGATTGTATTATTTTATGATTGTATTAGAGTTAACGAAACTGGCTAGTATCTTATGCTATACCCTATTAAAAATGTCAATTTTTCATAACTGCAGCGTGGTTGTATTTTGAAAAAAGTACCATTTGTCTGTAGATAAACAAAAATTAACCTTTACCTTTTTAAACCTGATGGATCCACATTTTCTCCCGGCGGGGAGGGGCGAAATTTTTTGAAAAAGAAAAACAATGCGACAATATTGAGCTTGCAGCAAAATATGGGCAAACTAGTAGAATCCTAACATCTCAGGAAAAAAATTAAAACGACACTACTTACCTTAGTAAAAATCCTGGCAGTGTATTTCCTCGCGAAGGTAGTTGTAACAGGAGCCATAGCTGTGGGCGGGTACCACATTCGGGGCGACATTTTTAGTATTAGGCTATGTACAATATATCCCGACACTGGCGTGATTGTATTTCTGATGCTTTACATAATTTTTATTGTGTATAATCCTCTTATCTATCAACAAATGAACGGACATCATTTTTATACAATCTTAATAAGGGGGTCAATGCCAGATTTGCCTCTCACTCAATCAGACTATCTGTCTTGGCTTTTTCTACAAAATAAAAAAAACAAGTTTTTTTAACTGAAAGTAAGGAGCGACATTAAAACTTAAAACGCACAGAAATTACTTCGTATATGAAAGAGGCTGCTTCCTCATCAACGCCCCGCTCTTTACGCTAAAGTTTGACTCTTTCTCTCAATTCTTCTTTTTAAAAGAGTAAAAAACTTTAGCGTAAAGAGCGGGGCGTTGATGAGGAAGCAGCCTCTTTCATATACAAAGTAATTTCTGTGCGTTTTAAGTTTTAATGTCGCTCCTTACTTTCAGTTAAAAAAACTTGTTTTTTTTTATTTAATTTCTGAACGTTTTTGAATCAATGCATGTTTTGATTTTGGCTCTCCGCAGAGGAATAATCAAAACGAAATTTGCATATTTTTTTTTTGGCTCAATGGCTTTCTCATAATTTTGATCGAATGATTTTGAGAAAAAAAGAGCGGGGGACGAAGCCTAGTTGCCCTCCGATTTTTTGGTTAATTAAAAAGGCAACTAGAACTTTAAATTTTTTACGAATCTTTTTAAAGGGTAAAAGATTTACGTAACTTATAAATTAGCTTACGTAAAGAACTTTTGTATTCTCATGTTTTTATTACATATATGAGGGGATTCGCCCCATCGTCAGTACCTCGCTCTTTACACTAAAGCTTAAATTTTATCCAGATTCATTAAGAATGACCCCCTGAATCACAAAAGCCGTAGAATAAGTAGTTGAAATTACTGAAAATACTTTAGCGTAAACAGCGAAGTATTAGAAGGAGGTGAGCCCCTCATATGGGTAATAATTTCTGTTTGTTTTAAGTTTTATTGCTGTTCCTTACTTCCAGCTGAAAAAGCTTTTTCACTTTTATTTTTTAATTGTTTTTTTTAAATAATGCTAGTAAATCCTGCTCTCCCTTCATGGAAATTTTCTTCTCCCATTACAAATTCTCGAAGGAAAGTTCCCCCAGCATATCCCCCTCTTCTCAACCCCTCCCCCAAATCAAAAAAATCCTCCTGAAAACGCCTGTATACTTCCCAATAACCATTACTATATGTAAGCACAGGTCAAAGTTTATAACTTGTTGCCCCTCCCACGGGGACTGTGGGGGAGTAAGTCGTCCCCAAAGACATAGTTATAAGGTTTTTCGACTACGTTGAATAAAATGGCTATCTCAGAATTTTGATCCGTTGACTTTGGGAAAATAATTAGCGTGGGAGGGGGCCAAGGTGCCCTCCAATTTTTTTGGTCACTTAAAAAGGGCACTAGAACTTTTCATTTCCGTTAGAATGAGCCCTCTTGCAACATTCTAGGACAACTGGGTCGATACGATCACCCCTGGGGAAAAAAAAAAAAAAAACAACAAAAAAACAAAAAAACAAACACGCATCCGTGATCTGCCTTCTGGCAAAAAATGCAAAAAATGCAAAAATGCAAAACGAACTGTTTGATTAGCCGTGGCTTGATGCCCTCAACTCTTCGATTTTAATTCAAAATCAACGGACAAAGGTGGGAATGCATCACGATCCAAGCTATGAAAACTGACTCAGAACAGGCTATGAAATCCAACCTTAGAGTGTCAGTCGCAGTTCAAACTTTTAGCCCTCAGAAAAAAAGGTAAAATGGGCTAACAATTTAAGAATTTTGAATTTTTCTTTTTTTTTAACTTCTATATAAGTGGCTTGTTGACAAAATCCGTATGATAAATTAATGCAGAACTAGTCTAAATTTATTGGAGTTTCCTATTGTTGCAAATAATTTTGTTACTATAAATATTTGGAATTAGAATGGAATAGCACTGCATTTAGGGCATTTCTTCCACAGAAAGTGGTTAAGTCAGTGGATTACAGACCTAATTTTTCCCTTTCATTTAGTACTCCACCTGCTTAACTAGCTTGCCTTTTTAACCTCTGGACCCAGCCGACGATCCCTGAAAGTTTCAATCCAATTGAACACCAAATTTAAAAGTAGCATTCACCCTCCCCATTTTCTATTGCAAAACCTATGCGTAAATAACTGGCAGTTCGCATTACTTAGAACCCCTGCAGAAGGGGCTGTGGGGGTCAGGCCATTCTTGGAGGCATATTTAGTGGACCTTTTGATTATTTTGAAAAAGTAGCTACAGGATGGTTGGCCCCCAACCCCCCATTGCACTTCCTGACTGAAAGGCCAAGAAACGGAGATCAGCAACCCCGGTAGGGACTGTAAAGTCTAATGCCGTATCTTTTTTTCCTTTGTTAGATCTATTCATGTTCAATTGATGAGCCTCCCTCTGAAGTTTCGAATATCAAACATTTTTTCTAAATATGTTTGGAATGTGTTAGAAATATGTTTGAAAACTTGTATTCTATAAGTTTCTAATCCCATATCAAGCATATGAAGTGGCCAGGAATAAAAAGTATTGAAGGCACATGACCTTTTACTTAGGCCTTCGTCAATACCTCGCTCTTAACACTAAAATTCAAATTTTGTTCCAATTCTTTAAAATGACCCCTAAATTGCAAAGGCCGTTTAATTAGAATAAATAGTACTAAAAAACCTTTAGCGTAAAGAGCGAGGTATTATTGAGGGGGCGAATCCCTCATATGCTTAATAATTTCTGTTTGTTTTAAGTTTTAATATTGCTCCTTACTTTTAGTTGAAAAATTTGTTTTTTTATTTTATTTCTGATCGTTCTTGAAATAATGCTGGGAAATCCGGTACCCCCCCCCCTCTGTCTTTGAAAATTTTCTTTTCCTCTTGAAAAAATCCTCCATGGAAAGATCTTCACGTTTAAGCCCCTCCCCAACCTCCTCCACCAGAAAAAATCCCCTTGAAAAATTCTATATACTTTCCAATTACAAATACTGTATGTAAACAATGGGGCAAAACTCATAACTTGTCGCTCTTCCTCCAGGGACTTTGGGGGATTAATTCATCCTCAAAGACACGGTCATTAGATTTGTTGACTATGTTGTACAAAATGGCTATCTCAAAATTTTGATCAGGTGACGTTGGAAGAAAATGAGCGTGGGAGGGGGCCTAGTTGGCCTCCAATATCTTGTTCACTTAAAAAGGTACTAGAACTTTTAATTTCCGTGCGAATGAGCCCTCTCATGTTATTCTAGGACTACTGGGTTGATACGATCGCCCCTGAGAAAAAAACGCAAAAAATAAAATAAACACGGGCTTGAAGGAGGCGCCAAGTTCAGAGCTCTCTACGAAAAGCTTATCATGGGCAAGATTGGAGTTTTCATAACTGTATTGGTATCTAAGCTGTGGTTCCACTTGACTGGTTTGCTGGCAGTGTGAGCAATTTGGCTGTTTCAGTACGTATGTCATGAATCTATGCAGAAAAAGAATGTTTTGTTTTGCAGGATCCATCCACCAATTGCTCAATTACTGGAAGTCAAATAATGTTTGCTGTCCAATTGTCCCACAAATAGATTTTTCATCAAGCTGCTTTCAAGAATCGTCTTTGTTTCGTGAATGTCGTCATTGCCTTCAATTTTTCTTAAGATTTATCATAATAATAATTGATTTAAACGATCGTTACATACATAAAATGAACTTAGAGGAGTGCAAAAATATAGGAAAATAAAATAAATGGAAACAATAAACAGTAAAGAAAAAAAAAGGAAAAAAAGAGCCAAACAACAAACCAAACTCTTTCAACACTAATACCATAACAAACTCACACCACAACTCGCGCAATAAGGCAAATTTTCTCAGGCTTGTAACTTTTGATGAGTAACACTAAAATTAATAAATCTTAAATATTTGGAATCAGAATAATAAGTCGATCCTTTTGATATATTTATTGATATCAAAATTCTGTTTTTTTTTAAAGTTTCGATTACAAATGAGCCGTATCACTCTTTCTTAACGGTAAGCACAAACTGTTTGATAATAAGAGCAGAGAAAAAAGAAAAAAAGGAAAAAAAGAGCCAAAAATCAACTCAAACTCTTTCAACACTAATGCCATAACAAACTCGTACCACAACTGGCGTACCATCTTAACTCCCCTCCTGATTACTTCCTATCCTCCCCCACACAACTCCTTTTTTAAACTCGAACCCACACTGTTGAGTTTAAAGTTTTGCTTAAAGTTTGCCAATGTTATGTGCTCACATTTTCAGGGGGAGGGGCATTTGTAAGAAAAACACACTACATTGAGCTTGCAGTAAAAACGGGGGGGGGGGGGTAAAATCCTGAAATTTTTGGGGAAATAATGAAATAGACACTGCTTGCGTGTTAGCCCTAGTAAATATCCTGGTTAAGTGCTCCCTTGCAAAGACAGTCTGATTTGAGAGTGAGGCTCTGGGTGAATTCTATTTTCTAGATATAACATTAGGCCCTTTGCAACATACTCGCCCCAACAAAGCAAAATAATAGGGTGTCAAAATTTGTATAATCGGTAAGTATCCGTAAGGCCCAAACAAATCATTAATCTGAAACGTTATTCTGAAACTGTGACGTTATTCTATAGAATAGATAACTATTTCTCCAAAAGTTTACGTTCAGATCAGAGTCAATTGGATTTTGGATGCTCGCAAGATAGTTTGTGTTTTTTTCACGCCTAAGGCCTAAAGGTAAGAGACCATATTACGTAAAGGTAAGCGACTAAAGAATGTATATAGTCAGTATTTTTATTAAAAGGTGATGATTTTTGTTTGTAGTTTTGTCCCCTGTTTTGTCTCACGGCTCGGAGATCCAGTTGGAATTCTAGGGGTATGTTCTTCATTGTGGATGGGGGGGGGAGAGCTCATCGGTCCTCATAAAATAGTATTGGAACACGTTTAAGTGTTTTTCTTTTCATACTTCTTGTCTGACAGGTTCTTTGGCTAGTTCAGTAATGATAGTAATAATGATAATATTAACATTAATAAGCAATAATAAAGAATAATCTTAATAAAAATTGATAAACAATTTATATAACATTAATCAAAGTGTTATTGAAATACCTTTTAAAGAGTAATGCCTATTATATACAGTTTTTCCAAGATCCCTAGCTCAGGGCTGAAAATTCAACCTCTTGTGAAAAATCTCAAGGAGTGCCAACCCTGGTTCTTGCTAAACAATATATGAGTTATTCACTCAGATTTTCTTTTATTTTGCCAGGCCATTTAAGAACTAAACGTTTTGCTCTTATTGCATCATCTTAAAAAAAAAAAAATTACTTGCACTACAGCTTGCCAAGTGATTTGAACCCTAAAAAGATACTTTCTATAGAGTTGGCGAAGAGAAAGCCATCGGACGGACAAATTTCTTTTGTAAGTAGTTCAAACGCATCCCAGTATATACCGAGAGGGATATAGTGTTATAAAACCTTGTTTCCTATAGTTTTTGCATTCGTATTCCAAGTTAGCAAATGGTTCCCTAAGGTCCACACACTACACTATTCTTTACGATGTACTCTGCGCTGTTCACTACGCGGTTCTTTCACACTACGCTGTAGAACCTAATACTCCATGCCAACTTAAAGCTTTGTACTACGATATGCAATTCTACGAAGTGAATTTTATCCACAACCTAGACCGTGTCGTAGGCAGTTAACGTAATCTGTAACTATCTGGACTCGAGCTTTACTTAAAATTTTACGCTACGTAAGTTTGTGTTACATTACAGAAAAGTTCAACTCTTCAGCAATATAATGGAATTTCTGTATGAGCAATGACAAAAATTTTAAAACTAATTGATAAATTTTTCCAAAAAACCATTCTCGCTCGATCACATCATGAATATTCATTTTTAACCCACGTTCTTAATTTTAAAGAGTCTGCTAATAATTATTGTGATGACCTTAGACCAGTGATTTCCAAACCTGACAGGGTTCCGACCCAGCTAACAAAAATTTCCAACCTTAGGACTCATTTTCTTGCTGTCTTAGAGAAAAGAGGTAATGAATATTATACAATACAACTAGATGACAGACCTTACAAGGTCTATCTCAACTCCTTTTGTTTCGCATTATATATGCTAGAACGATACACATGAAGGTATCTTGTTCTACAAGCCAATAACTACATCTACTGGACAACAAATTCATTCTCAAGCTCACTTATTTGGTGGATATTTTTCCAAATTAAACGAACTTGATTTGTACTTGCAAGATTCAAACGGATCACACAATTTTGCAGTTCATGATAAAATTTGAACATTCATAAAAAAGCTGCATTGATTATGACAAGTACGATTGTTTTGAAACAATTAAAACCTTTAATATTGAAAATCAACTGTGACCTAAGATGAACGAAATGTCGTAAATTTCAGTCATTTATCGCTTTAAAAAAATAATTTTGACTACTGTTTTGGGGAAGAAATGAAAAAGTTTGATTCATTGGGTTGAATCTGTAACCCATATCAAGACGACTCACCAACTGATATGTCATCAAAAACCAGTGAAGAATTCATTGGTTTATCAAAAGATACGTCACTGAAAAATAATTTCAATCGTAAACACTTATCGAAATTCCTTACCATCTCAAATATATCTGAGGCCAGATTTTTGGCTAAGGTTTACATTAAAATTAACTACAGAAATAAATTGTATATATCAAACTCACTGCGATTAAAAGTAACTAACGTTGAAGCTGATGCTGACACTATAATGAAGAAAAATAGGAAACAAATATATCCTTTTCATTGAATAACATTGCAAAAAAATTGCAGTTTTAGTTATGTAAGTAATGAAACAAATTTTTAATCAGTATTTCTCATTTTAACAGTCTTTCATTCAATCAATCAATCGATCAATTTATTCAACCAATAAATTTACAACAAAAACACTTCAACATAGACTCTTCCATAAGGCTCTATGGCCAGGGGTAACATTTGTATTTTTTTTTCCATCCCAATTAGAACCAATAAGTTCCACTACACGCCACTACAGAACCTCAGCATTGCCACTGCCATAGACGATGATTTTAAGGCCTAGTGTCAAAGACTCATTTCAGCGGGAAAAGTTATGCATAACGTATCGTAACTTAACCACTTAGCATTGAAAATTACGTACTACTACTAATACTAAACGCTCATTGCAGCATCAATCCACTGGAAGCCAACACAGCTGCACATGATCCTCCTCCATTCCAAAATTATTTGCGTAGTATGACGGTTAATTCAGACTCTTTCTCACACTATGAGCTACGTCAAAGACTGAATTTGATATAGGGTCCCATAAAATGGGAAAAAAAAATAATCAAATTTAAGAGGCTAACATAATTTGAAATAATAAATTTTTTTTTACATTTTGGAATTAGGAAAAACAGACCAATTTTTTTTGCCTTTACGCCTTTCGAATTTTTAATGCAAAAGGCATTCAAAACTTTACTTTAACAACTCAGTCATAACCATGGGTGCCGGCAATGGGAGCCATGGCCCCCCTGGGAATTTGGGACAATAAAGTTATTGTAAGGAAACCAAAGCAAAAAGAGCTTAATAGGGAAAAATAAACAAGGGAAACTAACTAAATATAAATAAACAAGACTTTTCAACTCAAAGTAAACTTGACTTACTTTGACTTAAGACTCCTGCCGCATGGGGTGCGGCGTAGAGAGCTTCGCAACTTGACTTCTCCAGGCGGACCGGTCTGCTGCTAAATGAGGCGCCTCGTCGACAGCAATGTTGGCCATCACCAAGAAGTTGTCGAGGCTGTCTTTCCACCTTGTCCGAGGTCTGCCCCTCGGGCGAGACCAGCCATGGGCTTTTGGGTCGAAGTCGTACACTATTCGGGCTGGCGTTGGTCGGCATTCGTAGGAGGTGTCTGAACCATCTGAGAGACCTCTGCGCTATCTGGACGGAGAATGGCACCTGGGAGGTGAGAGTAAGCAACCTTGCGTTGCTTACAAAATCATCCCACCGGAATCCCTCGATCCGGCGAAGCTGTTTCGTCTGACAGACGTCTATCATTTTAAGGATGGTTGATTTGAGGGGCCAGGTTTCCGCCGCGTAGAGCAGGACGGAGCTTACGGATGCGTTATAGATTCGCATTTTCGTACGCCTTGAGATGTGCGGCATTCTCCATAGACTGTTGAGTCTACCGACGATGGAAGAGGCTTTCGATATTCAGCTGCATACCTCTTCGTCTACGGAGCCATCATTGGACAGCACAGAGCCGAGGTAAGTGAAGTTTTTAACGACTTCAACAAGTGTTCCGCAGACAGTTATGGTATCAGGGTGCGAGACTGGACCTGGGGGTTCAATTGCCATAATCTTAGTTTTGAGCCAGTTGATTTTCAGCCCCACTTTAGCTGCCTCTTCCTTCAGGACTTCCAGAGCGTCGGTCAGCTGGTCGATTGAGTCGGCAACGAGAGCAAGATCGTCTGCGAAGTCCGCATCCGTCAGAATGCGATCTCCAAACTGCAGACCAAAGGGCAGGCGATTTGTAGTTCTTGTCATCACATAGTCTATCACACAATTGAACAATTCCGGGGCGGCGGCACACCCTTGGCGAACGCCAGTTTTGATATTGAATGTCGTGCTCCGTTTTCCGTTGACTTGGACGCAACTCTCGGTCTCTTCGTACAGCTTTTCAAAAAGCTTGCAGTATTTATCTGGTAGACCCGTCGATCTAAGTATTAGCCAAACAGAGTTGCGATCGACGGAGTCAAAAGCAGCTTTGAAGTCTACAAAGGCCACGTATGCGTTCCTCCTGAATTCTCTAGTTTTCTCAATTAACTGGCGCATAGTGAAGATTTGTTCGACAGTGGACCTCCCTGGCATAAATCCGGCCTGCTGAACTCTCCTTTTTCTTCGGATGATACTCGTGCATCTGTCTAGCAGGGTCATGGCAAAGAGCTTTCCAGGGACTGAGAGAAGGGTTATACCTCTGTAATTAGAGCAGATGCTCTTGCTCCCCTTTCTCTTCCAAAGGGGCAGGATTATGCCAAGTCGCCAGTCCTTCGGGACCCATTCTGTGCGCCACACCACGGAAAACAGCATTTGCAGCCAAAGTAACATCGCCGGTCCAGCATACTTCAGGAGCTCAGCGGATACTCCGCATACGCCTGCCGCTTTGTTATTCTTTAGACGTTTCAAAGCAGAGTGGATTTCTGCTGTCGTGAAGGAAGTCTCTGGTTCGTTTGACGGCACTTCCTGAGTGCTGGCAGCTAGGCGTGCGAGTTCCTGGTCAGTCTGTGCTACAGCATCGGCATTGAGGAGACTTGAGAAGTGGTCTTTCCATCGACTGACCTGAGCGGCCTCGTCACTAAGTGGCTGGCCGTCCGCAGAGACAACAGATGCAACTGAGGGGGCTTTGTCGCTTGTGAGGTCACGGAGGTGCTTGTAGAGGCTCCCGACGTCCCCTTTCATGGCTGCGCCCTCCAGCTCGTTTGCCTTCCTTTCCACAAACAGTTTCTTGTCTCGCTGTATCAGCTTGTTGCGGACACCATTGAGGCGCCTGTAGGTCGGCATGTCGCCCAGAAGCCTTGCCTTGCGTCTCTGCTCAATGACGTCAAGCGTATCGAACTGAACCCACGCTTTCTTAGCACGCTTCGCCCTTCCAATATTTGCGGTCGCTGACTCCAGGACATTCTTCTTAAACGAGATCCATGCGTCCTCAGAACTTTCAAATGGCAGGAGTGCGTCGAAGCGGTTCGAGACATCAATGGCATACTTGGACCGTATCTCTTGATCGGAGAGACGAGAGACATCAATCTTGGTCGGTCTAGGTTGCGAGCGCTGGGCTTGGAGCCTCAGTTGCATATTAGCTACAACGAGGCGATGGT
This sequence comes from Artemia franciscana, assembly GCF_032884065.1. Taxonomy (NCBI): domain Eukaryota; kingdom Metazoa; phylum Arthropoda; class Branchiopoda; order Anostraca; family Artemiidae; genus Artemia; species Artemia franciscana. The sequence goes on from NC_088867.1 coordinate 51,761,221, forward strand.
CAGTGTTACCAATCTCGGCTGACCTGTACGTACTGCAGTTACTAATCGAGGATCTCCATCTCTGTGAGACAACGATATAGTCGATTATTTTTTTGGTACGGCCGTCGTTGCTGTACCATGTGTATTTGTGGATATCCTTCCTTGCGAACAGCGTGTTCGTAATGACAAGGTTATGCATGCTGCACAGTTGAAGGAGCCTTAGCCCATTGTCATTTAGAGGGTCCGGAATAACTGGTCCGATGACTTGCCGCCATAGGTCATGGTTGTCGCTCACTGTTGCATTCATATCACCCAAAAGGATGACAATATCGTGGGGGGATATCTTGGACAGTTCATTAGCCAGGGCAGAGTAGAAAGTCTCTTTTGCTTCGTCGTCGGCTTCATTTGTCGGAGCATAGCAGACAAGGACTGTCATTTTTCCTTGCTTATGACTCAGTCGAGCATTAGCTATTCTATCCGAGACGGGAGTAAATGACAGTAGACACTTTATGGACTTGTTATCAAGTACTAGTCCGACTCCATTTCTCCTAGTCGTTGTCTGTCCAGACCATAGAAGGTGGTATCCCTCACCTATGGGATCAGTCCCATTCCCGACTAGGTGGGCTTCTGTTAATCCAGCAATAGAGATGCGGAATCGCTTCAGTTCCATCGCCAGAAGCGTCTTTGCTCCGGGAAAGTTCAACGTCAATACATTCCAGGTGGCAATCCGGAGGCCACCATGGTCAAGGAACATCTCAGGAAAAAAATTAAAACGACACTACTTACCTTAGTAAAAATCCTGGCAGTGTATTTCCTCGCGAAGGTAGTTTTAACAGGAGCCATAGCTGTGGGCGGGTACCACATTCGGGGCGACATTTTTAGTATTAGGCTATGTACAATATATCCCGACACTGGCGTGATTGTATTTCTGATGCTTTACATAATTTTTATTGTGTATAATCCTCTTATCTATCAACAAATGAACGGACATCATTTTTATACAATCTTAATAAGGGGGTCAATGCCAGATTTGCCTCTCACTCAATCAGACTATCTGTCTTGGCTTTTTCTACAATTAGCCGTGGCTTGATGCCCTCAACTCTTCGATTTTAATTCAAAATCAACGGACAAAGGTGGGAATGCATCACGATCCAAGCTATGAAAACTGACTCAGAACAGGCTATGAAATCCAACCTTAGAGTGTCAGTCGCAGTTCAAACTTTTAGCCTTCAGAAAAAAAGGTGAAATGGGCTAACAATTTAAGAATTTAGAATTTTTCTTTTTTTAACTTCTATATAAGTGGCTTGTTGACAAAATCCGTATGATAAATTAATCCAGAACTAGTCTAAATTTATTGGAGTTTCCTATTGTTGCAAATATACTCTAATTAACGGGTTGTCCATAAGAGGTTGTATCTGCTTGGAATTCAAGCTGTTATATTGCTTTTTTATTCGTCGGCATTTTGAACTGTTTCGCAGATGTGTATCCGACTATGACAAATGGAAATTTTTTAATTCACCGAATGGTCTCAAAGAAGGTCATTTGAATAATTAGCTAACCGTAACTAATTGATATGCTTTTTCGGCTGAACAAAGTAGCCTTGTTTCAACCATGGGATCTTTCCCCAGGGGCTACGGGGGCCATGTTACCTCAAAAGTAAGGAGCAACATTAAAACAGAAAACGAAAAAAAATGAGTATATAAGGGGGGTTGCCCCCTCCTCAACTCCTAGCTCTTCACGCTAAAGTTTTTTGGTACTCTTAAAAAAGCTTCTTACTGTTCTAATTAAACGACCTTTGTGTTTCAAAAGTCGCTATTAAAGAATCAGGAGAAAGTTCAAAATTTAACGTTAAGGTTGAGGTGTTGAGGAGGGGTACCCCCCTTATATGTGTAATAATTTCTTTTCGTTTTCAGTTTTAATGTTGTTCTTAACTTCGAGTTGAATTTTTTTTTTATTTAATTTCTGAATATTTTAAATAATGTCGGAAAATCTGGCTCCACCTACACGGACAAATCACCCCCACAGAAAAATCATCTAGACAATTCAATCCCAAGGAAAATTTACCCCTGAAAGCTACCCTTAACATTTCCACACGTAAAATTGAGTCGGTAAAGAGAAAGTAAGACAAATAAAAATAGTTTCACGTGGGAATTCTGGTAAAGTTCCCCATTGTAGAATTTCCCCATCAACTTCTACGTCCCCCTCCTGGGAAACTTACCTCCCTATGTAAAACTCTCCCCGTGGAAAATCCCCACTAGCAAAAACTTCACTCCCCACCGCCCGAAAAATGTATGTACACTTCCCAATAATAAACACTGTTCATACACAATGGGTAAATTTTATAACTTGGATCTTTCCCCAGGGGCTACGGGGGCCATGTTACCTCAAAAGATAGTTATTGGATCTTTCAACTATGCTGAATAAAAAGGCTATCTCGAAAATTTTATCAGACAATATTGGGGAAAACGGGGTGTGGAAGGGGGGTTAGCTGCCCTCCAATCTCTTTGGTAACTAAAGAAGGGGACTGGAGCTTTCAATTTTCGTTCGAGCAAACCCTCTCCCAATGTTCTTGGACCATTGGTGTGATACGATCACCTCTGAATAAAAAAAAACAACGAACGCCTCTCTGATCTTTCTTTTGGCAAAAAATACACAATTCCACATTTTTTCAGATAGGACATTGAAACCTTTAAATTAGGATTCTCTGATACGTTGTATCTGGTGGTGTGATTTCTTTTAAGATTTTTTTACTTTTAGGGTTTCTCCCCCTTTTTCAAAAATCGGGCAAATTTTCTCACGCTTGTAAAATTTGATGAGTAACACTAAGCTTAATAAATCTTACATATTTGGAATCAGAATAATAAGTCGATCCTTTTGATATATCTATTGATATTAAAATTCTGCTTTTTTTTAGAGTTTCGGTTACAATTGAGCGGTATCACTCCTTGCTAACAGTTTGTTACCACAAACTGTTTAATAACTAAACTAGAGAAAAAAGAAAAAGGAACAAAAGAACCAAACAACAAACCAAACACTTCCAACAATATCATTTCCATAAAAAAAACTGATGCCACAGCTCCCTTACCATCCTATCTCCCTCTGCCATACCTCCTACCCTCCCCCTAGCAAATACCTTACTACCCATTCATCCCATTACCAAATTGAGTAGGAAGTTGAAACTTAAGCCGAAGATTGAGAAAAATTGTTTGGGGGAGGTGTCAACACTGTTTAACTTTTGTTAACTAAGCTTGGATTATTTTTTTTTAACCTGGTTTGGGCTAATCTCTAATAGTTTGGAACTTAATAAGCTAATAAAACTTAGAAAGTGTTTAAATCTCCCCAAAAACCTGTTTAGAAGTTTTGAAAACATTTGTCAATGCTATGTGTTTACATTGTCTGGGGGGGGGGGTATTTGAAAAAGAAACGCACACTACATTGAGCTTGTAGTAAAAATGGGGGGTAAAATCCAAACATTTTGGGGGAAAATAATGAAATAGACACTGCTTGCATCTAAGCCTTAGTAAATATCCTGGCTAAGTGCTCCCTTGTAAAGATTAAGTAAATAAAAAAAAAAGTTTTCTTTAACTGAAAGTAAGGAGCGACATTAGAACTTAAAACGAACAGAAATTACTTCGTGTATGAAAGGGGCTGTTCCTCCCTCAAAGTCCCGCTCTTTACGCTAAAGTTTTACTCTTTCTCTCAATTCTACTTTATTAAACAATAAATTAATTTAGCGTAAAGAGCGGGACGTTGAGGGAGGAACAGCCCCTTTCATACACGGAGAAATTTCTGTTCGTTTTAAGTTTTAATATCGCTCCTTACTTTCAGTTAAAAAACTTTTTTTTATTTATTTATTTTTTTACTAAATGGCTTTCTCTTAGTTTTGATCAGACGATTTTGAGAAAAAGGGTGGGAGAGGAGGCTTAATTGCCCACCAATTTTTCGGCTAATTAAAAAGGCAACTAGAATTTTTAATTTTTAACGAACGTTTTTATTAGTAAAAAAATATACGTAACTTACAAATTAACTTACGTAACGAACTTCTATAATCGTATATTTTTCTTATGTATATGAGGGGGTTTGTCCCCTCGTTAATGCCTTACTCTTTACACTAAAGCTTTAATATTGTCCCAATTCTTAAGATTGACCCCTGAATCACAAAGGCTGTAGAATAAATAGTTGAAATTACTAAAAATACTTTAGCGTAAAGAGCGAGCTATTTAGGAAGAGATGGACCCCTCATATGCGTAGTAATCTCTGTTCGTTTTAAGTTTTAATGCTGGTCCTTACTTTCAGCTGAAAAAACTTTTTCATATTAATTTTTTCTTTTTTTTAAATAATGCTAGAAAATCCTTCATGAAATTTCTCTTCTCCCATGACAAATTCCTCCAAGGAAAGATCTTCCCACGTAGCCCCCTCCTCTCAACCAAAAATTATCCTTAAAAGGTCTGCAAATAATCATTGCTGTATGTAAACGCTGGTCATAAGTTTATAACACGCAGTCCCTACCCTGGGGACTGTGGGGGAGTAAGTGAGCCCCAAAGACATAGTTGTTATGTTTTTATACTATGCGTTATTTTATACAAAGTTGTTACTATGCTGAACAAAATGGCTATCTCATAATTTTGATCCGTTGAAAAAATGAGCGTGGGAGGGGGCCTAGGTGCCCTCCAATTTTGTTGGTTACTTAAAAAGGGCACTAGAACTTTTAATTTCCGTTAGAATGAGCCCTCTCGCGACATTCTAGGACCACTTGGTCGATACGATCACCTCTGAGAAAAAAACAAAAAACAAACTAACAAACAAACAAATAAACACGCACCCGTGATCGGTCTTCTGGCAAAAAATACTAAGTTCCACATTTTTGTAGATAAGAGCTTGAAACTTCTATGGTAGGGTTCTCTGATACGCTGAATGCGAAGGTGTGATTTTCGTTAAGATCTTATGAGTTTTAAGGGGTGTTTCCCCCTATTTTCCAAAACAATGCAAATTTTCTCAGGCTCGTAACTTTTGATGAGTAAGACTAAATTTGATGAAACTTATATATTTAAAATCAGCATAAAAATACAATTCTTTTGATATATCTATTAGAATCAAAATTCCATTTTTTAGAGTTTTGTTTACTATTGAGCCGGGTCGCTTCTTACTACAGTTCGTTACCACGAACTGTTTGATAGTCTTAGTTGGGAGTGGGGCTCTGGGTGAATGTTATTTTCTTGGTATAGCATTAGACCAAGTGCAATATACCCGCCCCAACACTGATACGATTTCTTTACTCCATGCTGCGCACGATTTTTATTGTTATTTAAACAGTAGTATATCCGCAAGGTAGCCGCCTCCACCGACTCTGGTGCAGCTTACTTTTTTGTACTTTGCGCTTAAATGTATACGAGTCTGTCCAACGAATAAAATCCTCGACCCGCTACTGGCCAATAAGTGGAGTACTAGTACTAGTAGCCCAGTACCTTTTTTAGGTCCCGTTAACCATTTCATTAAATTGCGTATTGCAATTCTTCTTATTTTATGTAAATAAGATGAGACCAATTAGCGGCAAATGGTTTAGAAAACAAATTTGAAACATGGGAGGGGGCTAAAAAAAATATTAGTTATTATTAAGGTTTCAGTGCCTAAAAAGCTTCTCTACCAGTATATTTGTTGCTTCTGTAAGAGTAAAAAATTGGGACGGGGAGGGGGGGGGTCAAAGGGTAATTCAAATGGATACGGACATGTCAATTATGTATTTCTGTAAATCAGTAATATTAGTGCCGCATTGGGATTACTCAGAGGCAAACCAAAGATAAAATGTGTAATTAAAAGTTATATATATATATATATATATATATATATATATATATATATATATATATATATATATATATATATATATATATATATATATATATATATATATTATATATATATATATATATATATATATATATATATATCAGAACTTTTGTGTTAATGGGCATATATGTCGAAAAGGGTTTCTAAAATCTGAAGTAGCAAGACCTTGTCCATGAGGAACGATTCCGAAGATATAACACCTTGTAGGCTATGTTTACTTAATTCGAGGCACATTAGACTATATTAGAGAGAAACAGAATGTTTTTAAGATAGCCTGATATTAACAAAAAATGTATTGTGGGGCCAATTTAGACGTGGATCCCATGCCAGTTCCCCTCTCCCCTCTTTATTGCCATATCTGTCTATCCCTGTCTAGTTAAAATTTTGACAGTACCATGATATTGTCTAAACCTGCACGGAAGAGGTATAATACACAAACAAATATACATGGCTGTAAAATACCGACTCGGTGTTAGGGTGCGGGTGAGAAATCCAGAAAATGTGATGGAGGAGATATGTTTGACAATAATCTTCTTGTCAGAAAAACTTCATTATTTTCTTAGGATTTTATAAAGTTTTATTCTGTGCGCATTTTCGGTACTCAAAGGGGGTGTCTTCTGGCAGTATAACCACCAGTCTTCCCTTTTTCGCGGGCTAACAAAGAGATTGGGGACTTGCTTTATTTTGGCTACATGCAAGAAGCGCCGTCAATCCATGACAATGTATGGGTGTGGTTGGCAAAAATTGTTTTTTTAAATCCTGGGAGAAAAATCCTGTTGTTTGTGTTTTTTTTTTTTTTTTTTTTTTTTTTTTTTTTTTTTTTTTTTTTTTTTTTTACTGAACATACTAAAAAAGGCAGTTTCAAAATAAAAGTTCTAAAAATTCCTTGTTTTCAGAATCGGGGGGATGGTTGTAAAAAGTTTAGGCTGCAACTGTCCCTCACCCACCAATCGACTCCCTGCTACAAGGACAACCTAAGAGAGACCATCTGCATATTCGCGACACGGGCAGAACTTGACGTATTTGTAAGACTTATTTCTTAGTTGTGGGTATTGCTAAGGAAGAGTAAGATCAAATCTTTTTAAGGAAGCTGGTCGTAGATGATCTACAGACCTCTATCCCCCCTTAAAAGGGGAAATATGTTGAAATTCACACAATAGTTGAAATTGAAGACTCAGTCTACTTTATTCTACATCAAATCGTGTTCCAACCCCTTTTTCATTTTGAAATTGATGCCCCCCCCCCAAAAAAAAATAGAAGAAAAAATCGATCAACAAATTTCACAGGCACTATTATTTTTTTTTACTTTGATATTGTAATTGTAATTGCAGTAGTTGTAAATTGCAAGTCAGTATCAGCATCAGTAGACGGTTAAACCTTCCATTTTCTCTCAAAATGGGAAGTATGTTAAATTGCACAAAACCCTTGACACGGAAGACTACATCTTCTTTGTTTTTCAGCAAAATGTACATTAACCCTTTTCTATTGGGAAATGACCCCCCCCCCCGAAAAAAATGAACACTAATTTTTTTCCAGAGCTACTGATTTTTTTGTTTTATTTCAAAAGAAAATATTTATATCATTTTGATATACTGCTATTTAGCCCGTATCATATATACTGAAGCAAAAAGTACTTTCTAATAATTTTGTAGGAACATTAGATGGCTTGTAATTAAAGCAATTTCTCATGGTTTCAACTTCTTTCAGTTACTGTTTCCACATCTTATTGGGTTGAAATATTTCCATCTAGTCATAAAACATTTTCATCTTGACGCGTTGGATTAAATACCACGATATTTAACTGTTGCTACTCTCGGAGAGAAAATTATGTGCTAAACGCTAAACGACATTATGATTTCAATTGTTCAAACAGTTCAGTCTTCAGTTGAGCATTGTAGTGTCAGGTAAGAATTGCGATGTTTTGTCTATTGCTTTGAGTTTTCTAAGGTAATATTTTGAATAAAATTGTGGTGAAGAGGTATAATTTTTTGTATTTGGCTGTTTGGTAAACTCAAGATGGAGGATGTTTTGCCATTTTGGGAAGTAGTTGAGTTAGGCTTGATGAAAGAAAATCTAAGGAATGGGTACAGCCTAGGAGCCAGACCCTCATCCGTTCCTTTTTCAAAGGGTAACCTTCCATAAGTTACTAAAAGGTAGCTTATAGCCTATTTTTTAGACTAGGCCTATGATGTACAGTTAAAAGTTAATTAGGCTAGGCTTAGATATATAAATTAGCCTAGTTTTCAAATGAGCCCTTAAGCAAATCTATAATGTTTTAGCGCCCTGATAGCAAAAAAGAAAAAACAGAAGAAAAAAAATGAAAAGAAATAGTGTTACCTATGCCAAAGTGGGATTTTCCAGGGGGGGGGGGTCCATAAGTTTCATGTGTATGGTTTTCAGCAATGCTAATTCCAATTGTGTTCTTTTTTTGCTGTGAAGTGATTTTTGAGGGGTCTTAGACTCTTTTTAAAATAGCCTAACACTTTGATTGGTAAAGCTCTAGATTAGGGCTATTGAGAAGGAAACTTGGGTCAATTTGTAGTTTTCAACAGAAGCCCTTAATGGGGCCCCAAAATATAAAGCAGTCGATATTAGCCTAACCAGAAGTTTACAAACATGTTTCTAAAAAAAAACTGTCAAAACTTGCTTAGTTGCGGATGATGTAGGAAAGGTAAGGCTTTTAGGATATTTTCACAGTCTTAGGAGAAACTGTTATTCTGAAAAGAAATTTGTCGGAATTTTTAAAACACGCCTGAAATCCATCAAAAAGGACATCACAGTAAAGCAGACGTCATGTTTGAGGGATTTCTAGCTCATTTTCAAATTCCCGCAAATTTGTTTTTTAAATAACATTTTACCATTAAGACTATGGAAAGTAATTGTAAAATTCTAGTTTAGCTACTTTTCGCTATCTTGGAAAGGGGGCTAGGTTAGAAAATGAGTAAATATTTGACTGTCCATATTATTGACTTACCCATTAAGTGAACATACCACTCAATACCTTTCTTTATGCTCTTTACGAATAAAATAATTGCTTCTGTCGCAAAATTCATATTTCAATACTTTTGGAGCTCTTAAAAAGGCCGAATTTTAAATTAAAGTACCAGTTATCGGTTGTTTTCTCTGTCATTTTTGACAAAATAATGCTACATTTTCTCTGTGCCAAAATCATATATAAATATATATATATATATATATATATATATATATATATATATGTATATATATATATATATTCATATATATATATATATATATATATATATATATATATATATATATATATATATATATATATATATATATATATATATATATATATATATATATATATATATATATATATATATATATATATATATATATATATATATATATATATATATATATATATATATATATATATATATATATATATATATATATATATATATATATATATATATATATATATAATATATATATATACTGTCTTTATAAGTGGGTAATAATTTTATATGTATGTGTGTATATTTTCTCGAAAACAAATCCGTATTTTTTCGGGAAAATTGGCATACACATATATCCTGGCCTATAAAAAAGATTTAGATAGGTCCGAAGTTTGAGAAAATTTGTTAAGAGCCTTAATTTTTGGGAAAAAATAAATCGGCATTGCTTCAGTAATCAAATATCTTTGAAAAAACACTAATGAATACCATTAAGACATTTTTGAATACCTTTGAATGATGAAATACTTAATTCAGATACAATTTTCTTCTTTTCTCTTTCTTTTTTTTCTGATTTCTTGAGGAGGATTTAGCTTAAGCTTTCTCAAGCCTTCCTTTTTAAAATTTACTTTCATTATATTCTTATCTAATAATTTTCCAGTTTATATATTTTGTGAAAATTTTCAAATTCATGTTTTTTCGAAATTTTTGGCTGTTGAAATCTTTTTTACGGGATACTTAAAGCTTGGTAATTTATTCAGTTTTTGAGTCAGCTTTCTACCCTCAATCTGAACCCATATTAAAAGCTTTTTACAAATTATGGTTTTTACATGATTTTTAAATTACGACCTTGGAAATTTCAAAAATACAGGTGCTTCAAAAATACAGTACTGAGGTTGATTCGACGACTGCTATTGTCAAGACAAGCGAGCTTCTCGCTTATTACTGCTTCTGCTACTACTATTACAACTAAAACTAAGGGTATTAAGTTAAAAATTTCAGGGGATAATGAACGGCCGTTGAACTAAATCAAACACGGTATACGCATGCAGGTTGTCAAAAGACTCAAATCAAAGGACATTATGTGCATTTAGGCTGTCAAAAAGGTGAATCAGAATCATCCCAGGATTGGCTTTGTCTTAATAATTTGAAACTTTAAGGCTTGTTGTGGGGATGTTGAACCAACCAAAAAGCATTATGCGTATACTACTACTACTACTGCTCCTATGATTACTGCAACTAATGAGGCTTTTGGTATTAACCTGAAACTTTCTTTCATAGAATGAAAGCTAAATAAAAAGGGCTTAGTGCATCTAGTTTTCAAGAAGGTATAGATGCAATGACTCGTAAACAGAACCGGGTATAAAATTTTGTTTTGCAGGGAAAGTCGAGGGAGTGTAAAACTAAATCAAAAGGTACTGTGTGTATCCAGAGCTTCAAAAGAGCGTAAGCCCAGTATCACACCAGGGGTTTTACGTTCGAACTTTAAGGTCATGTTTTCGGGAAACCCAAGTAAATCAAAAGACACTATGTACATCCAAGTTGGTAATAAGGGCGTATTTGCGATATCTTAGAAACAGTTTAAGGTATTAATAACATGATTTTCAGAGTTTATATTATGGTTTATTAATTCGTGGTTTCGTATAATGAATTATATTTCCGTAATTAAACATTTCTGCTACTATTTTTGTAACACAGCTGGTGAGACCATTGTTTTACCTTATGATAAGTCGGCCATTTATATTGTCTTAATGACTTTTCAGTTGTGAAAATAAAATTTCTTCCATTTATGCTTGAGTTTTTTAACCAATTCAAATTGCATACTAAAAAATGTTGAATACTCTTTCCTAGTTTTTTTTTTTTTTTTTGAGTTTGAGTGGTCAACAACAGGTCAACGTCAGTTTTTGTTAAAATTGGGCGCTAAAGACAGGTTTTACATATTATTTTCCACATGCACAGTTTGATCATGCATTGTACTCCTTGCCAAAGGCAGAGAATCAGGAGATGGTACGGTTACCTGCGCTATGCAGGCAATTGCTCAAAATGCGAAAGATGTTTCTCTGGAAACATCTGGTGTAAGCCTACACCGAACACTTCTAGACCCTCGTAAATTTGTATAAATGTCTGAAACGTCATGTTTTATTTGTGTTTTGGTCACTGGAGACGAATTAATTATACTTTATTGACCTCTTAATAGCGGCTACAAAATACAATTTTATATTAATTGGAAACCTTTATTTTTACATTTCTGGAAATTTTCAGGTCCCTTCCTTCAAAAAATATTTTTTTATATGTTCGGACCGAAGTTTTAATGCTACATAGTCTCTAGCCTAAAAGCATCTCAAAGAAATAAGAATCTTAAAACTTTGAATTTGGAAAAGAATATGTAAAACCTGTCTTTAGCGCCCAATTTTAACAAAAACTGACGTTGACCTGTTGTTGACCACTCAAACTCAACAAAGGGCTTTTTGTCGTGTTTGTTTTACATATTAAAAAAAACTAAGAATGAGCATTCAACATTTTTAGTATGCAATTTGAATTCTTTAAAAAACTCAAGCATAAATTGAAGAAATTTTATTTTCACAACTGAAAAGTCATTAAGACAATACAAATGGCAGACTTATCATAAGGTAAAACAATGGTCTCATAAGCTGTGTTACAAAAAATCGTAGAATAAACTTATAATTACGGAAATCCAATTCGTTATACGCAACCAAGAATTAATAAACCCTAATGTAAACTCCATAATGTAACCATAAAAATGGAAAATCATGTTATTTCTATCTTTAGCACCGATATTTTCAAGCTACAATACGAATTTATGAGGTTAGTCTATAATTTAATTAAATAAAAAAAACTAATTTTTTTAGCTGAAAGTAAGGAGCGACATTAAAACTTAAAACGAACAGAAATTACTCCGTATATGAAATGAGTTGTCCCCTCCGCAATCCCTCGCTCTTTACGCTAAAGCTTTAAATTGTTTTAAAAAGTAGAATTGTGGCAAAGAGTCAAACTTTAGCGTATAGAGCGAGGGATTGCGGAGGGGACAACTCATTTCATATACGGAGTAATTTCTGTTCATTTTAAGTTTTAATGTCGCTCCTTACTTTCAGCTAAAAAAAATAGTTTTTTTTATTTAATTTCTGAACGTTTTTGAATTAATGCATGAAAAGTTTTGGCTCTTCGCACATAAATTATTAAAATGAAATTTGTATATTAATTCTTTTTTTGGCTAAATGGCTTTCTATTAGTTTTGATCAGACGATTTTGAGAAATAAGGGGTGGAGAAGGAGGCTTAGTTGCCATCCAATTTTTCGGTTACTTAAAAAGGCAACTAGAACTTTTAATTTTTAACGAACGTTTTTATTAGTAAAAAATATACGTAACTTAAGAATTAACTTACGTAACAAACTTTCATAACCTTATGTTTTTATTATGTATACGAGGGGATTTGTACCCTCGTTAATACCTCACTCTTTACACTAAATCGTAAGTTTTGTCCCAATTCTTTAAGAATGACCCCTGAATCAGAAAGGCCGTAGAATAAATAGTTGAAATTACTAAAAAATACTTTAGCATAAAGAGCAAGGTATTTATCTCCTCCTAAATACCTCGCTCTTTATGCTAAAGTATTTTTAGAACCCCTCATATGCGTAATAATCTCTGTTCGTTTTAAGTTTCAATGCTACTTCTTCCTTTCATTTGAAAAAACGTTTTCATGTTTATTTTTCATTGTTTTCTTATAGTAATGCTAGAGAATCCTGCGCCCTTGTCATTGAAATTTTCTTCCCCCATGACAGATTCCTCCAAGGAAAGATCCTCCGACATAGCCCCCTCTCCTCAGCCCCACCCCCAAACAAAATAAAATCCCCCTGAAAACGTTTGTACACTTCCCAATAACCATTACTATATGTAAACAATGGTCAAAGTTTGTAACTTGCTGCCCCTCCCCCAGGGATTGCGGGGGAGTAAATCATCCCCAAAGACATAGTTATTATAGTTTTCGACTATGCTGAACATAATGGCTATCTCAAAATTTTGATCCGTTGACTTTGGGAAAAAAATGAGCGTGGGAGGGGGCCTAGATGCCCTCCAATTTTTTTGGTCACTTAAAAAAGGCACTAGAACTTTTCATTTCCGTTAGAATGAGCCATCTTGCGACATTCTAGGACCACTTGGTCGATACGATGACCCCTGGAAAAAAAAAAAAAAAAAAAAACAAAAAAAAAACAAACAAATAAACACGCACCCGTGATTTGTCTTCTGGCAAAAAATACAAAATTCCACATTTTTGTAGATAGGAGCTTGAAACTTCTACAGTAGGGTTCTTTGTCACGCTGAATCTGATGGTATCATTTTAGTTAAGATTCTACGACTTTTAGGGGGTGTTTCCCCCTATTTTCTTAAATAAGGCAAATTTTCTCAGGCTCGTAACTTTTGATGGGTAAGACTAAACTTGATGAAACTTATACATTTAAAATCAGCATTAAAATGCAATTCTTTTGATGTAGCTATTGATATCAAAATTCAATTTTTTAGAGTTTTGGTTACTATTGAGCCGGGTCGCTCCTTACTACAGTTCGTTACCACGAACTGTTTGAAACCCTTCCCAGACACCTTCACTTCAGATTTGTCTAGAAAATGAAAATCTACATTGCGTAAATTCGTTGAATTTGCATTGCGCAAATTCAACAAACATACTTTTTATGGCACCTGGTCAAACAGTTCGTGGTAACGAACTGTAGTAAGGAGCGACCCGGCTCAATAGTAACCAAAACTCTAAAAAATGGAATTTTGATACCGATACCTACATCAAAAGAACCGCATTTTAATACTGATTTTAAATATATAAGTTTATCAAGTTTAGTCTTACCCATCAAAAATTACGAGCCTGAAAAATTTGCGTTATTTTAGAAAATAGGGGGAAACGCCCCCTAGAAGTCATAGAATCTTAACAAAAATCACACCATCAGGTTCAGCGTATCAGAGAACCCTACTGTAGAAGTTTCAAGCTCCTATCTACAAAAATGTGGAATTTTGTATTTTTTGCCAGAAGGCAGATCACGGATGCGTGTTTATTTTTTTTTCCAGGGGTGATAGTATCGACCCATTTGTCCTATAATGTTGCAAGAGGGCTCATTCTAACGGAAGTGAAAAGTTCTAGTGCCCTTTTTAAGTGACCAAAAAATTGGAGGGTACCTAGGCCCCCTCCCACGCTAATTATTTTACCAAAGTCAACGGATCAAAATTCTGAGATAGCCATTTTATCCAGCGTAGTCGAAAAACCTTACAACTATGTCTTTGGGGACGACTTACTCCCCCACAGTCCCCGTGGGAGGGGCAACAAGCTACAAACTTTGACCTGTGCTTACATATAGTAATGGTTATTGGGAAGTGTACAGGTGTTTTCAGGATGATTTTTTTGGTTGGGGGGAGGGGTTGAGAAGAGGGGGATATGCTGGGGGAACTTTCCATCGATAATTTGTCATGGGAGATGAAAATCTCCATGATGGGAGCGTAGGATTTACTAGCATTATTTAAAAAAAAACAATGAAAAAATAAGTACGAAAAAGTTCTTTCAGCTGGAAGTAAGGAACAGCATTAAAACTTGAAACAAACAGAAATTATTACCCATATGAGGGGCTCACCTCCTCCTAATACCTCGCTCTTTACGCTTTTACTGTTTTAAAAAGAAGAATTGAGAGAAAGAGTCAAACTTTAGCGTAAAGAGCGGGGCGTTGATGAGGAAGCAGCCTCTTTCATATACGAAGTAATTTCTGTTCGTTTTAAGTTTTAATATCGTCCTTACTTTCAGTTAAAAAAACTTGTTTTATTTAATATTATTTAATATTAAATATATTGTTTACTTGTTTATTTAATATTAACCAAGAAACATATAGCAATCGCAAATTCTGTCGGTCTGTCTGTCGGTCTGTCAGTCCCGGTTTTGCTACTTTAGGCACTTCCAGGTAAGCTAGGACGATGAAATATGGCAGGCGTATCAGGGACCGGACCAGATTAAATTAGAAATAGTCATTTTCCCGATTTGATCATCTGGAGGGA
The DNA here is from genome assembly GCF_032884065.1 of Artemia franciscana. Classification (NCBI taxonomy): domain Eukaryota; kingdom Metazoa; phylum Arthropoda; class Branchiopoda; order Anostraca; family Artemiidae; genus Artemia; species Artemia franciscana. The sequence continues at coordinate 51,776,316 of NC_088867.1, forward strand.
GTGGGGGGCCCGCTAATTCGGAAAAAATAGAATAAAATGAAGTATTTTTAACTTACTAACGGTTGATCAGATCTTAATGAAATTTGATGTTTGGAAGAATATCGTGTCTCAAAGCTGTTATTTTAAATTCCGACCGGATCTGGTGACATTGGGGGGAGTTGGGAGGGGTAAACCTAAAATCTTGGAAAACACTTAGAGTGGAGGAATTGGGATGAAACTTGGTGGGAAAAATAAGCACAAGTCCTAGATACATGATTGACATAACCGGAACGGATCCGCTCTCTTTGGGGTAGATGGGGAGGGGGGGGGTTAATTCTGAAAAATAGAAAAAAAATGAGGTATTTTTAACTTACGAACGGATGATTGGATCTCAATGAAATTCGATATTTAGAAGGATATCGTGTCTCAAAGCTCTTATTCTAAGTCCCAACTGGATCTGGTGACATTGGCAGGAGTTTGGGGTGGGATAACCTAAAATCATGAAAAACGCTTAGACTGGAGGGATCGGGATGGAGAGATTGGTGGGAAATATAAGCAGAAGTCTTAGATACGTGATTTACATAATTGGAACAGATCCGCTCTTTTTTTGGGGGAGGGGGTTAATTCTGAAATATTAGAAAAAATGACATATTTTTAACTTACCAAGGAGTGATCGGATCTTCATGAAACTTCATATTTAGAAGGACCTCGTAACTCAGATCTCTTATTTTAAATCTCAACCGGATCCAGCGTCATTGGGGGGGGGGTCATTTGGGGGGTGGAAATCTTAGAAAATACTTACAGCAGAGAGATCAGAATGAAACTGGACGGGAAGAATAAAAACATGTCTAAGATACGTGACTGACATAACTGGACCGGATCTGCTCTCTTTGGTGGAGTTGGGGGGGGGGGGTAATTTGGAAAAATGAAGTATTTGTAACTTACGAAAGGGTGACCAGATCTTAATGAAATTTGATATTTAGAAGGATCTTGTGCTTTAAAGTTCTAATTTTAAATTCCGACCAGATCCTGTGACATTGGGGGGAGTTGGAGGGGGAAGCCGGAATTCTTGGAAAAAGTGAAAATTGGGGTATTTTTATCTTACGAACAAATGATCGGATCTTAATGAAATTTGATATTTAGAAGGAATTCATGTCTCAGAGCTTTTATTTCAAATCCCGACCAGATCTTTTGACATTGGGGGGAGTTGGAGGGGGAAATCTTGGAAAACACTTGGAGTGGAGGAATCGGGATGAAGCTTGGTGGATAGAATAAGCAAATGTCCTTGATACGTAATTGACGTAACCATACCGGATTTGCTCTCTTTGGGGGAGTTGGGGAGAGGGGTTCAGGGATTTGGCGAGTTTGGTGCTTCTGGACGTGCTAGGACGATGAAAATTGGTAGGCGTGTCAGGGAGCTGCACAAATTGACTTGATAAAGTCGTTTTCCCAGATTCGACCATCTGGGGGGCTAAAGGGAGAGGAAAAATTAGAAAAAATTAGGTATTTATAATTTACGAGTGGGTGATCGGATCTTAATTAATTTTGATATCTAGAAGGACATCGTGACTCAGAGGTCTTATTTTAAATCCTGACCGGCATTAAGCCTCTGATTTTTCTTTTAAATCAATCTATTGATTCTTAGAATTTTGTTTGAGCTCTTACCATATGAGCTCTTGGCTCTTAGCTCTTCTTGCCTCGTCACAAGTGTCATATGAACTCTTAGCTCTTGTTTTCTCCTGTAAGAGACTCCAAAGCCGCTTTATCTTTTTACTCAACAAAAATGTTTTGTTGCCTAGTGTTTTCACTAAAGGGCTAGCTTTTCAAAATGAACACAGGACACATCACAAGTTGGTTTATTTGAGCCAGTTTTATAGACATACATTGCATATACTACGGATCAATAACTTTTTTACGAATTGCGACGAAAATGAGGTTGGTACATGTTGAAGCGGGGTCAGACGAGCATATTCCTGACTAACACAAGGCAAGTCATAACTCGGTGCAAAATAAAGCCAAGTCCAAGTTGTGACCTGACTTGAGGAACAGCAAAAAGAAGCTATTAGTGCAAATTAAACGAAGGCTTAAAGGGTAAAAACAAGCTAAGTTCCAGCTGCACATAGTCCCTCCCCACTGCCAACTACTTCAGAAGAAATTTGCAGGCAAGCACGTTTGATCAGTTGAAATGATTATTAATCAGTACAATTGGAGGCAAAGAGAAGCCAAACACTAAATCCCACATACCCATCCTCACCTCCATCTTTTCATCACAAAGGTGGGCATATATATATATATATATATATATATATATATATATATATATATATATATATATATATATATATATATATATATATGTATATTATATATATACTGATCTGCCAATTTGGAACCTTTTTGAATACCTTTAAATAACGAAATACTTAATTCAGATACAATTTTTCTTTTTTCTCTTTCTTTCTTTCTGATTTAGTGATGAGGATTTAGCTTAAGCTTTCTCAAGCCTTCCTTTTCAAAATTTACATTGAATGGATTCTTATTTAATAATTTTTCAGTTTAAATAATTTGTGAAATTTTTCAAATTAATTTTTTTTGAAGTTTTTGGCGGTTGAAATCTTTTTTACGGGATACTTAAAGCTTGATAATTAGTTAAGTTTTTGAGTCACTTTTCTACCCTCAATCTGAACCCATATTAAAATTTTTTTTTACGAATTATGGTTTTTTCATGATTTTTAAATTACGACCTTGGAAATTTCAAAAATACGGGTGCTTCAAAAATACAATGCTGAGGTCGAATCGAGGGCTGCTATTGTCAAAATGAGCGAACTTTTCGCTTATACTGCTTCTGCTACTACTGTTAATACTAGAGCTAAGGGTATTAATTTAAAAATTTCAGGGAATAATGAGAGACTGTTGAATTAAATTAAAGGACGGTATACGCATGCAGGTTGTCAAAAATACCGAACCAAAGCACGTTATGTGCATGTAGGCTGTCAAAAGGGTATATCAGAATCATCCCAGGAACGGCTTTGAGTTGATAACTTGAAACTTTAGGGCTTGTTGAGGGGATTTTGAACCAACCAAAAAACATTATGCGTATACTACTACTACTACTACTGCCCCTATGATTACTGCAACTAATGAGGCTTTTCGTATTAAGCTAAAACTTTCTTTCATGAAATGAAAGCTGAGTAAAAAGGGTTTTCGTGCATCTAGTTTTCAAGATGGTATATATGCGATGTCTCATAAACGGAACCGGGTATAAAATTTTGTTTTGCAGGGAAAGTCGAGAGAGTGTAAAACTAAATCAAAAGGTACTTTGTGTATCCAGAGCTTCAAAGAGCGTATGTCCAGTATCACATCAGTAGCTAGGGGTTTTATGTTCGAACTTTAAGGTCCTGTTTTCGGGAAAGCCAAGTAAATCAAAAGACACTATGTACATCCAAGTTGGTCATAAGGGCGTATTTGTAATATCTTTAAGCCGCTAAATATATTAAGCTAAAACTTTCAAGACATACTGAGGGGATGTTTAATAATCATAGGACATATCTGCAATATCTCTGGAGGCTAAATTTTCAGCTTCCAGAGATTAATGGCTAAAAGTATTGCGGTAAATTTTCAGGGGATGTTGAGGTAAAAGTTGAACTAAATCAAAACGCCCTCTATGTAACCAGTTTGTCAAAAGGGCGTATAAGCAATATCTAAGGAAACGGAGCTACTAAAACTACTGCTGCTACTTCTACAATAACAACTATTTTAACTACTATTACTTATGCTACTACAATCACTATTGCTACTGCAAGTATTCATAATCGCAACTGTGACTAATTACAACTGTGACTTCTAGTGTTAGTGACTACTTGCAACTGCTTACGAGTTTTACTTAAAGTCCTTTTGACTGCGGTCGTGACTACTGGGAATTGTGATTGCGACTGCATTTGACTGTGACTGCAACAACTGCTTGCAACTGTGACTACTTGTGACTGCTTCCTCGAGTGCTTTGAACTACGACTACATGACACTGTGACTGCTTGTAGATGCTAACACTTGCGACTGCTACTACTACTACTTCTACAATTACTACTACTGCTATTACTACTATTACTACTACTATTGAATTAAATAAAATTAGTTTAAGTGCATCCACATTGTCAAAATGGCACAAATGTAAAATCTCAGCTTTGGAATAGGGTAATAAGTTGAAACTTAGCGAAAGCTGAGGGGGATGTAAGACTAAATGGGAATAAACTATGTGTTCCATATTGTAATTGCTCCTACAGGGGTACACACTCCTCGGGCGATACCGAGTACGAACTGATGGAGTGAAATATGGAAGAGGGCGGTACTTCCTTTTATATACAGATTCAAATACGGTACTTCTTTTGTCTGAATCTCCCCGACCTCAGCAAGTGGAGACGTTCTGTGGGTTAGGGTGACCCTTCCTAATAATCCTGGGGTCATTGGAACTATTTATAACCCTTGTACCTGCCAGATAATTTAAAACCTTCTTAGATAACTATCGGGGAAAATTCGCTGTCTCCTATCATCCTCCATGGAGATTTCAACGGCCTCCTAGATTATGGCTCTGTAGCAAGAACACTGAAAAGCAGGGGTTGGACCTGTGTGATCTTTCTGTTTCGTATGGTCTTAAATAGTTTGTTTAATTTTATACCTACCTTGGCCCAAATGGGCACACGGAGCAGACACATGTAAATCCTCCCATGTCATTCCTATACCTAGGCCAGATGGCGATTCAATGAGCGTGGGCTCATGTAGGCCTATTAGGTTTGTGAAAGTTTACAAAAGAGTTTTCAATCATACATTTTATTAGTACCTGGAGTCAAACCACCCATTAGGCGGCCTCCAATACGGTTCCCACTGGATGCGTTTGACGCTTGGCTGGTTAGTGGCCCAACACAAGCGGCGGATCGGCCTTCTAGCAAAATAATACGACATCCGGCTATTGTCATACGTGTTTACTAAAGAGAGTTAACGCTTTAAGAAAATTTATAAGCGTATTGTCAGAGTTGCTCGGTTAAAAGTGATTGAGAGCTTTCTTTCTGGTTGTTCACTGAAGGTTCTTCTTGATGGGTTAACTTCCCTCGAATATCCAATAAAGGCAGGCGTATTCCAGGGCAGTATATTAGGACATACACTTTTCATTATCCACATAAATGACATGGGAGACAACCCATGTAGTCATCTCAAAACATAAAGACCCAATCCAAGCCTCCCTGCTCCTACAAACTGATCTTTTGGAAATTGAAAAGTTGTTTGATGCCTGGATGATCAGTTTCAATGCTTGAAAAACAAAGGAGCTGATGATCTCCCTATCAAAAGTACCACACACACATCCCAACTTTATATTCGTGAGAGAAGCTATAAAGAAAGTCGACGAGCTTTTCTCCTTGGAACATCACTTGTCCATAGATTATCCTTGAAGATCCACCTCGACGGAGTGAGAACCTCTTGTGCAAGAAAGTTGGGGATCACCCCTTGCTGCAAAAATCTCTTACTGCTCAGCTCGATCATCCCACATAAACAAGTCTTGCATAAGGCCTTTCCGAGTACCGACGCCCGCTGTAATGCTGGTGCTCCAAAAATATTGTTAGCACCACTCCAGAAGATCCATAATAGGCCTAATAGGGCAAGTTCAGTAGCTCCCTCTCTCTATAGCCTGTTAGTGATTGATTTGATGTAGCATCGATGACTGTTTTCTACAGGTAAATAAATTCACCTCCTTCTCTAGAGTTTTCTCGTATTATGCCTCCTATCCTGCAATTGGCAAGACAGACACAAAAAAATGTAGCTCGGTCCATTTATCTTGAGGTTACTTAACTTTTTAGTTTTCTCTTAGCGATTCTAGGTTTGCGCTTATATGTTTTACATACTATTTACACTTTTGTATTATTGATAGGTTTGAAAAACTTCTGTGATAATTTGAATATTGATTGAAGCATAATACTTTGGATAGATGAGTACAGGGAAAAATATTTAAATATATGGGTCCTTCTGCTGCCGCAAATATTATTGATCCAACAAATCAGGAATGTTGTTTTAATCTAAGCAGTTTAGAGGTCTAAAAATTGTGTCTTGGGGTGCTTAATAAGTTTAGCGCCAAGGCTAAGATCCTTAAATTATAAATATGACCCATATAGAAAAACGCATCATAGACGCATATGGTAGGTAGTCAATACAATAGAACTGAAGTAGTATGACGCGGTGTATCTCACATTTTTTAGTGCCGAAAGTTGGGAAAGGGTTAATTTCATCGCATACACACATTTCTGGTGCTCTGTTAAAATACCATATGTGACCAGAGGGAAATATGAAACTCATCCAACACCTCTTGTTCTCTTGAGTGTCTCCCCCCCCACATATGATATTCAATATAAATTTTAAGAAGCGTACCAGAATGTCTAATCAAACGTTCCAATCAGAATGTGCCAAGAGCTCTTCTGTAGTGGCTTGGTAAATGCAGCCACATCGTAGGAGCCACATAAACAACAAAATGAGAGTCGAAAAATAGGGATTTTTTTTTCTATAAGACAGTGGAACGCGGAATTTAAATGAACATTTTGTCCCTATGTCCAAGGGTCGTCCTCAGCACAACACACGCGAAAATATGAAATGAACTAATTAGAAAGCAACTAAGTAGTGACCACTGTAGATAAATATGAATCTATCTACAGTTATCTAAATTTATCTACATTGGTAGCGACTAAGTAGAGGGCAACGCATATGCCATCTATCATCTCTTTTCCCTTGTTACTTCAAATAAAAAGGATAGTCCTAGAAACTTGGAAGGGCGCTTATGTCATCAAAGTTGGAAACGTTATAATACTTTTCTACCTGCAGTCTTTTTAATGGCGATCCTGTTGACCCCTCTATAGCTGCATACCCTTCTTTCTCACCTGCTGTTGTTCTAAATGGGTCTGTATCGATTTGGTGCTGGGTATACAGGTCAAACTATATTCACACTCTCTCAACCGACCTGATTCAGCGCAACAGCTTGCTGATTTCAAAGGCTCTAAATAGCAAAGTGTAAATTTAAATAGTTACGATTTAGCAGACCGACACTCAATGTCTGTCTTTACACTCAATTAAATAACTCTTACAATCGAAGTAAATTGGTCGATCTCGAAAGTATTGTTGTGCAGTGGCCCCATTTATCAATATACTTCAGTTGCCCATTTTCTCGACTTTGCTGTATTTTTTCCAACCACAATCTTGGGCTCTTACGTCAATTCCTTGTCTCTGATCTCCTATGATTTCCAAGAAGTTAATGCTCATCAAATACAATATTTATTCTTTTCCTTGGAATTCCAAGATTAAGATTATTAGATTTTTTTAATTTTATTAGACTATTTATTTTATTGACCCTACTTGTTACAGGAAGTTCTTGTTCTTTTTTGTGAGCCAAGTCGATTGGAGGCCAACCCTTTCTCGTGCTGTCTTATGTCTCGGCACTCCTTAACCTCGTGCGGGGTCGGGTTATAGTTTTGAGATATTAATTTTCTTAGGTTTAATGAAAAGACCAATAAACGGGCCTGCAGATTATGGTTTTCTTTTTCTACTTTATGAAAAATTGAGAATCGAAAACCTTTTGACTATTTCAAACAGTTCTTGGTAACGAACTGTAGTAAGGAGCGACCCTGCTTAATAGTAACCAAAACTAAAAAAATGGAATTTTCATACCAATAGCTACATCAAAAGAATTGAATTTTAATGCTGATTTTAAATATATAAGTTTCTTCAAGTTTAGTCTTACGCATCAAAAGTTACGAGCCTGAGAAAATTTACCTTATTTTAGAAAATAGGGGGAAACAACCCCCTAAAAGTCGTATAATCTTAACGAAAATCGTACCATCAGATTCAGCGTATCAGAGAACCCTATTGTAAAAGTTTCAAGCTCCTATCTACAAAAATGTGGAATTTTGTATTTTTTGCCATAAGCCAGATCACGGATGCGTGTTTATTTGTTTTTTTTTCAGGGGTGATTGTATCGACCCAGTGATCCTAGAATCTTGCAGGAGGGCTCATTCTAACGAAAATGAAAAGTTATAGTGTCCTTTTAAATGACCAAAAAATTGGAGGGCACCTAGGCCCCCTCCCACGTCAATTATTTTCCCAAAGTCACCGGATTAAAATTCTGAGATATTCATTTTATTCACCGTAGTCGATAAACCTTATAACTATGTTTTTTTGGGACGACTCGCTCCCCCACAGTCCCCGTGGGAGAGGCTACAAGTTACAAACTTTGACCAGTGCTTATATATAGTATTGTTTATTTGGAAGTGTACACACGTTTTCAGGGGGATTTTTAGGTTGAGGGGGGGGGGGGGGTTGAGAAGAGGGGGATATGTTGGGGAAACTTTCCTTGGAGGAATTTTTCATGGGCGAACAAAATTTTCATGAAGTGAGTGCAGGATTTTTTAGCATTATTAAAAAAATGAAAAAATAAATATAAAAAAGGTTTTTCAACTGAAAGTAAGGAGAAGCATTAAAACTTAAAACGAACAGAAACTGTTACGCATATGATCGGCTCACATCCTCCTAATACCCCGCTCTTTACGCTAAAGTATTTTTAGTAATTTCAACTATTTCTTCTACGGCTTTTGTGATTCAGGGGTCAAGAAATTGGGACAAAATTTAAGCTTTAATGTAAAGAGTAAGGTACTGATGAGAAAGTGAACCCCCTCATATACGTAATAAAAACATTCGTAAAAAATTTAAAGTTCTAGTTGCCTTTTTAAGTAACCAAAAAATCGGAGGGCAACTAGGCCTCCTCCCCCGCTTCTTGTTTCTAAAAATCATTCAATCAAAACTATGAGAAAGCGTTTTAAATGAACATCGTTTTAATTATTCATCTGCGGAGAGCCAAAATCAAATCATGCATTGATTCAAAAACATTCAGAAATTAAATAAAAAAAACAATTTTTTTTTTACGGAGGGTTAGGAGCGGCATTAAAACTTTAAACGAACAGAAATTACTTCGTGTATGAAAGGGGCTCTATCCTCATCAACGCCCCGCTCTTTACGCTAAAGTTTTTTACTGTTTCAAAAAGTAGAGTTAAGAGAAAGAGTCAAACTTTAGCATAAAGAGCGGGGCGTTGATGAGGAAGCAGCCCCTTTCATATACGAAGTAATTTCTGTTCGTTTTAAGTTTTAATGGTGCTCCTTACTTTCCGTTAAAAAACTTTTTTTTATTTAATATTTTTAAGCTATGATATATAACCCCAACATATTATTGTAAGAGAGTAATGGGTGGGTTTAATGGAATTCTTTCGTCCTTCCGCTCCCCCAAAACTGAATAGAGAGCACTGAGAGACTTTTTTGCGAGACTTACTCTTGGCTCTTGATGGCCTAAGCCAGCAAAAAATATTTAGGATAAATCTTTTTAATTTGATTCTAGTTTGTTAAGTGATGTATAACAATTTAATTAATCAATAAAATCATTTGACCTTGCCTGGATGTCTTGTTTACTGGCTTATTAAGGGTATATTTTATTTCATCACTAATTGTAGACAGCCTCTAAATGAGAAATCTAGCAGTCAGTCTCTAAATGAGACATTGCTCCTTACTTTCAGTTAACAAAACTATTTTTTAGTTTTCAGTTTCTTTTGTTTTTCTAATAATGCAGGTAAATTTGGCTCAGCCTTAATGAAATTTATCCCCCCACCCCCTCACCCCACAGGAAACTTGAACATTTCATCCAGCGTTAAGAACATCCCCCGTCAAGTTCCCTCCAGACAGTTCCATCCTAGCTGAAAATCTCCCTCCACGTAACATTTCTTGCAGACAATTCAGTTGAAAATTTTTCATTTGCATGGTCTCATTTGAAAAAGACTTCTTTTTCTCGTTTTTCTCGAATCGTTTTCTCGAACACTCCGGGAATGCCCTCTTCCACAGAATTTTTTTCTGGAAATCCAAGTGAATGGAAAGTTGCCCCAGGATAATTCTCCCGGAACCTTTACACATGCAAAATTGAGTTGGCAAAGATAATGTAAGACAATTAAAAAGAATTTCGTATAGTAATTCTGTCAAATCCCCCAAGTGTAAAATTTTCTTTGGAAAATTCACCCCCCAGAAGTTTCCTTCCCCAAGGCAGATTCTCCCAATGAAAACCTACCCCAAGTACAAATCTGCTCCTCCCCACATCTGTATACTTCCGAATAACAAATACTATACGTGAACAATGGAAAAACTTCATAACGTACAGGCATCTCCCCACGGACTGTGGGAAATGAATGGCCAGCTGGAAGGAAATAAATGGAGGTAAGAGGAAACTCCATTTTTTATAGTATAGATTTTATGTATCTATTTATGTCAAATTCTGTTTTTTGAGTTTTGGTTACTATTGAGCCGAATCACTCCTTACTTAAAGTTCATTACCACGAACTATTTGAAATTGAACCCAAATATGATTAATTTGCCGTCAATATATAAAGCATATTAAATACTGACTTTTTCGTGATTACCACTGAAGAAGTTATTTTAATTTACTGATGTTTAGTTCTCATTATATTACGTTTGTTACCAAATTACCATTTAATATAAAATAATTGTAATTAATAGTGCCATTATTAAGTATTTGAATCAATACAGCCAGTAGTGGTTTTAGGCCTCGTAATCAGGGGGAGAGGTACCTCATTAGGAGCGCTAAAATATAAAATAAAGGAATTAAATTCATGTAATATAGGACTTTAATGTCTCGTGTGTTAAAAAACTAGGAGGGGTGGCTATCCTTACAGCCAAGATCTAGAATTGCCAATGAATACAGCACATGAAAATATACTATTTTTATTTTATTTTCACTGCTCTGAATGTCGAGTTTGCGAAATAAGATAAATGAGATTTGATTGGTTTCTAGTGCCCAGAGTAAATGTCGAAGAAGTAAAGCTGGGTGGAACCATTTTTTATGGCACTTGGTATTAATCAAGTGAAATATAGCGATCGGAAACTCTGTCGGTCTGTCTGTCGGTACCGGTTTTCTAGTTTAGGCACTTCCAGATAAGCTAGGACGATGAAATTTGGAGCCGAAAAATTGATTCCTGCCATATGAGCTCTTGGCTCTTCTGGCCTCGTCACAAGTGCCATATGAGCTCTTAGCTCTTGTTTTTTTTACTAGCCAACTTTTGTCTTTTGATATTTAATCACAGCACAGTCAAAATCAATTAATTAATTGAGAGTTGATGTTTTTAAGAGTTTTTACCAAACTAATTGTGACCTACATAACAATGGATCTAGGCGAAATGGTAATATAGTTGTTAATTTGCGGCTCGGGGCCAAGTCTTGATTTCTAGTGAAGCAACTGGGCCCATGTATGTGGAATGAGCTAACATTGACCGTTAGGGTGGCGGAACATGTACCTCAATTTGAAAAGAATTCAAAAGATTATTTTTTTGGGGAAAATTTTTGCGTTATGTTTGGGTGGTAGGATGGGTAGAGAAGGAAGGAGGATTTTAGAAGGTATGGATGGACAGGGGTTAAGGCAGGTTGGGAGGGAAGAGTGATTGAGATTGGATTTGTTATTATTTTTTTATTTATCTATGATTATTTCTATTTCAATAATTTCTTATTTTTTATTATTTGCTTAATATATGGTTTGTTTATTATGGTTTATTTATAATAGAATTATTTAAATAGTTAAGGTTTTTGTAAATAGTTGTGTTAATAGAAAGTATTTACGTCGACTTTCGTGCCACCTCAAACCCTGGTAGGTTTGTTTATTTATTTCTTTAGTTGTGAATGTGAAAATAAAAATCCTAAATTTTGGTCTTAAAATTTAAAACATTAACCAATCAATTTTCACTTTCTTGCTCGAAAACTGTTAATTTACGGTTGGAACTCTGTAAAATTTTTATAGCTAGATCTAATCTTCACATTTTTTGTTGATTTTTAAGAATATGTAAGAAATTTAGTGGCAGGTAGTCCACTGAGACAGCAAATTTTGAAAGTGGTCTATGGCAAAAAAAAGTTTGGGAATTTTGATTTTAAGATTCGCTATTCGGTCTTCTGATATTTCGTCTTCTATTTCTTTTTTGTAGTCGTTTCATCTTTTCATTCGTAGGGTTAGAACAGACAAAAAATTCTTGTTTTCTCTTTTTTGTTTAAAGTAGAGAACAAAGGTTAAAATTTTTTTTCAGGCTAAGAGCTATGAGCTTGTGGCCTGTATTCAATTAGCTTGTGGCCTATATCATATTTTATGGTTTGATTAATTCAATGATTAAATCATTAATTCAATGAGCTTGTGGCCTATATTATATTTTATGGTTTGATTAAATGACGATCAAATGGTTTTCTATCGTGAGAAATAACTCCAAACTCGTTTGTTTTATTTTAGTTTTTTTCGAACCCCTCATTATATTGGGTAAAGATTTCTGAGTTACTGAAGCATGGATTACCTACAAATATCGGAGTGGAATGGGATCAAAGGTCCTGCGTTAGGTCTTGCATTAGGGCCTTCAGCTATAACGGCTGAAAATCGCTGAAGACGCAATATGTACATGTTTGAAGCTTACAAAGGGGTTCGGGGTTTGACCCTTCCTCCCTAAAAAAAAAATCTAAAATGACTTCATGTTTAGGTTTCTTCCTGTTCAAATTATGTTATAGAAGTTCTTTTTATTGTTACCCCGCCACTCAATTTTCTGATTATCACCCCAAGAAAACTATTGGGTACGTGTCTGGGTTGAACGAAATAGATTGAACACTGGCAACCAAGATAAATAACCAGTAATGCTGTGAAGAAACCGCTAGAATCGACGTCAAGGTTGCCAATATTTTGGTCAATAAATGTGCTCCCTGATCATTCAAGAATATATTATTTTTAGCTGAAATTTGTCCATCGTGAAATCTCAAAAACTAGAGTTTACGAGATTTCAAATCTCAAAAGCTCCATTTTTAAAAAATTGCTATTTTTTGCCAATTGTATTATTGACCAGAAGGTGCTTTGTAAACAACCACTTTCAAAGCGGCCAGTTAACATCAAAGATGATGAAAACAGATAAAATCCATATAGCACGAAGCTGCTACATCTATATATATAAAAATAAGTTGTCTGTCTGTCTGTGGATGGATCAGGTGACGTCACCTGAAAAAACTGGATCAGGTGACGTCAAAACTGAAAAAACTAAAAAAAGGCAAAAACTACAAAAAAACTAAAAACTAATAAAAAAAATAAAAAAGCTAAAAAACTAAAAAAAACTAAAAAAAGGCAAAAACTACAAAAAAAACTAAAAACTAATAAAAAAGCTAAAAAACTAAAAAAACTAAAAAAAGGCAAAAACTACAAAAAAAACTAAAAACTAATAAAAAAACTAAAAAAGCTAAAAAACTAAAAAAACTAAAAAAACTAAAAAAAGGTAAAAAACTAAAAAAACTAAAAAAAACTAAAAAAAAAGGAAAAAACTGAAAAATAAGCTAAAATAAAGGTAAAAACCAATAAAAAACTAAAAAAAAAACTGAAAAAACTAAAAAAAGGCAAAAACTACAAAAAAAACTAAAAACTAATAAAAAAAGTAAAAAAGCTAAAAAACTAAAAAAAACTAAATAAAGGTAAAAAACTAAAAAAAATAAAAAACAAAAAAAAACTAAAAAAAAGGAAAAAACTGAAAAATAAGCTAAAATAAAGGTAAAAACCAATAAAAAACTAAAAAGAAAAAAAGGAAAAAACTAAAAAAAATTTTCATCTAAAAAACTAAAAAAAACTAAAAAAGGTAAAAACTAAAAGAACTAAAAAAGAAAAAAATAAATGACGACACTCAAAGAGAAAGCGACCAGGACAAAAGGAATGTTCGATTAGCAATCAACAAAGCACCGGGACACAGGGAGTATAAATGACGACCAGGACATAAGTAAAAAAAAAAAAACTATCTATATATATAAAAATAAGTTGTCTGTGGATCTGTGGATCGTGGATCAGGTGACGTCACCTGAAAAAACTGGATCAGGTGACGTCAAAACTGAAAAAACTAAAAAAAGGCAAAAACTACAAAAAAAACTAAAAACTAATAAAAAAAATAAAAAAGCTAAAAAACTAAAAAAACTAAAAAAAGGCAAAAACTACAAAAAAAACTAAAAACTAATAAAAAAGCTAAAAAACTAAAAAAACTAAAAAAAAGGCAAAAACTACAAAAAAAAGGCAAAAACTAATAAAAAAAATAAAAAAGCTAAAAAACTAAAAAAACTAAAAAAACTAAAAAAAGGTAAAAAACTAAAAAAACTAAAAACTAAAAAAAACTAAAAAAAAGGAAAAAACTGAAAAATAAGCTAAAATAAAGGTAAAAACCAATAAAAAACTAAAAAAAAAAACTGAAAAAACTAAAAAAAGGCAAAAACTACAAAAAAACTAAAAACTAATAAAAAAAGCTAAAAAACTAAAAAAACTAAAAAAACTAAAAAAAGGTAAAAAACTAAAAAAAATAAAAAATAAAAAAAAACTAAAAAAAAAGGAAAAAACTGAAAAATAAGCTAACATAAAGGTAAAAACCAATAAAAAACTAAAAAGAAAAAAAGGAAAAAACTAAAAAAAATTTTCATCTAAAAAACTAAAAAAAACTAAAAAAGGTAAAAACTAAAAGAACTAAAAAAGAAAAAAATAAATGACGACACTCAAAGAGAAAGCGACCAGGACAAAAGGAATGTTCGATTAGCAATCAACAAAGCACCGGGACACAGGGAGTATAAATGACGACCAGGACATAAGTAAAAAAAAAAATTAACAAAACTAAAAAGAAGGTAAAAACTACAAAAAAACTAAAAACAAAAAAAAACTAAAAACTAATAAAAAAACTAAAAAATCTAAAAATCTAAATAAACTAAAAAAGAAAAAAAAAGGAAAAAAATAAAGGAGAAAAACAAAACTAAACAAGAGCTAAGAGCTCATATGGCACTTGTGACGAGGTCGGAAGAGCCGAGAGCTCATATGGTACGAGGTCGGAAGAGCCAAGAGCCAAGAGCTCATTAAGATCTGGTCACCTTTTCGTAAGTTACAAATACCTCAATTTTCAAAATTACCTCCCCCCTCCCAATTCCACCAAAGAGAGCAGATCCGGTCCAGTTATGTCAGTCACGTATCTTAGACAGGTTTCTATTCTTCCCATCCAGTTTCATCCTGATCTCACCGCTTTAAGTATTTTCTAAGATTTCCGGTCCCCCCAACTGCCCCCCCCCCCCCAATTACGTTTGATCCGGTTGAGATTTAAAATAAGATATCGGAGTTACGAGGTCCTTCTAAATATGAAGTTTCATGAAGATCCGATCACTCCTTCGTAAGTTAAAAATACGTTATTTTTCTTATTTTTCAGAATTACCCCCCCCCCCCCCCGCAATTGAGCGGATAAGTTCCAATTATGTAAATTACGTATGCAAGACTTTTGCTTATTTTTCCAACCAAGTTTCATCCCAATCCCTCCAATCTAAGCGTTTCCCATCATTTTAGGTCTCCCCACCCCAAACTTCCCCCAATGTCACCAGATCCGGTCAGGATTTAAAATAAGAGCTTTGAGCCACGATATCCTTCTAAAAATCAAATTTCATGGAGATCCAATCACCCGTTCGTAAGTTAAAAATACCTCATTTTTTCTAATTTTTCAGAATTAACCCCCCCCCCAACTACCCAAAAGAGAGCGGATCCGTTCCGTTTATGTCAATCATCTATCTAGGACTTGTGTTTATTTTTCCCACCATGTTTCATCCCGATCCCTCCACTCCAAGTGTTTTCCAAGTTTTAGGTTTCCTTCTCCCAACTCCCCGCCCCCATCACCAGATCCGGTCGGGATTTAAAATAAGAGCTCTAAGACACGATATCCTTCTAAACATCAAATTTCATTGAGATCCGATCACCCGTTCGTAAGTTGAAAATACCTCATTTTTCAAATTTTTAAGACTTACTCCCCCCCCCCAACTACCCAAAAGAGAGCAAATAAGTTCCGATTATGTCAATCATGTATCTGGGACTTGCGCTTATTTTTCCCATCAAGTTTCATCCCGATCCCTCTACTCTAAGTGTTTTCCAAGATTTTAGGTTTCCCCCCTCCAACTCCCCCCAATGTCATCAGACCCAGTCGGGATTTAAAATAAGAGCTCTGAGACACAATATCATTCCAAACATCAAATCTCATTAAGATCCAATCACCCACTCATAAGTTAAAAATACTTCATTTTTTATATTTTTCCGAATTAACCGGCCCCTACTCCCCCCCCCAGATGGTCAAATTGGGAAAACGACTATTTCTAATTTAATCTGGTCTGGTCCCTGATACGCTTGCCAAATTTCATCGTCCTAGCTTACCTGGAAGTGCCTAAAGTAGCAAAACCGGGACTTTAGGTTTTCCCCCTCCAACTCCCCCCAATGTCATCAGATCCGGTCGGGATTTAAAATAAGAGCTCTAAGACACAATATCATTCCAAACATCAAATTTTATTAAGATCCAAATACCCGCTGATAAGTTAAAAATACTTCATTTTTTCTATTTTTGCGAATTAACCGGGCCCCCACTCCCCCCCAGATGGTCAAATCGGGAAAACGACTATTTCTAATTTAATCTGGCCCGGTCCCTGATACGCTTGCCAAATTTCATCGTCCAAGCTTACCTGGAAGTGCCTAAAGTAGCAAAACCGGGACCGACAGACAGACCAACAGACCGACAGACCGACAGAATTGGCGACTGCTATATGTCACTTGGTTAATACCAAGTGCCATAAAAACGAATGTATATACAGACCGGTACACCGGGATACAAATGACGACCGGGACACAGGGAATATAAATGACGACCGGGACACAGGGACACAACTACAACGGGGACACCGGGGGAAACAGGGGGATATAAATGACGACCGGGACAAAAAAACTAAAAAGAAAAAAAAACTAAAAACTAATAAAAAAACTAAAAAATCTAAATAAGCTAAAAAAGAAAAAAAAGGAAAAAAATAAAGGAGAAAAACAAAACTAAAAAACGAATGTATATACAGACCGGGACACCGGGATACAAATGACGACCGGGACACAGGGAATATAAATGACGACCGGGACACAGGGACACAACTACAACGGGGACACCGGGGGAAACAGGGGGATGTAAATGACGACCGGGACACCGGGACAGGGAATGGTCGATTAGCAATCACCATCAACAAAGCTCAAGGGCAATCATTAGAATCATGAGGTATAGATCTGAATACAGATTGTTTTCCCATGGACCATTATATGTTGCATGTTCAAGAGTCGGTAAACCTGACAATCTATTTATATGCAAAGACAATGGGACAGCAAAGAATGTTGTATATTCGCAAGTTTTACGTAGTTAAAACCATATATATATATATATATATATATATATATATATATATATATATATATATATATATATATATATATATATATATATATATATATATATATATATATATATATATATATATATATATATATATATATATATATATATATATATATATATATATATATATATATATATATATATATATATATATATATATATATATATATATATATATATATATATATATATATATCTATCTATATTCACAGGTGGGACATAGGGACACAACTACAATGGCGCGTAACTATTATGGCGCGTAACGACTTACGCGCGCGGGGGGGCTTGGGGGGGGGCGCGAAGCGCCCCCACCAACTAGGTGTTGGGGTGGCGCGAAGCGCCACCCCAACAGCTAGTATTTTATATATTTTCATTCGAAGCATGAAAAGTTGGTAACCCTGATCGACGTTGGATATTGTATTCACCGAAATGACTCATGTTTATGTTTGTGTTCCAGGTTTGCCGTATCCACTCAAATATGTTGAAATGCAAGCTATGTAATGGATCTTTTCGTTCGAAGTATTTGCTGAACATTCATTTTTACAGGTTTCATAAAAGGTAACTAAAATAAGTTCATATTTGTTTTATTTCCCTACCGCAAAATCTGAAAAACTACTCACCAGGCTTGCATAAAAATTAATAAAATTGAGAAAAAAAATTTCTAAAATTAAAGAAAATGAATAAAAAACAATATGAATTGAAAAATGAACATGAAAAAAGCTTAACATGAATTAATAAAAATGAAAGTAAAGAAAAAATAGGAAGAAATATATGAAATGATACGACTTTACGTTGTGCTCTATGAGTAAAGCAACGATGCACTAGTGAGGCACGACCCTCGCAGAAAGATAAGTTGCTTTTACATTCGCCTCCTTAATTAGAAATACCTACCTTTAAAGAGTTTGACATGGCTTTAGATGAACGCGATCGTCCATTGGGATTGTGGAAGGGCTTGCCTCCCTTTGTTGGCCTCAGACGGCTTGGTGCTGCAGTGATTTGTTAGAAGCAATAGTAGTAGATGTATCGTTGGAAAACTTGAAACTGTTTCCTGATTGGGCAGTAAAGTTATTAATATTCTTCAGGACAGCAGACTAAAGTCGTCATAGTTTTTTTTCTTATGGGTTCATAATGAATATAGACTTACTGAAGGTGCCATAATGGAGCATAACTCCAGCATTAGTTGGACATTGACTCAGACATCTGTAGAATTAACGTCTGGGGTAATTGCAAAATTCACTTCTGATATGGCAAGAAAAGCTTTCAAATGGAAAGCTAAGTTAGCATCAGATAGTATCTTTATATCGGAAGAATTGACACTTAGGTGACGTGATATTTTAAATGCTGCGACGTGAGTTAGGGGGCGGGGATATTTGTCTATTTAGAAAAATAGATCTTTGGTATTTTATTGAAATTTTTTATTGATAGATATGAAGGAAAGTCTTCAAACTGTCAGCCAAGTTAGCATCAAGAGGTGTTTATGTATCGGACGCACTGACAAAGAGGCGACGGGACCTATTAAATGCATTGAATTCAGTCGGTGGAGGAATTTGCCCGCTGTAAGATTTTTCTACCCCCCCTCCCTCCCTCCTCTTCCCTCTCATAGATTCGGAAAAATAACGTTTCTGGCATTTTCTTTCAAAAATGGCTTTTTTTGGTATTTTCATCGGAAAAGAATAACTACAAGGTCTAACCCTAAATTTTTAAAATACATTTTTTCCCCTTTCCCCCTACAATCCTTTTCAATTAACACCACCGTTGAAATACTGCCAAAAAATGTTTGGACCGATGATGAACAAATTTTGGACAATAGCGGTGGTGGAAGTGTGCCTCGAAAAATCCATACTTTAGCTTATGAGTTAGTTTATCTAATTAATTGAATTTTGTATCCCTCTTTGATACTTTAATGTATTCACATGTTATTGCGTTAGTTTATGATTTTAATCCTTTGCTGTCTTGAAGAATAGTTTTAAAAGGAAAAGATTATTAAAGTAAGCCAATAAATTTGTTGAAAATAAAAATTAAGATATGTTAGCTTACATTTAACGTGTAAGTTTCTCGAAGATTGATATGATTTACTGTCTGTACCTGTTCTTAGGACTCATCCGATTTATCGTTTTTTACCTTTACTTTTTATTTATTGGACTAGATAACACCATTGGACTAGATAAGTTCCTTGTGAGTTTTGCCCCTGACTATATTTTGTCCCCTGGAGGACAACCTTCTGAATTAGAATATAATACGTTAGATGTGATAACTATTGTTAATAATACCTGTTGCCACGTAAATAGTGATTCGATTACCTTGAACCTCCCGATAACAAGTAAATTTTTTCCTTTAAGAGAGGTTACCAGCATTGATGGCTGTTTTTTTATCCTTCAGCTGAATATACAGGGTCTCTCAAACCAGGTCTCATTTCAGAAACTCAAGATTTAATTAAAACAAATTGTTTCTGACGCGCTACTTGTTATTATCGGTTTAGGAATGTATGGCTAAATTAAATGGAATGATAATAGAATAGAAATGAAATGAATACGTGATTTCTGAAAGTTGGCTTTCCCTCGCTCGAGGCTTTGCAAATAAGATTACTTATCAACTAATTCTAAAGATTTGACATGAAATCATGATGAAACCGCCAAATTTTAAATCCGAATTCAAAATTTTCTACACGTGGTTCATTTTTGTGATTATTGTCTTTACAGTGTAAATTCTATTTCAGTTGGTGATGTTCTCTTAATATATTTAGTTTTCCCTTATTCTTAGCTATTGTCGTGTTTTCATGCTTACCTAAAGTTCTTTTTTAATTTCTTTTTACTTTTAGATCACAATATGTTGCACAACATGAATTACACCAATCACCAACTTTAAGTAGAGACAGATTGGATCCAACATTTGTACCTGAAACTCCACCTTTAGTGAATCCTCGGAGATTAGGCAGTTCATGCTTAGTTTTACCTCACCTAGTTTCATGTAGTCCAGAGTATCGGCCAAGACAAAATGAACCAAGAACCAGACACAAAGAAGGTTTGAATTCTCGTTTACCAGATATGTTCGTTAATAGTGTATTTATTTAATTATGTTTTTTTTATAGTTCGGTTTGAAGGACAAAAGATGTATTGCAGTCTTCATGTCAATTGCTTTTTCTTTATTTTTCAAAGTCCTAAGTATTTCTTGCCGAAGCGTAATTTATTTTGCAGGCTGATCAGGATTTTTTCCTTGGGAGGGGGGGGGGAGGGAGAAAGGGACTTGCAAAAAGTTGCCAAAAATTGGCACAGTATATTGAAAATACAAGAATTTACAGCAATATTTGTAAACATTCTAAATTTCAGAGGGGTTACACGCCTACATAAAATCTAGCCATAGGTTTTGTGCGGGACGGTTTAATTTTTTTTTCTCTAGTATTTTTTGAAATCTAAAAGCCCGATTTTCAGCAACCCTTCACCCATAAAACGTTTCCCCATCATAGCCTTTCTTTCGTTATAGACCAAGATGGCGGATTCGAACGGCACTGTACACTGCTTACTATCTGATGCGCTATTGCCCAAACCAGTACCTGAAATTACACTCAAAAAGCCTCTTGCATATCTTCCTCTCTTACAGATAATCCTAGTTTTATTAATCCATTTACCCTCCTCCCTTGAGTTAGGATAAATTTATGGTACCTCAAACGAATCAACTCAGTCAAGAAAGCTTAAAGACAAATGTGATTTTAACCTGTGATAACCTGTGATTTGTTTTTTTGATTGATTTATTATTGTGATTACAATTGTGATTTTAATGTGTGATAACCTGTGATTTTGAACTGTGATTTTAATTATGATTTTGCATAGAATGCATGCTTGTCTTAGAAGCGACTGTGCTGGCGTACTTTGCTATTACCTATATTCAGGGGTTCTGCCTTTTTGCCTGTTTTTCCTCATTTAAGGCCAGTCACAATGGGATCCATTGACTCTCTAAAACTGATTGTTCCTGACGAACTACCTGAAGTATTAATTTGTGTGAAGCTTTCTTAGATTCCAGAAATAAAATGGCTGGATATATCCTGGATTATAGGATGGAAGAAGGGAATCGACAATTAATGGCATATAGTGAAGGGGTCACACTATATGAGAAACTTGCCTCTTTGTTCCCTGTTTCCTTGCCTCCTCCTTCCTCTGACGCAAACACAGGTTGTTAACGCACATCTTCCTTTTTTTAGATAGATAGATACTTTATCCAATATATTTAAAAATACGAGAAACATTAATCCGAGTTGAGAACAGTAAGGCTGGCTGTGTAAATAATAGGACATACACAAAACAAAACATCTCGTTATAGTAATAGTAATAGTAGCAAAATTAACTTAATTGACAAAAAAGAAAAAATAACACAAACCTAGAGAACAAGGAAAAAAAGAAATGCTGGGCAGGAGGGGCGTGGGTAGCCTTCCCATCGTGGAAATAAAAGCAAAAAATCATAAATTTTTCCTTCGGTACTTAAATCACATCTTGTCAAAAAAGCTAGAAATTTTATAGAAGATAATGAAAATTTTAAGGTCCATGGGGTCTCGAACCTAACAAAGTTTTTTTTTTTAGCCCGATTTTGCTTTTGTTTTAGTGGAGGGTCCCTTGGACCAATTTTCGGATGTAAATTACCCATCTTTCCCTATAGTGGAGGAAAGATACGGGAAAAAATGGTCAAACCTCGGGGGAATTGCCAAATATTTTTTTTTACACCAAAATATTCAAAAGAATCACCTTAATTACAAAAAAAATCGCCCGCCCAATCCCCCTTGCGCAAATGTCCCAAATATGCCCTTGAATGGGGAAAATGAGAGGGGGGGGTCCATTTTTGCGTTTATAAATGTTTTGGAGTTTAAATGGTCGTTTCCTATCAAGCATGCTAACCCCAAATCTGAATTCAGATTTTCATTTTTGCGTCCCCTAATGCCCATTTCCAACCTGAAAGGGCGGAGAGGGGGGAAGGGGTTAAAACTCAAAAATAAGAAGTTGTCGGATTGTTTGGTCGTTTCTTATTAAGTCAATGTTGGGGGATTCGAAAACAAAGTTAAAAATCTGATCTTACGTAGTCAAGTACCTCATCAGTTGTAAAATTGACATACATGAACTAGTTATTTTAATCAGTTATGGTCGATTCACCATTTCCTATCAAGCTACGAATGGCGCCTTAGAATATGATTCTTGAAGAGTTTAGTTTCAAAACAGTATTCCAGATTCCTTCTCCAGTTTGCGGTTTCCATTCCATAGAGCCATTCTTTGTGTAATCTACTCAGTAGGACTATCTACCATAGTGCTTGCTAGGTGAATGGGTTTAAGACACACAAGGTTCGTGCAATCATTTACTTCCGATACATGAGTAGGACGACGTTTGTGTGGCCAATACATCAAAAGCTACCTCACCCGAGAAATTCAAATATTTGTTTTCTTTTCAATGATTAACCACAAACCAGGCGATATCTCTTGTTCTTATTCTACAGCCTGTGCGTGCTAGAATAGCACGCACAGAATAGAAATTTCTATTCTCCACAGAATATTCTATTCTATTCGACCACAGAATAGAAATTTCGTGCTAGAATAGAAATTTCGGTCAGGTATTTTTTTATTCTTACAGTGATACACCAACGATAAAAAATTGCTTAGAGCTGAAGAGAACCAAAGGTTTGTCGTGTCCGACGATTGAATTTTCTCCTTACATGAATATGGTCAAAAGTAAGGAGGGGAATTTTTGAGAAATTCTAAAATTAAACAACGCTTCATCAACCTACTTACTGAGAGGCTGTCGAACTCAGGATATAAAGTTCTATATGCTCAAGATGATGCCGATATCTTATTTGTACAAAATGTAGTCAGTTGTGCTGAAACTTCGTCGACCACTTTGATTGGAAATGATACCGACGTATTTGTCCGTACATGCCAAACTTGATGCATGTGATGCCTTTATGCAGACATACACGCATGAATATAACCGACGAGTGTACGACATATAAAGGATAAAGAACAAACCAGGAGCCGAAGCATCAGAAAATATACTCGTATATCATGCGATTGCTCGCTACGATGCAACATCTAGGCTTCATGGCCTATGAAAACCAGCAGTGGTTTCTTTGGAGCTGTCAGTGCAACAGCAGTTGCGAGTCTCAGATGTAGCTGCCGTTGGAACGGTTTGCCTTGCAGCTTTGCCTGTGGGGAGTGTATAGAGGTATTATGTACTAATGCCACAGCTAGACAGGATGAGGACGAGAACGAAGACGAGCAGGGAAGGAGAATTAGCTTTAGCTCTTGCTTTAAAAATCGAAATATTTTTGTTATTAATTAACCTGATTTCTCAAAGCTCCTTTTAATAACTAATTTATCTTAAATTTCGATCTCGATTAAGGAAGTGGTTCTCAAGATCTTATGCCTAGCAACCGCTCATATTACAAGTCCCTTGGGGGTAGAAAACAGGTAAATAGTAAAAAAAATTTTTTTTTACCTTGTAGTGCTGTATTTGATATAAAATGATCCTTTAGCCAGAGGAATCAGCAAATAATGATCCTCTCCCCATTCCATGAAGATTAAAATTGATACCGGGGGATTTCTGACGACATATTTAATTTGTCATGCTTGATTGGATAGGAAACGCCTATTTAAACTCCAAAATGTTATCAACAAAAACATTGATTCCCCCTATCATTTTCCCCAATTTAGGGCAATTTGGGACATTTGTGCAAGGGGGATTTGGGTGGATTTATTTTGTGTAATTAAGCAGGTTTTTCTGAACATTTAGTGCAAATAATTCTGTGACAACCACCCCGTGGTCAAACCGTATTTTTTCTCCAATACGATGCACATATAGTTTCTATTACAGGTATTGTAGTAAATTATTTATAATCTTGTTAATTATAAATATAACCCCCTTTAAAATCCTATTAATAACCTGTAATAATAATCCTAACTTTAGACATTTTCTTTTTGCCAGGCCCTTCAAGAACTGAACACCTCACTCCACCTAGGACGAATAACCTCAAGAAATCAGTTTCACAAGAATTGACGAGTCGAAGTTCATCAGATGGGCTTGTTTCTGTCGTAAGTGTCTTAATACCCGATGGGAATTTTATGCCAAACGTTTATTATGTTTACCTGATATTAGGACCTCCTCTAGATTCTCATGGTTTTTCTAGATTCTCATGGTTTTTCTAGATTCTCATGGTTTTCCTTTACGAACAAAACGGGTGGAAGGATTTGAGGAAAATAGTTTGTGAAGTAGTAGACCGTGTTATTGGAAGAACAGCTAAAGAAGCAGCTATAAGGTTTCTTAGAAGTAGGGAAAACATTAAATTGCAAATCGCTGGATACGAGCCTGGGACTAGGTCAAAGAAGTTTTGAAAGTGCAAATTTTGTATTAAATGAAATAGAAATTAGCTTGACATTACGATGTTCAACTATAATTCTTGAGACACTGAACGTCACCGACTGTAGTTTTATGCTATTTCATAATGGATTTATATGTATGTTAAATAAAAAAAAACAAGTTTTTTCTACTGAAAGTAAGGAGTTGCTTATTGTTTGAAAAAATAGAGCCGCGAGAAAGAGTAAAACTTTAGCGTAAAGAGGGAGTCGTTGAGGAGGGGACAGCCCCTTTCATATACTGAATAATTTCTATTCGTTTTAAATTTAAATGTCGCCTCTCACTTTCAGTAGAAAAAACTTGTTTTTTTTAATTTAATTTCTGATCGTATTTTAAATAATGCCAGGAAATCTGACCCCACCTCCACGAAGAAACCCCCTCAATTTGAAAATGTCCTGTACACAATTCAATCCCGGTGAAAATTTACCCCGAACAACTACTCTTAACTACTCCGCGCGTGAAATTGAGACGAAAAAGAGAAAACAAGACATATAAAAAGAATTTTGTA